>NC_086249.1:44441347-44778031 GCF_021018805.1 Prinia subflava | reverse complement strand
TTTTTTTTTTTCCTCTTCTTCTCTATGGGGTTCAAGTAACTGCTTCTGTACCATTGTGACTGAGTTTAATACTAGGAAAGTGAAGCACCTGGCAGGGTTCCTCTTGACCTTTTTTACTATCACAGTCTGTAGCTTCATGAATGTGATGCATTGACACTGGCAGAAGCAGCTCCTCTTGAAGTACTTTCTCTCTGTTTATTCTTACATTTAGCATTTTACTTGTGTATTTGCACCTTTTCGTGTAGAGTCAGTCAGGAAACTTCTATGTTAAAACTGACCGATTCTTATATGATTAATTTTAAACTGCATCTGTCCCACAGAATAATTCACTCTTCTTACCAGTTGCTTGCAGTAGTGCAAATGGGATCTGCTAGAATGATTTAGCAGAACTGACTTAAAGGAGTTAAAATTCTTGATAATAGAACACCTTTCAATTGTGTTTGTTAGGCCTCAAAAGACCTTCTTTTTTGGTGAATTTTTACTCTTGGGAAGTAGTTTTCATATGTCTGTCTTGTTTTGTCTTGCTTTGTTGTTGTCCTGTTCCTTATAGAAGCAGGGATCTACAGCTTTTCCAAAAGAGTCAGTGAAGAGAAATTTTAAAGTCCCTTATACTTGTAGCCTCGTTGATCCTATGTCACCTTACATTTGGATAGCACAGTTTTCATTTTTCAGAATGAGCAGGAAAAAGCTGTTTCATAACAGTTCTTTAAAAGCTGCTCATTCTGCTTGAGTCATGCACTCTTTGTCGCTCCAACACCAACAGCTGTCTCTGCAATGAATTTATCTCACTGACCAGTTGCAGGCATTAATAAAAATATATCCACGTTTTTAGTTTTCCTTAAACGTATCATATGAAAAATTATTTTGGAAATTTCTCATTGCTACTCACAGCCTCTTGAAAAAAGGGAGTCAATGACAAATGAGGAAGTAGCTTGATTCTTGGCATTGAATCTGCTTGTTTTCTCAAAAACGAAGCATGTTATTAAACAGAAATGAAGGCAAAAGTAACAGTTAAGTGGGAAAGGCCAAGTTGGTTTTGAAGCCATGTGATTTTCAGAAAACAAACTGAAGGAAATCCAGTCCTGGCAGAAGCCTAGAAGAATCTAGTTTTACTGGTATAAAAGTAAAACTAGGAGGGTTTAAGGAAATTCTTGAGAGTTACAAGAGTGTAAAACCAAAACATAGTTTTGATCAGTGTAGCATAAATAAAGTGGAATTGCATTGCAGATCTTTTACAAGTGCTGCAAAAAATACACTATGCAGTTCATTTTCCTCATTTCTTTTTGGGGATGATTCCCATGAGTATCTAAATAAAATATGTTCTTCAAGACAAAGGAGGTCACAGTATTGCACCCTCTGTGTGTCAGTGCATTGGGTTAATGTACCTGCTAAAGACTAGGTATAGGTTTGCACCTGGCTGCTGACAGTTTGCTCTTTGATTGTAAAACGCACACTATCAAACTAGTTCAAAAAAAAAAAAATAGATTAGTTCGGTTTGTTTAAGGTTTGCACTTACCCCTTACTAAAATATTAGACTTCTTTGTAGGTCTAAGAGGGATGGGCAAATAGGTGGGAAGTACTGAACTCTTCATAAGCAACTGCTTCCAATTACTTAATCCAGATAAGGATTGTGGATTCTTTAAAATAATATAATAATAACAACAACATTTAAAACCAGAATATGATGTTTTGGTTGCACTGGTCTTGCTGTGTACAGTCAAGCATTCAGCACTTGTGCTGGGCAAGCTGAGCTAGTAAGTGTCCATGAACATATTGTGCCTTTATGGATGACTGGTTTATAACTGTCTAGTTTTTCCTCTATGTAGTCTTCACCTTCAAAAGTTTAGTTTCCTATATCAGCTACCATTAAAAACTTAGTCTCTTTGGCTCAGATTCAAAAATTGCTGGCTCATAAATACAAACGCATTAAACTTGAATAGCTGGGGTATTTCCAATTATCTACTATGTATTCTTACAGAGGTTATAGTACCCATGGCATTAATGCATGAACTGCATTTGAAACTCCTCCTAAATCATTGCAGTTTATAGTCTGGAGTATGAAGGTAACCTGAAATAAGTATTAATTTACTATAGCACACTAAACTCCTACAATGCTAAGGTTTGCTGTTGTGGGGCTTGGCCATTCTCGCTTCAAGTAGGTCAGGTGGTGACTATTGGGCCTGAGTCAGATCTGGTAACTGTTTGGCTGGCTGTCGATGTGCAACTTGCATTTGCTCAGCAGTCAGTGTTTCCTTCATAAGAGTACTGCATTAATTTTACACCTTTTAGTTCACCTTCTGGTGGTAACATAGTATGAACAGGGTTGTGGATCATGTTTCTCAGACTTTGAGAATTATGTTGAGTGAGTGCCTGTGACAACACTTGAAGTATTTCCGTGTTGATGGTAGATGTTGTAAATTCGGGGGGTTTTTTTAACAGGAACTTCCAGTGCTCATTAAAACCTTTGGAGTATCTTCACTCTTAAGTGACTGTCAGACTTAAACTTTGTTGATTTACTTCATGAAATGGCACTATTTTTATAATTTTTCTGTATTGCCTATCTGTGACTTTAGTATTATGGCCAATATGTCGTAACACTATACATAATACTTTAGTATTATGAAGGGAATAGCCATTTCATTTTCACTGTACTTACAAGGAGATTGACCAATTAGTGAAAGGGAAATGTTCCCCAGAACACCCTTCTTCTAACACAAAAATAACCCTTCTCTGTTCCTTTGGAAAGTATTTTATCAAGTGTCCCAGGAAAGCATTTCTAAAACAGGAAAAATACTTTATCAGGAACAAAGTGTATATTTTAAATAAATTGCATATTAGTTGAAATAATTAGTTCAGAACTGAAAAAGAAAAGCTGGTGTACTGTAATTGCCACATCTGAAACTCTTTGACTGGAGATTGTGGTAAATGTACAGGGAGGGAGAGAAATAAAAATCCTTCTGCTCATTTCTGATTCTTAAAAACAAACAAAACTCTTCAGCATGCTTCATAACTTTAATAGCTCAGCTACAACCTTATGCATCTCTGGGTAATTATATTCTAATACATTTCTACACCAGCTGCATCACTCTATCTGAGCTTTATCCAGTAGTGCATTAAGTGATATTACTAACATCTGCTGTATATTCTTTGTTCTTTTCTCTTCACCCTAGGGCTGCATTGGAATATTCTAGAGTTCTCCTCATTTTAGCATATTTGTACATCTTGGGCACTTCTGTTTGCCCACTCCTGTCTCATAAGTTCAGAACTGGATGGCAAATTTGACAGATTGGAAGGAATTAGTAATTTTTACAAGTCTGAAGCTGTCAGGCAGAAGATACATTTTGAGGGCTGTAGAAAATAATGAAGAATAAATTTATCTCATAGAAGACACTAAAGAACGGACATGGTAGGTATTTACTTATAAATGTCTCAATTACAGGAAAAAATGTTTAAGTAGTAGCTTGCATCTCCTTGAAAAGAAGAGTCAGATGTGAGGCTCTAATCTATATAAAATAGGGCTTCAGTTTTTTGCTTCAGCCATTTGAAATATTTTAGTTTTTCAAGCGCATCTGCTGTCTCCATGTTGGAGTATTTAATACATTAGGATTGGGTGATGGTTTTATGGTCTTCTAGATTCTGTAAATTCATTCCTTGGTCTTTGGCAAAACCTGAGTGTTGTCTCCTGTTCAGAGAAGCTTTTATTTCTTACTGGAAGTTATCTGGACTGGAGGATGGGCCTTGCCCGTGGTTCCTGGGGAGCGTAGCTGCGTGAAGACCTAGGTGAAGAAGGAATGCACAGCTGCTCCGCTGTGCTGAACCCACTGGGAAAACAAGCCCTTATGGCAACCTGGAACTGGCAGCTGTAATGTGAGATTGCTTGAAGCATGTATGAAACTGCAGTACTGACAAAGAAATGATGGAAAAACCCTGGGTTTGTTACTTCTTGTATTAGAGCAACATGCAGTTTGGAAACATTTAGTACTGATTTAATTACGCCAGTTTCTTATACTGCACCCTTCTGTGTTAGGTGCTTTTATCTCGTCCCTGCTTAAACTTCTGTCCTTGTGTTGTGTAGAATTCACAGCTCTTCTAACCAGCTCTCTAGAATAATAAAAGTTTGTGTCTGTTGTTCACTAGATTTGCAGAATTAGCACACTCTCCAGATTTTTTGGTCATGCACCCCATAAGTAAAGAATGTTTTAAGCATGCACCTCCAATAAATATTTTTAATTATATGCATATGTTACTCTATTGATATATGTATGCTATAAAGCATATGCAAAAAAAAAAAAAAACAACCAGTATTTAGAAGGGTTTTTTTTCCATTGACAAAAAATATTTTCTTCTCACATGACAAGAGTTTGATTTGTGCTGGCGTGTGTTTACTCCTCTTTGGAGATACTGATCTACAGGATTAAGGATTTTGCAGCCTCTCAGGGCAAGGTATGCCTGTGCTACACCACTCTCATTGTCAAGATACCTTTTTTTCTGTCTTTATGGACAGACAGAATTTCCAGTGATGCAGTGCATGCCCATCACAGAATATGCTGAATTGGAAGGGACCTGTCATGATCACAGAGTCCAACTCCTGGCTCTGCCCAGGACACCCCGGGAGCCACACCTTGTGTCTGAGAGCATTGTCCAAATGCTTGTGCTTTTGCAACACCCCTCCAGGAGGAGTTTGATTTGAGGCTGTCAACCAGCGTCCTTCAGGTAGTGGTATCCAGCTAGCAGGTGACCCCTGGCTACTCCAGTGCTCTAAGTTTCTCCTTGTCTCTCATGGGCCTAAGCCCAGGAACAGTCTTTGTGGCATCTCTCATATAGTGGGAGGAGGAGGAAGTGGCTGAGAAAACTGAATGCAGTATTCCAGATTCCACCTTATTACCACTGAATAGCAGGGAATAATCACCTCCCTGAGCCCACTGGCTGTACTTCCCTGCTAATACAGCCTCCTGTGCCTTCATTGCTACAGGACACGTGCTGCTGACTCATGTTGTTTTACCTTGGTGATCCAGCTGATATAATGCTGATGTGTTTTTCAGAGACTATCCTTAAGATCAGCTGCTAGTCTCTTGGAGATGGAAATGCTGATCCCGTGTGTGTGCAGAGGAAATGTACTGAATGCACTGCCCAATGATCTCAGCCTTACAACACTCCTTAACCCTTAGTGAACAACTGACAGTAAAAAGTAGTGTTGTATTGTGCTTTACAACTTGAGGGTAATGCCACAGAAACAATAAAGGACCAAATCTGAAGGCATTTAAGGACTGAGTTAAATTGTCATTCCAGTTCAGGAAGGCAAAGTTGCATACTGAACTATGGAGTGGAACACAGTTCTTGAGCTTTAACATCATTTAGCCTTTTGCCTTGTTAATGTAATTCATTCCTTAAAGGTTCCTCAGGCATAAGCCCTGGAGTCTAAACAAATCACATCCAGTAAATTTAGATACTCTCACTTTGTTTCAGCTTTGATTGGCTTCAGAAAACTCTTGCAAGATATTTTCAAATTCATATGATAATAGGGAAAATTAAAAGCAGTTCAGGTGAGGATAGTGGGCAATAGGTAGTTTACAATGTAAGTCTTATACAAAGCATTATCCTACACAATTTGGTTGGAATCTCAAGAGACCCTGTACTTGCATTGTAGAACAGACTCAGAGCAGATTCAGTGTAGAGTGAGTTTGCAGTCTGAATTGACTTTGAATGTCTGCTACTAGTTCAGTATATGCAAGACAAGAAGTGAAATCCCTGTTCATGCAGCAGTGGTTGCTGTGCATGAAACTGCTCCACCAGTAGCAAATTACTTCTCGGCTGCTTCTGTGCTTAGCAACTGAGAATTATCTCTCTATTCATCTAATGTGTCCTCTTCCTTGTCTGGTCCCTTTTAATATGTCCACAAGAATGGTTCAGTGAGTAGGCCTTACATAAATCCTTTGGTTCTTCCCACACATTATTTCACCCCTTTTGAAGGCTGCTGCATCAAAGTTTTCAATGGTGCAGGAAATCTGAGAATAGGCTAGTGAATTGTTTGTAGTGGTTTTTCAGGCTGAACTTTACCTGTTGTCCAAATGCAAGTTGTTTTTCTTGTGCCCTTTTCAATACCTCATTAAGTCCTGAGTATATCCAGAAACTAGATGGAGTTGAAGGACAGTTACATCATCCAGAGCAGCTTTATAAGGATTAAGGCTGAAATTACATGCGCATACTATACACATACTTTGCTTTCAATATTTTCAGTATTGAACAATGTGTTCAAGAAGGTGTAGCTCCTGCTTGGAACAGTTAGCAGCAATTTTAAGTCAGAAAATTGGAGACAACCTTGTGAAGTTGTTCCAGTAGAGATGGTAGGTATTTGCAGCCAGAGGCAGAAAAACATCCTCCCCTCCATGTTGCTAAGGGAGGTAGACCTGTTGATTATAACTGATAAAGCCTTTTGGCAAGATTGTGTTTGACTGTCCACTTTTATTTTTCTGTCCTTGTCAGAATCAACTCTTCACAGGATTGAGTTCATTCTTTTTTTGTTTTAGAAAGAGCAGCTTTACCTTAATGCATTAATACTTTTTGCTGTGCCTGACTTTTTAATCTATTTGTGCCATTTTAGTTGACTGAAATTACTCAGTCTCTTATCACTGTCAAGGCTTGTCATTTCCAGACTTCCTTTTGACTTCCTTTTTTTAATTTTTTCTGAGAGGCAAGTTAAAAACATGTTCTGTAATGAGAAGCCAAGAACTGATATCTTCCCTTCCTATTGGAAACTCACATGGCTCAGCAACTCTGTATTTACTGTTAATATTTAAGGACTGTCCATTCAGTTTTAATCCATCTGTTCTGTTTTTCTATTGAAGAAAAATGCTCTCTAATGACAAGTAAGATTTTGAGGTTATTTTTCCACCTATTAGTACCTTTTTCAGCAATATCTATCACCAGAAGGTTAGTATGAAATTAGTTGGACAGGGTTTTTTTCCATCAATCTTAACTGTATTTTAGTTCTTTACAAATAACATCCAGTGTTGGCCTCACATTATTGTTTGCTAACAGGACTAGATTGTCCCTTTTACCACACAGTATTTAAAGCAAAACTTTTACTTTTGTTCCAGACCCCTGAGACTTTCCTAGGACCCAAGTTATTTGCAAGTCTTTTTCAAAGGTCTAGGTTAATGTCTTCAAGAGGTCTTGAATGCAAGCTACTGGGATCTGCTGATCTAAAGGCTCTGTCTGCACATGCTTGAGGTCCTTGCATTGAATGTGATATAGTTTATTTCCAAAATATGTTTATTGAGCACTTCTGCTTGTCTTGATGCCAACCTTTTGTCCATTTTAGCTGACTTTTCCTCCTGCTACACATTCCCTCTTTTCAAATTGGTATCTTTCTTTGTCCTCATAGTGAATAAAAGAGGCACCTGCAGTGGGTGAACATACCATGTCTGACTGTGTAACCATATTATGTGCACTGACTTGTACGGATTGCTGCCTCCTGACTGCTGATGGGGAAGAGGCTTTTGATGAACATGTAGTATAGACCCACATTGGTGTGAAGTTTAAACCTTTAGTCTTCGAGACTAGTTCAGTGACATTGCAGAGAAATCTAATACTGTATTGTCAAGAAAACTTTTTTTTTTCTAGATTGATTACACAGTCTGACAGGTAGCACTTTTATTATTGTTGTAGAGGGTGTCAGGAATAACATTCTACCTCCTGTCAGGGTTAATCAATGAGCAGTGTGCTCTGTCTTCAGAATAAATCAAATGCTTGAATCCAGACATGGAATTTAGCTGTGTCCCAGTAAGGCACTGAAAACTGGGTGCCAAAGGTGGACTGCTGACCTAAGCCCTTGGGTGCCTGAGAGGAACCTAATTTTCATACGAATCAAATCATTAAACGCCTGTGCAAGAGAACGGAGAGCTGCCTGGTGGAAGAGGACCTGGGGGTGCTGGTCAACAACAGCTGAACATGAGCCACCATGTGCCCAAGTGGCCAGGAAGGCCAATGGCATCCTGGCCTGCATCAGCAATAGTGTGGCCAGCAGGACCAGGGATTGTGCCCCTGTGCATGGTACTGATGAGGCCACACCTCACGTGTCCAGTTCTTGGTCCCTCACTACAAGGACTCAGGTGCTGGAGCAAGTCCAGAGAAGGGCAGCGGAGCCAGGAAGGGTCTGCAGCACAAGTCTGGTGAAGCACAGCTGAGAGCTGGGAGTGTTTAGCCTGGAGAAAAGGAGGCTCAGGGGAGACCTTATCACTCTCTACAAGAGCCTGAAAGGAGAGTGGAGCCAGGTGGAGGTCAGTCTCTTCTCACCAGATGTTAGACATGTTCAGAGCTACTTCTGTCTTGGAAGGCCTGAACAGGTTATGACATTTGTATTTGAGTCAGTTCAGGTTATGTTTAATTCTCCTGGTGTTCAATTTGATAGACATGTTTTGATTTATGCCTAATAAATAGTGATCACACTGAGTGCATCATAAGTTATAAATTCAGTCAAAAGTGTGTGATAAAGGCAATTAGTGCTTTCTGATACAGGAGACTAGTCATTAGCATGGTGGCTTGGAACTAATGAGCTCCATTTACCTTAAACATGGGGAAATTCAAGCCAGCTTAGGTCAAGGGTATGTTGCATTATTGCTTGGAGTTGGATTACCTTTCTTCTGTGACACTTTAGATAGTAGCACAAAATATTTGGAGCTGTAAGACCAAGAAATGGCACAACATCAAGCCTGGTTGTAGCTGTTGTGGAAGGAGGAATGCCTTGATTCTAACCTCTGCTTTCAGACTGTGCATTCATTTCGCATTAAAGTCGTTGGATAATATCCTGGGAAGCTTACCATAAAACTTGCTGGCTTGAAAAGTAATCCAAATAACTTTAATCAGCCCTCTACCTACCTGCAGAAGTGGTGGAGACTGACTGTAGCCTGGAGGATTTGTTTGATGATGAGGAAAGCTTTTAAAGTAAGGTAGGAATAAAAAACTCTGTCCTTATTGCTTGAGAGTCCAATTAGTCTGGCTAAGCAGGTATAAATAGGCATATATAAATTGGCATAGGCATTGATGAATTCTTAAGTAATCACAGATAGGTTTGAGTGTTTTATCCTAGAGAGATTTTTCTTTCTCTCCAACTTAAATCTTTGCAGATTATACCATGGAAGGAAATGAATCACGTAAATAATGTTAGACTACATTTTTATTGAAGTTCCTAGTTTTACAGTAGGACAGCCATCAGTATGGGAATAGTTAAGCTGTCCTGTATATGTGTAGCTGTACAAGAGGCCTGTGGTGCTTTGCTAATGTGTGAGTCCTCTTGTACTGAGAGCTCTGTACTACAGATTTAGCCTGCAGCAGGGCTACAACATCTGCCCTAAAGGGGCAAGCATGTAAAAACAGTCCATTGGGTGGGATGAAGTTTTAGACAATGCCTCTGGGTAGTAAGCTGTACCAGATAACCAAATATCTCTAGAGCTTGGCACTGAAGTTGGTGTCATTAAGCTGACTCTATCCCTCTTTCCATTTTATTGTTTGTTTTTTTTTCATTTGAAATTAATGCTGTAACTAGTAAATACTTCTGTTTATGAGCAGACAGTATATCTGAACTAGAAGTTTGGAAGTCTTTGTAGGGAGTTTCAGTAGCCAGATGATATCAAGGCAAAACTTGCAAAAGCCAGTAACACTACTGACTGTCAGGCTGTATAACTCTAAAATTGTATTTATTTTTTTCACCAGTACTACTGTAAGTACTGGCTGAGAGGCAGTTCTGCTTTAGAAATACTGTACAAGCTTCTTCTCAGACTAATCTTTATGTCTATGTTTGATGTAAAGCACTGTTTTCAGATGCAAAATGTGATTAACTTGTGGGAAATCAGAATGTGCCATTCACCCCTAGTGAATTCTTTCCATCTGTCTTTCTGTTTTGTTAAGAAATATCAGTTACTAAGTTCTTGTTGATCTAATTCTTTTTTTATTTCAAAAGCCAAGTGTACTAGGTCTAGCTGGGATTGAGTTAAAACCAGTACAGTAAACCAATGTAATGTAGTGATATTTTTAAACAAAATTAAATGCAATTTCAAAAGCAGCTTCTTAGACTTGCAGTACTTATTTCCAGCATGGAAAAATGTTAATCTTCAGCTTTTTTGGTCTTAATTCTTCCAGTCTTTATATAGCACTAAGATGCAAAATATCAGAAAACATGTTACTTGTGACTTGTTAATATAATTGAAAGGAATGCTCGGCTGAGTCCTGCTTTCTGTGTTGTTGTTATGTGATATCCCTCAGAGTTAAAGTGTATCACTGCTTTCGTGGGCCTCTTGCCTCTGTGGCTTTTTTTCTTGTTATCAGGTTTCTTGTAACTTTACAATGTTTGCTAGCAAGGGCTTTTTTGTAGTATGGTTATGAGGATTACAGTTGTGTGTGTGGGCATTATCTCTTCCCTTCCTCTCCAAGCTGCTGGTTAAAGGGCCACTGGTTATCAAAATAACACAGCTTTATTTCTGAGTCTAATAATTTTTAAAAGGCAAAAAGGTCAGATTGTGCAGAAAAATTTTTTATTGTTATAATTCATTTATTTGTGCATCACTAGGACATTTTCTAGTAACAATTGTTCCTAAAGTAAGTATTTATCCATTATAATAATAGGAAAAGTGGGTTGATTATTAGAAAAGAAAGAAAAGTAAATGTCCCTGTTAGTATATCTTGGTTTTTTACCAGTTTCACATGAACAAGAACACTATATATGTAGGTTCTAAAGCAACTGCTTTTTTCTTTTCTTTTTTCCTTTGTCCTGAGTAGGTGTTTTGTCAGCACTGCCAGTTAGATGAAACCTTGGTTTGTTACAAAGTTAAAAGATTCAGGTTTGTTAGCTGCAGGGTAGTGATCTATCTTCTTCTGAGGTTCAGCCGCTAGAGGGGGTGTAAAGCACCCTCTCTATATAACTAAGGCTTGTAGTAGCTGATAAAAACAGGTCTTCAGGCTTGAGTGATTGCTGGTTGTTGTGGAAACGTACTTTCTTAAGGTGTCTAATTTCATAATCTTCTTTTGTTGTTGTTATTTGTAAAGTGGGGCAGGTTTTAAACATTTCTTTGAAATATTTTTCAGAAATATTTGTATAGTTTAACCATCTGAGTAACTTTTCTCTGCAGGTGATCTTGTGAATTAGTGTACCATCAATGATGGCAGAACATCCACCGTTACTGGATACCACTTCAATTATAAGTAGTGAAATCCCTCTTCTGACTTCCCCTATTGTTAGTGGGGATGGAGCACAACAGGTAAGGAAACTTCAGTATATTTTTTTTTCCTTCCAACACATCACTGACATGTTGACATTGTAAAAGATAATAATGCCTCCTCTGGCATATATTTGTGCAGCTTTAGACATACATGTGTGTTAGAGATTGAGGTAAAGGCAGAACTGGTACAGAGATGAAATTTGTAAGAAGTATGAAGCAGAAAACCTGTGTTGTGCAAGAACCTCTTCATGGAAGAATGGGACTAAATAGCTGCCAAGTTCTCAAGCCATGATTGTGTCTTAGTTTGCAAATTATATATTTATATTACTGCATGATCTTATTCAAGCAAATAAATCTTTCCCTATAGTAGAACATGGTAGCTGAGGCACAAGATGTGCTAAGAACTGTGATCTCCAGACTGATATTTGCTTACAACTGGGTAGCTTGAATGGTGGGACTTGCTTTGGTACGTTAGTGTCTGCCTAGACAGTGCTTGAATTTGTATTTCTCGATGGCAGTGCAACCATCTAGTGCATCAGCTGCTCCACTCAGATTTGTGTCACTTGTTCATGATGTGCTTTGTCCTATCATGCAGATCTTTAAAGAAGACTGTAGTCCTTGTCTGCCCCACTGTCAGCCACTGCAGTAAGTGACCAGTGAATGGCTGGCTGCTAGACTTTGCACTGCTGATCACAACATTTCAAGACTGGCACTTGGTCCAGTTTTCAGTCTACCTTGGTGCCTATGCTCTGTCTGTGCTTCATCAGTTTCTGTGTTATTCAGAAGAGCATCAAAACCCTCGCTGAAGTCATTATAAACATTATCTATGTTTATCATAATTGATCTATGTTCTCCCCTCGTTCACCATCTTAGCAATGTTACTATAGAAAGCCATCCAGGTTTGTCTGGCTTAATTTACCTGTTGTGAATCCGTAGTGACTACCCCAAATCACCTTTTTGTCTTTAATGCATTTGGAAACAGCTTCTAGGAAGCTTTGTTCACTCATCTTCCCAGAACTAAAGGTGATCTTGGCGAGCTTCTAGCTCCCTGGATCCTCCTCCCTGCCCTTTTTTGAAGATTGCACTGACATTTGCTTTCTTCTAGTCTTTGGGAACTTCCCCTGTTCACCATGACCTTTCAAACATAGTTAAGGCTGAGTTACTTGTTCTGCCCTCCATAAAAATACGACTGTCAGGCTGTACTGTCAAGCTTACACTGTAATCATGCAAGATTTTGTGTCTTATGTGAGTTTAAATGTTCTTTCGGATATACGTTTTCTTTAAAATGTTGTCTCTTTCTCCTGGCAAGTAAGATTAAAACTAGAAAACAAGCAAAGTATTTCTTCAAAGATGTGAATCTGTGGGGGGTTGTGTTAATCTTCCAGTGGAATAAAACAACATATATGCTGTTGTTCTTTTTCATTTAAAGCAAAAGGCAGCTCATTACAACTGCTGTCTAAGGTGGGACTGGTAGTAATCACGTGTATTTTAAAAAAGAATTTTCATTGGGCATTGGTCATCAACAAGGAAAGTAATTTTCTTTTTTTTCCCTATTTCATGATAACAGTCAGTTATACAACACAATGTTGAATGAAAGTCCTTCCTTCACATCTGATACAAGATTCATGAAGATTCAGGAAGTGCATTTGTTCAGTGGCACGAAACTTCAGTGGAAACCATTTTTGCATCTGGTGATTTAAAAGCCATCCGTAGGTAGAAAATACTTCCTATATCTGAAATATGGGAAGTCCAGAAAGGCAGAGACTGTGTTCTCTGTTGAGGTTGCCCAGTTAAGGCACAGGCCGCAGAAGGGTCAGGCAGTTGCTTATTTATTTATGACAGTCTTAAAATCATTTATGTTTGTTTTATATGGTACTCATGAAAGGGGTAGATACTGCATTTGAAAATATGGTGTATTCAAGTACAAAACACTGTCGCACTGGAACTTTTTCATAATTTAAAAAAATATTTTAAATTTGAATATTACTTTGTTGTATTCCTTTGTTTTCCCTTGATGTTTGAAACTACAAGAAGGGAGAAGACTGCTGCCTTTATGATGGACTTGTTAATTTTTCTGTAAGTCTTTTTACTTAGCTACAGTACACACATTTTTTAGTGATTACTTCCTTGATGTATGAGAAGTACTTCTCCAGTTCCTTTTGTAACAGCATTGGTGTTGGATTGCATAGACCAGAACTTAACCTGTAGAGCTGACAAAATTTGTGTTACTGCAATCAAAATTCAGAGGTGTTTTGTCCATGTAAAGAAATGGATATTTTCTTCTATATTCATAATGTATGAATTGATCTGTAGCTGAACTAATTAGTTTCAGTCAGTCCTGACTGGAAAGGTGTTGAAAACCAGTAGAAAATTCTTTACTTAACTATTTTGCTTCTGTGTTGGTATTTTCTATGTTAGAGTAGCTAACTGTATACTAAAGTTGCAAGTTTTTTGTTCAGCTGCAAAACATATGAGGAGTTTGTAAATCAATTTACCCCTTCTTACATTTTACCAGAATTAACTCTTGTAATTATGATGACTTAGATTGTTTATACTGCATAACTGAGTTACCAGACGGATACAGACCATTCCGTACTTTTCTGGAACAGTTCATTTCTTCAAGATAATCTATTTCAAATACTTGAAGTTCTGCTAGCAGTGTAAATGTGAAATAGCAGTACAAATATTTGAACATGTTAAGATGAAAGGTCATACGCTTCAAATAGCGGAAGTGTCTGATCAGGTTAAAGCTGTAACTTTCCACCATGTTTTAACACAAAACAACCCACAAAGTTAGAGGAATGCGTTAGTGTTCAGTCAGAAAACGTGGGGAACTTGAACTGTGTGGATGTTTGTATGTCACTCAGTGTTGTTGTGGGAGATTGCCTGGTTCTCTGTCCCACAGAACAAGGGACTACTGTTAGTTTCATAGGATAAAACCAGTGAAAAGAAAAAGCAAAGACCAAGCCTGCTGGCTCCTCCTCCTCTGTTAAGCACAGAAATACTGCTTGCTTTTGCACCTTCCTATCACTGTGTTCAGCATGAGGGTATAATGTACTTCTTATGTCTTGATGGTGAGTAAGGTTGTAGATGGAGAATGGAGCAGACCTGAAGGAGTTGATAGAAACCAAGTGAAAGTGGGAAAACATGGTATGAGGACAGAAGTGCTTGAGGATTTTCCTTGTAAGGGTGCAGGGTCCTAGTGCAGTGATGCTTTAGTGATTATTGCTGAGGCTGGGCAGGAAGGATGTGCTTGATTATGTGAGTCCTGATTTGGTGGAAAGAGAGGAAAAGAAGAGGCAAGAGTTCAAACTACTTTAACATACTGATGTTAAATTGTTTTGGAAAGTTACTACAGCACCCGGTGCTATTCCAAAACAAATCAGTAAATTGCTGACACAAGTAGGCAGCAGCTCTGGAGTTCCAGACCCTCACAGTACCTTCCCACTAAAGCTAGCAGTTGCAAAGTGAGACATTCCTATATCACCTATGTGTCCTTTATTACCAGAAAATATAGATTGCACTCTCAAAGTAGCCCAGTACCTGTTAACCATTTCCTTTTCTCTGGGGAATGGGACATACTGTTTGACCTTTAGTTGACTTTATCCCTTGGCGAGGTATAGCGATAAAGTAACACTCCTAGCATGGAAGGTTGGTTGCTTATCCTCCAAATTTTATTGAAAAGTTTGGATGTTTGGTGGGTTTTCCAAAAATTCCACTCTGTGTGTATATATGTGTAGTGAGTGTGTATATTGTGTGTGGGTTTAAGTAGATATTTAATATCAAATCTACAAGTTAGTGTTCCTAAAACCAATTTCTTCTTTAAATATTTAAACCTCTGACATTAAAGTTATTATTAACCTGTTATCATAGGAGGATATCTTCAGTCAGCAGAGTAATAGATGGCTATAAAACAAATTAAATTATCCCATTTTTTGGCTTTCAGATTGTTGATATATGTGGCATTAGAGAAAAAATATAATGGTGAAGATGGTGTTGGAAAATATAAATCTAGACTAGATTGCTAAATGAGTTTCCTAGGTTTTTGTTCTGGCGCTTCTGCTTCTGAAAACCATATAGTACATTGTCAAGTTCCAGCTTTCTTTGGTTTGGCCTTGCTGCTGAAAATCAAGCCCAGAAACTGCAATATGTTTCATGATCTTTTCCTTAACAAGAAAAAAAATATCCGTGTTAAAAGTTGTTTAACAACATATAGTGTTATAACTATTCTCACTTTCCATCACTTTCCATATTGTGCTGTTTTCCTTTCTTTTATATATGCTTTGATTTCACAGAACACAGTATGTGCATGGCTGCTCCTGTCCTTTCTTTTTTTTTTTTTTCCTTCCCCTTTTGCTCTACTGAATTAGCAGATATGTCTAACTTCCCATTTTGGAAGTTGATTGAAGTTTGTTTTAGTTGACAATTATTTTTCCATTCTTCAGTGACTTCATAGCACTGAAGTGCAGCAGAAATGTGATCTGTGGAACCATTGGAACGTTCAGGCATGCAATGCTTCAGTGCCAGCTTATGGAAGCTCATTATCAAGCTGTATTTTTCCCCAGGATTGATTAGTACTTTTGTGTAGCAACTATCACTGCAAAATACATACTCAAATTTATATGAGACATTCCGTATACAGAAAAATCTTTTCCATGGAAGTTTTTAACTGATTGTTGGCTATGATTTAAAAAAAAAAAAATCACAAAGAAAAGCTAAAAATATGTGGGTTTGATGACTCAGGGTTAGTAGATCCTTCCTCTATCTGACTTAGGCATGTTTTTTAGTTAGGAAGGGTGAAATTTTTTCTTAGTTGAGTGTAAATAATTTTTTTGCCTTAGAGATCAGATTTTTTTTCCAATTTATTTGAACTGTATCCTTGATTGCAGATGCATTGAAAATTTGCTTTAAATTTCCTAGAAGACATCATCCTCAGCAGAAAGTGAAGATTCAAAATTCTTTGGTGTATAGTAATGTATGAATACTATGCTGCTTTTGTTAAGAAAGCAGCACCAGATTTATTGGACAGCTCATACTACCATTCAGATACGTTTATTTTAGTATTTTCTGTTTGAAAATAAATGTGGAAACAAGAGTGAAGGCTGTGTAGTTCACAGCCTTTTCTGCTTCTATTTGGTATGAAAATTCGTGGAATGAAGCATCACCATAAAACTTTTCAGTAACTGTCCTTTCTCTCTAAAATGTCTGTTTTCATGTGCATGATATGAATCCTAGATTAATTTTGGTCTCTGATACAGTAGATTCCTCCCAAGATACTTGAGGCATTCAGCCCCTGTTGAATTAATCTGTTCAGAAACTGACATTTGGGAGAATTGGATGACACATGAAAATTAAATTTCAAGTCAGTTAGTCACTGTAGGTTGCTAATACAATCAACAGGGAGAAATAAGCATGTCCAGAAGATGATCCCTTTCGTGGTGTACAAAGGTGACTAAAGATCTGTCCTTTTTTTTCCTCTCTCTCTCTCTCATTTTATGAGGTGAGAAGGTGCAAATTGCCTGGAGCTATAAGCACTGAGGTAGCTTGGTTTTTCTTGCAGACTGTTGCAAATGGGTCTGGTTGCTGGGTTTGTGTGCTCATCTGTCAATAAGGTTTGGAAGGGTATGGTTATGCCTGAACAGTGTTGGGACTCAGGCATGTCCCCATCTCCCCCCTTGTGCCGTGCGACGCTTAATGCTGAGGAAGCCATGACCTGAACGCTGAACTCCAAGACTTATAAAGTCACCCCAAGTGCTTACCTATGTTTCCTTAAAAGACAGCTCTTCTAATCTCTCTGTGAGTTGTGACAAAATAATATTTTGCAAAGTCATACTTTTAGTTACAGAAACTCCACTCTTAAAATATGTGGGAATTAGACATTTGGCAAATAAGTTATCTGAGGTACGTCCTCTGCTAGCTGAAACCTGTTTTATTCCCTAGGAAGCATTTCTTTACTGAGACAGTGGTCAAATGCTCAAACAGGCTTTCCAGAGTTGTGGCCAAAGTCTCAAACCTGTCAGTATTCTAAAAGGCATTTGGACAATGCCCTTAACAACAACTTGGTCAGCCCTCAGTCAGCCAAGCAGTTGGACTAGATGATCATCATAAGTTCCATCCGACTAAAATAGTCTGTCATATTCTATTCCCTAGAGATTGAGGCTTTGCCATAAGTGGGTAAAGTCCATGAGCCCTCTGCATGTTACAGAATTATACACTTTATAGAGCAGCCAGAATGATGTTCCCTAGAAACAGATAGACTCAGACTATAGTTTACACACTGTAGCAAAAAATGGAAGTTCCCTTTATTTTTTCTCCCTCTCTTTTTAAAGTAGAGGATAGAATAGATGGGAGAGGATTGGGGTTGTAGAGATTTCTTCCACCAAGTCCACCAAGACTAAGTCTTTCCAATCTGATCTAACAGAGGTGTATCTTTTAATTTCTCTTTGAGCTCAAGTGTATATTGCCACAGTGTTTTGATAGACAGTGATGCCCATATTTACACAAAACTGGGCATACAGGGTACTTTTTCAGGGTAAAAAAGGCTACTTTAGAAGTGATACTGAAATTCTTAACATATGATTTTTTTTAAATTAAATGCTCTTTTTAATAACTAGAAAACACTGTTCTTCCTTTGGTGCTTCCTTTTATACTGTATTTAGGGTAAAAAAGTCAAACACATCCATCAGTCTTAAATATTATGAGCTTTTAACTTGCTATATCAGCAAACAGGAATCTGAGTTGTCAGAAGCAATGTTGGGAAATATAAAATTCTCTTCTAGTCCATAATATATTTGCACTGTTGCAAATAGGCAGATTGATCAGGGAAGATGCCTGCTGAGGAGACTAGCCCCTTGAAGTATTAGCTGAAACCTTAGCTAGCCCTTGCTACCCATGTGCTGTGCAGGGTGAGCTCTGTTTCTCATCCACCTTTGCTTAGCATTGTGAAACTGAATTCCTAGGGACTTCAAACAACAAATCATGAAATGAGAATGATCTGGTTGAAGTATTACAGTTTTTCTTTTTAGAGGTTGTTGTGTCTAACCACTTGCCATGACCAGATGCCTCAGAAAGTTCCAGAGTTCAGTGACCGCCCCTAACACTGCTTCCTTCTAATTCCCTGTAAACATGGATTAGCTTAAAACTTTGAAGCCCAAATGTTTGTCTATTGCATTATCCAGATTCCTTGAAACACTACTGTTAGCTTTATGTTTATATTTTGCTGATTTAAAGATATAATAGTGGTATTATTTTAAGTAGCAAATTTTCTGTGCACTATCTGCTAACTACAGACTGTGTCAGTGCTAATGAGACAGATTGGATTTGCTGTAAATGAGGCAAATAAAACTTTGCTTAGGCAAGCTGTGAGAACTGAGAATGCAAAAGAAAAGAGATGAAGAAGCAAGTAGATCAAAATTGTAATTATTTTTTAATACTTAAAAATGAGGCAGACACTTGTGGAATGTACACTGACTGATGTTATATTTAAACACTAGCAAGCCTTGAACATTTATCATTGACAGTCAATGCAGAATTTAACATTTATCTTTTACTGGTTCTTCTCAAAAAACTTTGTATTTTTACAAAACAAGACTAGAAATCATCTTTGCCTGCCCTTCTGAGTGGTCAGCTGCAAAAGCTGACCTGTGAAAAGAAGGGGAAGAAACACAAGTAGAGTAAGAATTTTAAAAACTTTTCATGTATAAATCTGTTTTCTAGGAAAAAAAATCACCAATTCTTGGATCTTTCTAGCCTGCCTTTCTACAAAAAGCAATAAAAGTTTATTGAAATCTATAGGTTTTGAATGCCAGTGCCAATAAGCAGTCTCACCATCTTTCCAATCTCTCTGTTTCCTGTTGTTTCTAGGAATATTCTGTCATCTTAGCACAATCAGTAGTGCTGACAGTATCTTGTAACAACGGTTAAAGATTAAATGTTTACTGATTTTATTATGTCAGCAGCCTTTTAGAAAAATGATGCAGAGTTGCTTGGTCTGTCCTCTGAAAATACAGGCCTTAGAAGCATGTCACCGAGAAGATGGCTTCTTTCAATCACTTTTTCCAAACATGCAGCTACTGTCTGCTTAGCTGAAATAGTTTGGATTGTATTTGGTTTTTTCAAAATCCCAAGCATATAAATTGCTATTGCAGCATATTATGTAACAATTAATTCTGCATGGATTTTCTCCCTGGTCCTGAAACCCAAGATTTGTTAATGTGCTTTACTACCCATATGTTTACAATTCTTCATGAAGAAAGTTTTGAACGCCATATCTGGAGCAATTAGATCCTTACAGTCAGTACTAGCAGATGCTAGGGTAGAGAATTGTGTGGTCCTAGGAAACCTGTAAATTGGAATTTGCTCAGATAAATACAGTGGAAAAAAGAAGTTTTAGAACTTTGGTGTTTATGAGTGTTGCATCATGTTACTTGGACAAAGATCAAAGTCTACAGGACACTTCTATAAATAATGGTGAACCAGTAGATAATTTAAGGAAAAAAAGAAAATTCTAGCATTTCCTTATAGATAGCACAGAAATGCTGTGTGCTGAGTCTGCCACGAACTGGTGTGGTATAAAGCCTAATCTAAAGCTTTCAAAACTCTTTGTTGGTTAGCAGTCAATGTACATGTGGAGAGAGGAAGCTTTTATTGAGTTTAAAAGAAGATGGGAGACAGAAAGATCTTCAATAAAGATGACTTTAAAAAAGAAGTACTTGGAAGTAACACTTCATGATCATGAAATTCATAAGCCTTTGGCAATTTAAAACCATTTACGGCACTCTTTTAATTTAGCTTTTATTACTGATGTCAGGTGTTCCTATTTAATATACTCTCTATAAAACCTGTTACACAGATCTTTTGCATTTTTCCATTTAATACATTTTTTAACTTGATAGTGGGCTTGATTATGGAAAAGAGTAGTTCATAGCCTCATTAGCCTTGTTATGATATAAGCACCAGATTTTGAACATACAGTCAATGGAAAAACAACTTGTGCTGTGTTTGTAACTGGAATCACCTTAGCTCGACCACAGATGTGATTCCATCTGGCAATTTCTGTGCTACTGATGAATAACAACACTCAAGTCTTGCAGTATTCTTTGATCAGTAGCATGTAGGAACTTAAAAATACTGTTGGACTATCCCTACAAATGGGAACTCTGGCACAGGTGAGGTGACAAACCCACAAATCACAGTAAGTCATACAGCAATGTTAGTATCTTGAGTCTGTGTCTAGTTTTCCTTGTTCCTCGCTGGACCACAGTCTGTGGAGCCAACCTAGATGTAATGATTTTCCTTGTTACAAAAGACTTTTAACGAAAGATGGGTGGAAAAACATCTGCTTTGAAAACTAAAAGTAGGTGTTCTTAATAATAAAATGATACTGGATACGAGTAACCAATTAGTTTTGCCTAGAAAGCTTTTATTTGGCAAATAATTTCATGCTGATCAAATGTTAGGAATATGACTTGAAGTTAAAAGAAAGTTACTTCTTTTATTTAAGTAGCTTTTAGTCCTTTTACATAAAAGGACTTTGTACACTTTGTGTCTTTGTACACTTACTTTTAACCTCTGAAGACAATTAGATGCTAGCAATGTTAGGATTTTTTATACCTTAGATGACATTTATACCTTAGATGACATTTCATCTGTAATGTCATGTTTTTGCATTCTGAATACCAGGACAATTTCAAAGCATTTTTCTATATCTGGTCTGCCTGTGGATTAGGACTTAAGTCCAGTGGTGCATAAGTGGTGTTTGAAGTAATTTCTCACAAAGAAGAGAGGGATGTATGTTTGCCTTGTGTAAGTGTCTTTCTTCAGGTGAGGGTGTGCCAGTGGTCCCCTTCAGTTAGGTTTAAAAAACACAGATGTGAGGTTGGCAGAAAACAATATTGGATGTTTTCAGTTTAGCTCTGAAGGGGAGACTAATAGAGGGAAACCAACCTTGTCAGCTATCTGAAATGTCTCTAATATGGATATTTAATAAAAGGTATTTCTGTCTATAGTATTTTTCAGGGCAGACATATGTAAATTATAAAGCAAAGTTCAGAAACATACTTCTTTCTTTTCATTTCTCTTAGTAAATGCATGGTACAAAGTAGTGTTTGAGAGAGTGCATTAGAATCCAGTTATTTCTTTGCTGTTTCTTTTTCTTCTTTTACTAAGTATTTTTTTCTTCCCTTCTTTCTGGCTTACCTGAGAAATGAAGTCATGAACTGTATTGCAGATTATAAAGTCAGAAGTTGGCTCATTCTGAGTTAGTATATCCTATCTGGGAATCAGGAGGCTAAATTAAAAATGCAGTTATAAAATGGCATATATTTGGAAGCTTTGTTCTCTTAAACCCGAACCTTCTGTTGACTGACGTTAGATGATCCAGAAGCAGATGCTGCAGCAGCTATTTGTTGATTTAGTTGCTATGGTGACATGATACATTCATGTACAGCAGGAAGCTCACTGTACGTTGGCTAATTTGATAGGAAGGAAGGCTTGAGGTAGGTATTGCTGACTATATTGTTAATTGATCCTACCTTTCACATCCTGCCTCCACATGCTTCGTGGATGCACAGCTCTAGAGGAAGGTGAAGGGGGAACCTCCTGCGTGGCGTTCAGGTTCAGGTGCCCTGTTAACAGGAGGGGGGGCAGTGTTCCACACATCCCCGAAGATTACCTCAGTATTAAGTGAATGGAACAGATTGGAGCAGCCGGAGGGGTGCCTGTTGAATCTTCCTTCATCCTTTGTCACTGTGGTAGCACCAGTTGAATGAGAGAAATAAAAGGATGCGAGCAACAGTAAGTCAAAGCGCTAAAGCTTTTGAAATGGGTTGTGAGATAAAGCATGTCACTAATTAACATCTTGATTGGAGCTATTAGTGGAGAAAAATGTAATTGTTCTGAGGACGTGCCCTAATGACAGAGCATAAATGTGGCTCTGCCTGGAAGTTGTGCTGTATTATATTTCCCCTTTTCTAGAAATACACCCTTTTATAATCTTGTTGCAGACAGACTGTTAAAGATACAGTGTACACCTTACAAAGAGATTGGCTGTACCACCCTCTTAACAGGCTGAGTGTTTTAAAAATTGTCGGAGTCAGAATGACCAAGAGTATTAGCTGCAATGTTTTCCTAAATTTGAAAAATATTCAAAAATGAATCTACCTTTGTCCTTTTCGGTAAAAATCTCATGAGTACTGCTAAGCTAATTTCAGTTGCAGTATTTTTAGACAAACCACTGCTTTTTTTTTTTTTTCATGTTGATGTGTATTGACAGTGCATTTAGAAATACCATTTTGGTCAAGTCTTTCCATTATTTGTGATTGCTGACAATCTTTTGCTACTGACTCAGCACCTGTAACCATATAATGCTAAATATAGATGTTTTAAGATAAATGATAAACAAAAACAAAAAAAAAACAAACAAAAAAAACCCCCAAACAACAAAAAAACCACCCCAAGCCTGAAACACTTCTCTTTCCTAGTAAAACATCTCAGAAAACAGTATTGTTTCTGCTAGTATAAAAATGGTTTGTGATTCTATTATCTTTAAATTATGGTTTTAAAGGTCCAGGCAAACATTTTGGAGCACTTTACCCTCTTGCTTTTTGAGGATAGTTGGTTTGTAGGAAAAAACCCCAAAACTCCCCATAACCCCAAAAACACACACATTCCCCAAAGCCACTCCAGAATGAGGGAAAAACAGAACTCTGCTTTTTAGCAATATTGTTTTGCACCAACTTGTAATCTTCCTTGTTGTACAGGAACAGTTCTTTCTGTATAGTTACATTTAAGTGTGCTGTAACAACAGTTTTTAATGTAACACACTCTTATTTCTTCATGTTATACATTTAATATTAGCAGTGATTAAAATTATTGGGCCGTGTTTTAGCTTCCCTCTCCCCTCCACTTTCTCCTTCACATCTTACTTCCCTGCATTTTTTGGTATTTTAATGTGTATGCCAGGCGAGGAATCGGCTTTGTTGCTAAAGGATTGCTTTGTTTGTTTGTTATGATATGATATATTTAGTGGTAGATTATTAGCATTCTAGTTATATATGTTCAGAGGCTTTTAGCTTGGTTGGAAAATTTGTCCCAGATTTCACTCATTCTAGAAAAATATGTAAATTCAGGAAGCGTAACTAACGTCTTTTAGAGGAAGATACAAAGTAACCCTTTCAGTTCCTTTCCACTTCATAGTGAGATGGAGGCTTGGGAGAGAGAAGAATTCAAAATGCCCCTTTACACTGAAATTCAGTCTGGTTCCTTTGGTTTTCTTGCCTTCGTGGCTGTAGACAGAGCTAACCTATGGAGAAAACAGAGTGCCAGTTCTCATGTGGGCTTATCCCACGACTTCACACATGACACAAATGTTAATGTATTTTGGTTTCTTTAGTCTCAGTAAGGATTTAAAAAATTAAATTTTCTTTTCCCCTTCAGGAGCCTGATAGTTGTTGTTACTGAAGGATGAGTTTAAGAGCCAAGATATTCTGGAGACAGAATAAGCCTGATGATTTATTTTTCTTTATTGCAAATACAAAAATCTCTCTCCCGTGTCTCAGTAACTCTAAAATTATAGCTTCAGTTTTTTGACTAACAGTTAGCTGTTTTGGAATAAAGCTATAAGTATTAGGAAAGTTAAATTTTAAAAATGATGTTTTACATTTTTAAATAATGTTTTACATTACAAGTAGCTAATAACTACTACAGAAAGAGAAGCTTTTAGGTATAAAAGCATTTATTTGGACAACACAGTTTATTACATGCTAGGAAAGATTTGAAAATTTGGCTGTACATACCAAACTTGTAAACAAAGTTTTATTGCATCTGACTTGATTCTCTTGATGTTTGTGCTGGCTTAGAAGAATCAGAAACTGTATCAGTCAGTCCTGTCGTGTTAGAAATACAGGTATTATTTGAACAGTGGCTCTAAAATGTATAATATATAAGATCATTGTAATGTGATAAGGGTAAGTTAAACTCTCTTCCATGAACCTTATTCAAATCTGCAAAAACCTTATTCAGATCTGCAAAAAATTCTCTGAATTGGGAAGATCCTCATAACTTTATAGAGCAGTGTGAAGGAGAAGGTTAACAAATGTCTTATTTCTGGATTTGTTTTGGTTTGTGTTTATGTGAAAGAGTATCTAATATACTTCTAAACACAATCATTTGTTGTTTGGGGGCTTGTTTTGTTGAGGGGGGGTTTTGGTTTCGGTGGTTTGGGTTTTTTTTACTTTGGACTAAATTTAAATTTTTAGAACCTAAACAATAAATTAGGAGTATTATTAATATTTTGAATATGTAGTTTTTGTATCAGATAGAATCTCTTTTGCCTTATAGGTCCTCCACATGTATGTAATTAATAGAAATGGCAAAATAATTTTAAAGTACTGGTTTTTGACTGGCTGTATGGTGTATGTTTATTTAGGGAGGAGGCTTTGCTCTTTAGCCTTTTAAATTTTATTTGAGACATGCTTTTGCATATGTATAATGGTGAGCAAAAGAGAAATGTATAAAACTTGCTGTGATATCTTTTGAAGTTAGCTTTTAGAGCTTTTTGATTTATTTCATTATTTACTTATCAGTGGGGTTTTTTTTCCTCCATGGGGACAGAAATTGTTTGGACTTCTAATTGTATTTACAATTTCTGCTGTGGAAAGATACTGCCTTAAAATAGTGAAGATGTTAAAAATTCTGGTTTTGTTTTCCTGCTCTGCAAGTCTTTCACCTCATCTAGGATTCTTTTCAGGATGAATCCAATTTTGATATTAGTATTTCACAATGATGTCCATAGTTTTGTGTTTCCATTTTTCTTACTAACCACCTGATGGAGACCAGTTCTTAATCGTGCAAGGCTATTTATAGTTTGTCAATTCTTTTTCCACTGGAAGTACCAGGGAAGCTCTTTCCTTCATGTTGCAATGTAAATACACATTTGTGATGGTGCCACAAGTCTAATGCTGCCTTTCTTTTCTGATAGGTAGCTGAAATTATTTTGAAAGCTGTCAGTCTCCTGGTACATCACTACTTCTGTTAGGAGGATGGACGTTCAAGTAGAGAAGCTTGTAGAAGTGCGTATCTTACACAGATTGAAGGGTTGGTTTTAATTGTTATTTCAGTGGAGTTAATGGGCTGTTTGGCCTTAACTAGTGTGCCAACAAACATATCCAAAACAAGACTAGCTAACTATATTTTAAATTCATTCTGCCCTCACTCTGCTCCCATGAAGAAATGTTAACCGTATATTCATCTGGCATGAGCAAAGTCTTAGGTTGCTTATGAAAGTATTCTGTATAACTGTGACAAAGATCACTAAGATACATATCAGCTATATTTTGTATTGTTGCTTTTGTATTGTTTTGCTTCTGAAAGACACTGCTGTGACCACATTGGCAGAGTGAAATACCTCTAAGGATCTTATTTTGGCTTCTGCAGCCTCTGCTTCTTGCTGATAAAAATTATTTTTACACCTTTATGAAGATAAGTGTTAACATTTGACCTTAAGTTTTTTCCTTTCTTTGTAGCAGCCTGCTGAGTCAAGGTGGCTGCAGCTCTGCCTTGCACAGCTTTCCCTTCCACCTTTCATTACTTGCATTCTTACGGGGGTTTCTTTATGACTCCAGCCATTTTTGTCAAATTCATTTCTTTTGTGTTAGAAACAAGCTGAAAGCTTGAAAAAAAAATTAAACTCCTTTCCTGGTTCAGTCTGCAGAAACATCCTATATTTTCTCTTGCAGATCATGAAGAGTTTTATTGAATAAAAAGAAGTAACACTGAACATTCTCCTCTTTGAACATTTGTGCTTCCATTGATTCTTTAGATGCAAGATCTAAATACTTTCCATCCTGCTCACGCTGATGTAGTAGTAAATTCTATATGAGATCTTAACATTTAATAATTTAAAAATAATTGTATCTGTTAATGGTAGTATGTGCAGTCAGTGTTACATATATCTGTAGGATGTGATTATACTACTTGAGCTGCAATAAAACTATATTCAGTTTGGAATTCTTTAGGGAGAGAATTACTATAGAATAGTTTTATATAAAAATTGTTGTATTCTAAAAATGTATTTGCCACATCTGACCAGTTCAAATTGTGATTTAAGGTGAAGAATAGATTTTCAAAACCTCTCAAGACACTCAAGAGTGTCTCTTACTTAGTCCTTCAAAAAGGCAAAATATTGTAGTGCTTCTTCAGGATACTGTCAGTAATTGTTTACACATTAGTAATTTAAATGTGCTTTGAATGTTCATGGAGACTGAGGCTAAGTGTTGTGAAACAAGTCAGTTTTAGTCAATCTTTTCTTGCAGACTGTCTGATAAGAGTGATCTCAGGAACAGTTTTCAGTTCTGTATGGACCTGTACTGTGCTCGGGACTACTACAGCATATTTATTATTGCAGGTGTCTGGTCCAGCACCAGGGAACATTGCCAAGTATTGCTTACTTTGCCAGTGTAGATGTGGCTTCAGGTATCACTGATGTGGTCAAGGCAATGTAGCAGTTCTCCCAGGAGAGATCAGAAATATTAAAACCCCTTGGTTTGTAGACTGGGTATAAGGAGATGGGGATATTAAAAAATATTGAAGGAGGTGGATGAAATTTATTCGAAACTGTTTTTCAGCAAATCCCATAGCAGAGAAGCTAGGAAACATGTAATTAGTAGGAGATGGTTTTAAAATGTCTAAAAAGAAAATTTCAGGAACTTACTGCCACAGGAGGTTGTGGAAGCAATTCAAATTGTAAGTGAACTCAAAGAGTTTAGGCAAACATATGGACAGTAAGAGAGACAGACTGCAGAAAATGGCCTGGCTCACATACTCCCCTTAAACAGCATCTTAATTGATATATTAAGAGTCAAAGTGCTTGGCTAGATGGGCTGCTGACCCAGACCATCATGTCATTTCCTATGTTCTTGCTTGGCTTCAGCTTCTGCCTGAGTTCAAACAGCAATTTCAGGAAATACACACTGAGCTTTCTAATACATGGCATTATTAGTTTTGTTAGAAGGCTTTTTGTTAGGAGGTCTTTGCCAATCCAGACAATAAATTAAACTACTACAAAGCTTAGTATGTTGCTCATTTGGTTTGGATTTATGTTATGAAGTATCCTATATAGAATAAATTAAGTAGCATTGAAAAGTGTGAAATTTCACTTCTAAAGCTGATAGTTTTGGCAACTGATGTTTCAGGTATTTCAGACTTCAGCCACTCAGTGGCCACTTCATTTATGCAAGAACTACTTTTAATGTAAGTGTGTATCTGCACTCTTGTATTGTCGACTTGTATGCTAATCTCTGGAAAGAGATTCTGTATTGTTTTTCATCAGGAACTGTATTGAGGTCCTGTGGATCGTCATGTTTAAAGGAAAGAGTTTACAGCCACAGCGGAAATTACATACAACTGGTTGACCTAATACTCCTATTTCTTAGTGGCAATGCCTTAACATGTTTTGAGACAAAAATACATTGAGTCAAAATTCTGATACCATTCAGAAATTGCACTTGTAAATTTTATTAGGTTCCATTATGGTTGATTGTGTTTTAAAAATGCTTGTATGAGTCTAAAACTTGTATCAAGGCTTCAGTATCCTAAGTTCACATTATTTTGTTAAGATTGTGAAGTTCTCAATTTGTGTTTTGTTGATTTAGTAAGAGAAATAGCCCTTGAAAAGTGCCCATCCTGAGGTGCCTCCCACTGAGACTGACACATCACAAACGAGGTTTTTTTCTGAGTGTCAGAGTTATCTTAGAGGAGCAGGCAAAGGATAGAATGCAAGTCAGCCTTTGGGCAGCAGAACTTGAGGTGCTGTGAGTAAAGCAACAGAATTTATCACAAAAAGGTTGAGGCACAGGAAGAGAGGCTAAACTGTCAGATTCTTCCAAAGCTTTTCTCGTAGTTCAAGCCAATTTGAATGTTTTGCCCAAAAGAGGAAAGAGGTCAAGATCTAGAACATTCAGTGTGAAATATTCAGGCCTTGGTTTTCAGAAGTACTGATGTCACTGTGCTTGAAGTAACATGTTGGCTGATGGGATGTGCAAGGCTGCACAAAGGTACCTCAACTGAGGTGAAAGAGCTGTAAAGAAGCAACCCATAGTTGTTTGTTTGTTTGTTTGTTTTTTACCTAGAACATGAAGCTTTGTAAAATCCATGTTACATTTTCCTTTAGAGAAATTTTCTTGCATCCTTGATTATGTGCTGCAGTCTTTTGTAAGATAAGGGAGAATTCCTGTGAGTCACTGTCAGTCTTCTGTACTATCTCTTCTGATCAGAAAGGTACCAATCTCTCTCCATGCATAGCTTTAGTTTTTCTTATTTCAAATCATATCTACTGAGGTACAGAGTGTCAGAAATGCCCTCCTCAAATCTGTGGTCACTCTGTGTAGTTCACCTGTGATAAGGCTGGTCCAGAAACCACTTTTGGTCATACACTGCCCCAACAAAAAGACTGTTGAAGCCAGCAGTTCTTGAAACTTCTGAAATTCCTTCAGCCCTGATTCAGAATCTCTTCCGGCACACTTGGCAGCATACACAGCCTACCTTGTAATGGCTGTAAAATAAGAATGTGAATGCACTACGTAAAAGCAAGGCTGAAAGTGGGAGTCAGTGAAATACAGTCGGGCATCGAGTAGGCTTATTGTCCATTGAAAAAAGACAGTCTATTTCCTGTTTCTGGAAACTGAGATCTCCTTAAACTGCATTAAGTTGGTGAGTCTCCCCACCCTCTGGATTGTCTGACAGATGTCATCAGAAAAGTGAAAATCTGCTGGCATCCTGAGTGTCAGAATGGTGCTGGACTCCATTGGGTTGCTGCTGCTGAGCAGTGCTTGTCTTGTTGCTCACCATGCCTGCGGTGCTGAGCCTTTAGCTTCTCAGAGCACCTATGAAGTGAGCAGCAAAGGTACTCTCACAGGAGAAGCTCATTTAGCACAAAACCAGGAGGCACAGGGCTCACTAGCTGCAGTTGAGCCAGTGTGTGTATTCCCATGCTTAAATCCACTCTGCCAGCTGGAGCCTTGGATGGCCAGCAGCAAGAAGTCTGGGAGAGGAAAGCCAGCAGGTTCCCAAGGGAACAATATTACCCAGATTGCCAACCTCAGGCACTCACACAGAATAAATAGGAACTACTGGGAATACCAGTCAACCTACATTCCCTGTTACTTTAAAAGCAGGAATCAAGGGCCAGCCATCACCCTAAAGCTTTTCTGCTTCTCACAGTTCATATGATAGTGACCAAGAATATTGAGCTGAGTATAATGGGACAGATTGACACTTTAGCCAGAGTGGCTCCTCCCAGGAGTTTGGGCACCTAAATCAGCAGAAAGAGGTGGGCAAATGTAGCTGTCCAGCCCACACATAACAGATGGAGAGACATTCTCATGTACCGTGAAGCTTTTAGGTACTTTTATTCCAGTCTAAACTTCAAGCTAAAATTTTCAATTGTAACAGAGGGAAGAGTATATCAGTGAAATATGCCTTCAAAAAGTTATGCCTGCCTGGGGAGTCCAAAAAAGAAATTGTAAGAACTCATCTATTAATATTTCTCTCCTTCATCACATTCTGAAGGTGATAATAGTCATTTGTTAAAATGCTACCTTCAGACATTTCAAAATAAACTCTGGCAGTGCAATATTTTCTGAAGACCTTTAAGTCTTCTTTGAAATTCATTAGTAAAATCATCTTGTTTAGATTATATTATGCTAACTCTTAGTGAATTTTACATTGAGCCACACTTCAGAAAATCTGGAAGGTTTATTAACTTGATAAAATGTGGATATTGATACAGTTCATTGTTTTTTCTCAAACAGCCTAAAACATGTGAAACAAGATAGTATTTTTAAAGTGCTTGCTCAAACCTGAGCTAATCAGTGTTGAATCACACAGCCCAAGCTTGAAAATGTGAATGTCTATCGTATCTCATCGATACATTAGCATTAGAAGTTAGAACTTGCTGTCTTTAATTTGTGAAATTTCTCCAGCAGAAAGGGAGGAATTCATATGATTTCTGCCATTTTCTTATCCTTTCCTTTGTCTCTGGTATTCCTAAAATGAGTAACGCTGAAGTTTCCAGTTCTGGGGGTTTTAGTTGGTTGGTTTTGTGTTTGTAAACATGAAAGATTTTATTTTCTTTTAGCAAAACAAAGTAAATTTTTGGCCATAACGCTCAAGAGTTGTGCTTGTAAAGATTTCTTTCCTTCTGATTTGTAGAGGGAGGAGGACATAGGCTCTATTTAGATGTGTGAAAGGAAGACTGAAGAAAGTTCTGTCCAGAAAGGAAATGATAAAATGTACCTGCTCTTCTACTTTTTAAAGGTTTTTTTCTCCTTTGTTCATAATTTTAGCTAGGTTTTTCATGTTTATAAACTTCTTTTCCTCAGAGAAGGGCAGGTTTCAAATAAAAAATACCGTAATCTAAAATGGTAACTTTAGGCTTCTGCTTTGGTACAGACTTTCTCTGTTTATTTTGGCTGCTGTGCTTTGCTATCATTTCTGTATTGCTTGGGTTTACAAAATTAGGATAACCAGCTTTCCACAAATAAAATTATACATATTGTTTCATGCTGGGCATCTGGTGCACTTACTTTGTCATGACGTCTAATATTTTTTATCATTAATGAATGTACAAATATGCTTGGGTCGTGTAAAAAGGGACATGACACACTATCTTCCTTGTATTGAAAACTGTTTGTCAAGTGGTGGATGTCAAACACTGAGGATTCTAGGCTTCCTTCTGAAAGTTAATGAAATGGTTTGATTAATGTTGAAGTTAATGCAATTTGTTGAAATAATCTAAGCTGTACAAATAGCTTTTTAATTATACCAAGCAGTTGAGAAAATAAAATTTGTACAGGTACTGTTCTACTTAGTTATTGTTCTAGCTTTCATTCTTTGAAAAATGTTTGTTTAAAAATATCTGTGCTTGTTCATGCTCTTATCATTTTCTCTGTGGGATGAAGACAGCAAGAAGTGTAAAGTGAAAAATAATGTATTTACTGACTAGGAGAAGAAATACTTTTTTTCCCAGTAAAACTTTTTTTTGCGCACACCAGACTTCTGTAATGTATTCCTATGTAATGGTTGTAAACGCTCTTTTATTTTTAAGGTTATTCTTGTGCAAGTTAATCCAGGGGAAGCCTTTACAATAAGAAGAGAAGATGGACAGTTTCAGTGCATTACAGGTAAAGTTGATACATTTATTTTAATATTTTCTGAGTCTGAATCAGGATTAATAAAAGGCAATTTGTGGTGAAAGTAAAAGAATGACAGCATTTATTTTAAATACAAGTGCTGTTTAAAGACCTAAAAGATTATGTGCTAAGGATCATTGGGATTTAGATTTCCCTGCCATAAGCCAAGTATTTTTTCTTATGTTACATTAGATGAAATTCCATTTCTTGGGGAGGAGAAGGGAGGAAGATTTTCATATTGCAAATCAAACACATTAAGGCTGTTTTAGCAATTTCTGATTAAGCTCATTTATTTCACAGACCTCAAATTAAAATCTACAACTGTTAATATGGCTTGAGTTTACTTTTTTTTATTCTTTGCTATCGTGTGGACATTGTTTCCCTGTCAGTTATCCCACCTAGTTTCTCATTATCTCTAGGTTCCAAATTGCATTCTTTCTGAGTTCTAGCAAGTGCAGCTTCAAAATACAAATGTTTCATCTAATCACAGCATCCTCTTATGCAGTGGTCAGTTTGGATGTTGTTTTTTATTCCAAATGACCATAGCTCCCAGTTAAGCATATCTAGAAAGTACTGTGACAAATGAGCAATCAGCTGTTGCTGCTGCATAGAATACCATTTTTCACTGTGTTGTAAGAGAGTATCCACAGATTCAGCTATGGGGTCACATTTTTGTTTGTCATTATCTGGGCCAATGAATCCTACCTTTTTTAAAAAAAAATTTTTCTGGATGTTGGCCCAGCTCCAACAGATACTGTTCTGGGAATTTGAAGCAGGTATTTTCCAGCTCCTTTCCCTCTTCTCTCCATCTGATAAGAGCTGAAGGGTCTGGTTTCCAGTGTCATAGGCAGGTCCTTTGGCTACAAAACAACTGATTCAAAGGAGGCCTTAGGTGGTAATTAAATTTATATTTACAGTTCTTAAAATTTATGTGTCTGTTAGCACCATATTTCAAAACTTTGTGCTGATTGCATGGTATTGTTGCACTGTTTGAGCCCAAATGGATCAGTGTTCCAGCTCACCATTCTATACAGCTTATTTGAAACATGATATGTAATAATTACTTGACAGCACATGAGGGAAATAGAATGATTTTTGTCTTGCAACTCAAGGTAAAGAACAGATAAGATATCTTCTATTGCACAAAATACTGAGGAGAGTGGCACACATTGCATGTTTGGTTCTAATGTTTGATTTACCAAATGGTCTTACTGGTGGAGAATGAATTGACACTTTCCTGGCATGATGTCTTCAAAGCAGGAAGTGTTTAATCAACTGCAAAAATATTAAGATCATATCTTTACAGATATGATTCTAACCTTCCATGGTACATTATCTTTACTTGGTGCCTCTTCCTTTGGAGTAGGCAGCTTACTATTGTGATTTGATTCAGCTGTAGATTTCTTTATCCTTTAAATATGAAAGTGAGCATGAGTAAGTTACTAGATGATTGTTTCTGGAACTCACTGAGTGTAAGCTGAGGTACAATCTTTACAACTTCCCTGAAAAACAGCACTGCAATCTGGAAAACTGCATCCCAAATCAGTACTGCATCTTTTGCAAACCTCCTGTCACATGGATATTCTTCTTGTCCTTCCCCCTTTCTGGAGACGAAATTCTGGATCATAGTTGTTAGTAAAACAGCGGGCATAAAGATTTTTTTCATATCTGTGAATTCAGTAATCTTTATACAGAACCTGAGTTGCACCTGATCTTTAGAATGTTGCTTTTCTGGTTCATTCCTGCCACTTCTGAGACATTTCTGTGGTTTTGAGCGTTGTGCCAATGGATCTTTCTACCTTTTGGTTTGTTGGGTCTGTCTGCCTTAAAGAAAAAGTTCCCTTAGTAAGTGATGCTGTTCCTTTTTCATTGTATTGTATTGCAGATCAAGAGGAGTGTCTACTATTTGATTTTCTGTGTAGAGATTTGTATAAAATAAACTATTTTAGGTGGTGTAGACTATAGAGAGTAATTTGATATTGGTCCTTTTGTTCTGCCACAACTTCTCAAACATAGTTTGCTCTTGACTTGTCTACAAAATGGATTTCCAGTCTGCAAAATGGGTTACATCTGCAGGAGTCTTGAAACTAAGAAAGAAAGCAAGCTCACACCAGTTCCTTGTTTTTTTCTTCACTGTATGCACTCAGTTGTTAGGTGAAATCATAGTTAAAGATGCAGAAATATATCATGAGAATGGTTTGGATAAATGTACAAGGATGTTTATTCTTCGAAGGGCATGAAGAAGGACAAGATGGCTAAAATTTATTCGAAATGCAATCAGTGGGAAGTTAATTTAGTCATTATAATGTTTTTTAATAAATTTTTTTTCAATCTTAGTTTTTTCTGTAAATAGCTGCCCATTTTTGTACTCTTCTCTGACTTAAAAGTCTCTGCAAAGAACACATACGTAGTTTTTTCAGGGATGTATGATATAAAAAATTGGAATTATGTAAATACAGTATTAAAATGAAAGAGTGGAAGTTGTGAAGCTGCAAGCTGTATATGGATCCCAGATAGCAGTGCAGATAGCCAGATAGATTAGTTTGAATGATTTGGTAAGTCACACTTCCTTGGATAATTCTAAATCTCTCTTGTGCTTTATTGCTGGCCAATTCACCTTGAGATTGTGCTGTCTGCTGAAGTCAATGTGGATTGTTAATAAATCTAACCATAATGTTAATTGTGTTTTCTTGCATCAGATATTTTCTTGTTGGAAACAGTGAGATGCTCTGTCAGTCTCCGTGCTGTTCTTGTCATCTAGTCTGTTTTTAAAGAGAGCTGTCCTTAATTTGGCAACACTATAGATCGGGTGAAATTTCTCAACCTGAAAATGATGAGAGGCAGTGTCTCTTCAGGAGAAACAAGAGGTGTGAATAAAGTGGCTATTTAGAGCTGTCCTTGAGTCAATGAAACTTAAAGCACTAATTAATGGAGACACACACAATGCATTCTCTGTGAATTATGCTTCTGAAGAAAATGCTGCATTTACACACAGGTCTCTGTACTGACTTACCACGTCTGCTCTCACAGGTGATCTGTAAAGCTTTGACTGGTTTGGAGCTACATGAAGTGAGAAGCAGCTTCTTAATGTGGTCTTCTTCCATGGCAGTGGAATATTGAGTGAATAATATTGAGTGAAAAGACTCTTAAGAATAATTCCTGGTTTAAAATCTCCTAAGGAATGCAAAAAAGTACTGATGTTAGTTAAGGGACCCTTTATCCTTGGTGAATTCCATTCCTTTATTTTGGTGACCTTTTAATGAATTAAAACAACATGTATTTTATTCTTTATTTCTGTAGAATAAGAAGCATGGTTACTTTATACTTCTGTAGTTAGTAGTCTTGGATCATAGTTGGGTTTCCGTTGTCTGCATTTTGACTTAAATACAGCTTTAATTGAGCACTTCTATGTGCCGATGGCCATATTTTTTGGATATTATAAAATATTTTCTTTGCCTGCCTACTGATTTGTCTGATAGTGACAACTTGTGCTCACCCTTGATGCAGCTTCAATTTAAACCATTTGTCAGTCTCTAGCTTTACAAAAACTATTCCTAGATGTTCCTATCTATCTAGCAATTCTTGCTAGATAGATAGGAACATATCTGTCTGTGTAACCATGTGTTAGATCAAAATGTTTATTTTCAAGAGAGGTCTCTTAAATCTATGGAAATTTTCACATATACTAGAAATACTCAGACTTCTGTGGAAACTTTCCTTAAACTAAAATTTTCTTCTGATAATATGAAATAATCAGCTACATTACAGTGATTCAGAAAACCAGGTTTGAAATGTATGAATGGGTTCTCTTTGTAGAAGTGAATTACTGCAGATCACTCATTCATGAATTCTTCCTATTGCAGAATAAATGAATGAAGATGACTCATCTTGAGGACATTTTGTAACAGTCCCAAGTTACAGCTAAAGGCTATTAAATGTTACTTGACACAATAAGAGAGACCGTGTTCTGTATGTCTCTGCAAAGGAAAATTGCCATTTTCATAATAGAATACGAAGACTTATGTAAATTAGAATGAGTCATAAATGCTTCATGCTTTGAAATTAAATGAAATGTCAGTATTAAGGTTAGGCTCTGGGATAAAAGTTAAGCAAGCTTAACCTAATTTTTTCTCTTTGAAACAAGAAATAAAATTCTCCTGAAAAGTGTTTTCAAGGAAGTCAAGAGAAAAAGAAGATACATCAATTCTGGGACTACAGTACTGAAACACAAACTTTAGTTTGTTCTAAGATCAGCTTGAGCTTTGCAAAACCAAACCTGCCCATTACCTAGAATATTTTATGAATAAAACTGTTACAGAATCACAGAATGGCTTGGGTTGGAAGTGATCTTCAAAGGTCATCTACTTCCAACCCCTCTGCCATGAGCAGGGACACCTTCCACTAGGCCAGGTTGCTCAGAGCCCCATCCAGCCTGGCCTGGAACACTGCCAGGGATTGGGCATCCATGACTTCTGTGGGCAACCTCTGACAGTGCCTCACCACCCTCATGAAAATTTCTTTCTTACAGCCAATCTAAGCCTACTCTCTTTTGGTTTAAAATGTTACCTCTTGGGCTGTAACAATAGGCTCTGGTAAAAAAGTCTCCATCTGTTTTATGAACCCCTTTATAGAAACGAAGGCTGCAATAAGGTATCCCCAGCACTTTCTCTTGTTTAGACTGAAAACTCCACCTCTCTCAGCCTGTCTTCACAGGAGAAATGCTTCAACCTTCTGAGCAATTTTTTGGCCCTCCTCTGGACCCTCTTCAAGTCCATGTCTGTGTTATGCTGAGGAACCCAGGACTCCAGGTGGGAGGCAGAATCACCTCCCTCGCCCTGTTGGACTTGCTGCTTTTGATGCAGCCCAAGATACAGTGGTCTGGCTGGGCTCCATGTACACATTGCCAACTTGTGTCTAGTTTTTCATCCACCAGTATCCCCAGATTTTCTGCAGGGCAGCTTTTAATCTATTTTCTACTCTTTTCTGCTGTCAAGCTTGGCATGGTTTTGATTGTTTACAGATACTGTTAGAGCAGCCAAACTGAGCATCTTAAAATCTGCAAGTAACTGCTACTTAAGTACATTTGAAGCAAAAAAACCCTAGATTTATCTTGTTCAAATATCATCTTGTGGTTTGGTGTCACGTTTTATTTTAAAAGAATTTATTAGTAGTGGAAGTGGTTAAAGACCTATCATAAATTCTGCACAAGTTGCCACAGACCCCTGAGAAGGGCCTTTGTTGCTAATGGTCATTGAAAGATGCTTCTATCACAAGACCACCATAGCTTATTATCAAATCCTAAACCACTGTGGTAAGTGGAGGAAGTGTGTGCTGTCATTCTGTCGTGATTTTAGAACGTACAAAGATACCTGGCACTGCAGTAGTGGTCACATTTATAGACTTATAACTATCACCTCTACCATATCTTGTTTGTTAAATAACTCGGTATCCACATTAGCACTGGGTAAAGTTTAGGAATAAAATAATATTTAAATACACAGCTCTCTAGTAATGGAACAAACTAGCAAAAGCAATAAAACACTATTAACAAGATTTCTCTCCTAGAGCATATCTAGTCTTCTTGGTAGTTTAATAGCCTGAGTAGTGGACCCCTTACAAGTAAACCCAGATGTTTATTACAGAGGTCTAGTGCTTTGGTTTTCCTGCTTCCATTAAAAACTTCCATTATTGAAGCCAGACAGAAAAGCTGTTCTGGGTGATCTTCTCAGCCTACAGAAAGAAAAGCAAATTTTTCATCCTTGTTTCCATTTACCTGTTTCTCGTTTCTAAATACTGAAATGCTGGATGACAACATGTGTAATTTTATCTGCTTCCCTTTTCATCGTCAATGATGCATTGCAGCTTTTCTCCTCAGTAGCCTTCTGAAAACATAGATACAAGGTTTTATGTATCGGTTCATTAAAAAAAAATTCTAAAAAACTCTCAAAACAACCTCACTCTAAATGGTAAGTGATTTTAGTTGTCATCTCCATTCCTTCTATGTAGAAGACTAAAGGTATTATGTAAGGCTAAAACTGGATATGGATACTTAGGTTAACATCCTTTTCTACATATTAATTTTAGGATCTCCACTGGAAGTATTTAGAGGGCCTATAGAAAAGGCCTTGAGGAAAGCTAAGACCAATCAACTGAAAGTATGGGGTCAGAGCAAGCTACAGTGGTTTGCAGCTAGTTAACTCTTGGCTGAGGATGTCAATGCAGCGAGTGAGAGCTGAGTCTATAGGAGTAGCTTAACTCTAAAGTACCTCAGTTTGGGAATGACCTTCAATACACACTTTTTCTTAAAAAAATAAAGAGTTTTTTTATTTCTAGGTGTCTGCGCTCAAACTAAAAATAATATTAGTATTGGCCAGCGGTGTGGGAGTATGACTGCAGAGGAGACATAATTCCATTTTGTATTGAAACAAGATGATGAGGGAAAGTGGTCACAAAGCGTGGTAGTAGCAGCTTGATTTGGAGCTGTCTCATTCCAAAATAATTTTAAGTAGGAGCTGCTATTTTTATAGCTTAGATTGATAAACAGGGTGCATGAATGCCCTTGCAAATATTGTTGAAGACTTTACCCTTGTACCTTTTACTGGTAGGTTAGCCTAGAAATTGGATTGAGATATGGCAAATACTCTTCTGGTAAGATAAAGAAATAATGATTGGTTTAAGCCCTCACTACAGTGCACGTAGAATGCGCATGTGTTGACTTTGACACATAGCACAAGTTGGTAAGTTGAGTATAATTGGCAGGTAAAACTTGCCTGTAAGCCGTGCTGCTGCAGCTCTTCTAGTACAACTGCTGAATTAAGGTTGGGTTCAGACACATCTCCTTGGTTCTGTAGGCCCTCTTGCAGTAGGGCAGAGGCTGTCTTCAAGAGTCATGACCATCTTTCAAATTTGTTGTGCTAACTCAATGAAAATTGCCAAGTAGTGTAAAACAAGGTCATTCTCCTGACAAGAATAAAACACAGCAATCCAGAATTCTGTTCTTTAGATTGGGCTCTCTCTGCTCTAAGAGTGACCGTGAGAATTAACCTTGTAACAGAGTTCCCTCAGCCTTCTCTGGGCACTGCCTGACCTTGTCCTCCATTAATTCTGATGACTGACCAGGTCTTTGTGGTCCCAGTCTCATTGAGCCATTAAAGAAGCAGGCAGAGATGACACAAGAAATTGTTATTGGAAATACTTATTGTATCATGCTGCTTTTTTGCCAGAGCAGCTCGCATTACTGTTGTGCCTACTTTGTTGATGTTATAAATACTAGACTTCTAAAACATTCTATTCCCAGAACAAACTGAATTTGGTGAAAGTTTGATTAAAAAGCAAACTAGACTTGTTTTATCCTCTTATGCAGTAGCAAATTAAAGAAAAAAAGGGAATGCATTAATTCATATCTCTTGTGATGTTGATTGTCATGTGTCTTAGGAAAAACATAGTTTTCTGCCATTGATGTCTGCTTAAAATGTGTTAAATACAGTCAATATCTTTATATGGAAAAAACTTGTCTGTGACATTTTTTGCCTTGTTTATTTTTTATTCTTCTAATAGATTTTTTTAACCGTTGTTCTGTCTTATTTCATGCATTCTGAGATGTGGGTTCATGAAGTACTATATTCATTGTAAGGTGTTCAGTCAGGTTCTCCTTTTCCTGTTTGATTTTCCTGTATATTCAGATCAGTTAATCTTCCCTTGTACCTTCTTTAATCTTCTCCTTTATTCCTTTTTTTCACTACAGTGCAATCTCCACAATGCAAACTCAGCCTGACTGTAGGAAGGTTCTGGAGACATTTGTTTGGAATATCAGTGCTTCAGCTGCATACTGAAGTCATCTAATTTTAGGTGCCTAAATGTGTGCTTCTATATGTGGCCTTGGATCTAAGCTCCCATTGAAACTAGTGAAGATTTAGTCACTAGGTGTAGTACACTCAGTGCTTTTCAGCTGACATCGGTTTGCACTCAATAGCTCTCCAGGCTCCACTGTCTGTACCAACTAGGTCTCTACTTGCTATAATGGGAATTTAAAGTCCTAATTTGCACGCAGACATATAATTTTAGATACCTAAATGAGATGTCTCCATTTTGGAACTAAAGTCTGACTATTATAAGCTGAAATAAATAAGGCTACATCCTGAAAGTGCCTCTTTTAGGTGTATTGATTCACAGTTGTACCCTCAGTGAATGTCTTTGTCCTCAAGCACCTGAACTCTTTAGCTCATCCATTTCCCTCAACATCTAACATCACATTTTACAAGGATGGTACTGGTTCTTGGAGGTGCATGTTGGGAATTAATTTACAGCCTAAACTGCAGCTGCAGAATGCCTCTAAAACTTAGTTTCCATTACTCTAGTCAGACATGTCTAGCCCCCAAGGCTGTGAAGTATTAACTCAAGCTGCTGAGATTCACGTCCTATTATTGCCTCAGTCTGGGATCACTTGGATGAGCCTTGTGTGAAGCATGTTAGGCTTGACAGGTTTGTGTCTGGCAATATTATAATATTCCCATGGCACTGCAATCAGTTAATCTGATTTCTTCTCTGACTATGCTGTTGATGGGAAAGAAAGAACCCTCTATTACTTGGTTTATGGGGGGAAGAGAAGGGGAAAAATTGGTAGGATCTCTTCTTGGTTTCTAGTAAGTAGAAGTAGTTAGTGGTTTTGTCTAAGTAGAAAGTTTGTCCAATGTAAGCAGTAAGCAGTTTGAATTAAATAAAAAAAATAGAGCTGTGGGCATTTTACTTAGTATTTTCAGTTAATGTACAAACATTTAACATAACTTTAATAGCATTTTCTTTCTCTTAATTGGATGCAATCTGATTAACTGAAATAATAAAGATTCATGAAGATTGCTAACTTTAAGAAGTGGAAGAAGTTCCTTAATTTCATTATCTGATTATTTAAAAACAAATAATGTTTTTATTTTGTAGAAACTCAAACAATGGTTTTAAAAGGACTTTCTGGGTCTCATGAAAATGGAAAGGCTAGAACTTTGTCCATAAAGGAGTTTTGCTGGATCCTCTTTCACAACTATGTACAGTACAAATACAGGCTGGTGTATCATCTGTTGGAAAATGCCGTGCGTTATTAGATGAGACCTCAGGAGAGTTCCTTATAGTTCCACCCTGTGCAATTCAAGTTGTATTGCTGCATTCTTGAAGTATAGTTGTAGCTGTCAAGCTATTCAGACTTCTATCCCAGAATTACTGTTAGTAAGAAATAGCTTTGAATTGATTTTGCTTTACTCTTGTCCCATTGCAGTCATGGCTGCCTTATCTTATGCCACTGCCACTGTCAGTCCCTTGGTAGTTGTGAAAGGTTGCAGACACACTGGGAGGGAAAACAGTCTTCATAGTTGCGGAGAAGCTCTCATGGCCATTGTTTGTACAGTTTTATTGAAAACAAAGCCAGTTCCTCATACAGGTCCAGGCTGTCACGACCATGTCACAACCAAACTTAGAAGCTGACATTGCTCTGCCTCCGTGCCTTCTCTGATGCCAAAAGTTGTTTGGGATCCAGAAGGTTTCCTTCATTTTTACCTGTGCAAGGCTAATGTGTTGTCTGTTTGTGCAAGGATGTAATATCTAACTAAATGCTGCTGCTTTGAATCCAGGGATTTTTAACTCTGTTCATAGTTTTGCTCTTTTTTTGTAGTAATAGATGAATCAGCAGCACATGGCTTGATAGATGTGGCTGTGCATATGTTATTAATAGTAAATTAATAGCTGTCTTTTTTTGACTGTCTGTGAAATGACTGAGGTTTTGTGAGCTTGTATGATCATATCACTCTTCAACTTTTTTTAAAATCATGGCAATATAACTTCCCCTTCTTCCTTTTGCAGACATGCAGCAATCTGTTTTACATCTAAAGCAGTTTATTATCCAAATGAGGGAAAGGAAGTAGAGACAGAAGATAATCAAGGTCATTACGTATAGGCTAGCTGTGCACAGATATAAACAGCTCCTGTGTAATGTGAGTTAAAGACTGGTTACGAGTAAATTCAGCCAATTAAGGCCATTAAGAAACAGAGTAATCATAAGAGGTTTCAAAGTTGGAAGGGCCAAATTCATTGGAAGTACAGCTATCCACACTGCTGTTCTTGTTTCTTCGTGCCAGAGAGAAGCTATTTCTTACACTGCAAATGGTTTTCCAGTTGTCCTAGAAAACTCAGTTGTCTAGGGCAGGTGCTCTAGGACTTCATTCAAAGAGCTTCAGATTTTTTCAAGTGACTATGTAGCATCCAGTAATTTGTAGATGGGTCTCAGTTAATGTTACTGGAGCTCCTAGAGAAGCTGACGACACCTTCCTTCCCTTCTGATTAATCAGCTATTCAGTGAGGAGATGGTTTCTCTCCTTTGCTTTTTCTCAATTTCTTTTTCCAGTAGCCATTCCTCAAAAGTTTCCTTATCCTTTTGCTTCAATGCTCTCTATATGGGCCATTTTCATAAATACTGTGCATAGTGTGTTTCCCTTGGATGATCTTTACAGTTCAGAGATTGAATGGATGTGCCTTTCAGGGCAACTGAAGAAAGATTTGCAGTAAGAACTATAAATGCCAAACCAGAAGTAAATATTATTGCTCATTAGTAATTCTTAAAAGGAGCTAATATGCAGAGAGTGGTCAGCCTTTCTCTTCTCTGTTTTTCCAACAAGTTGTCTTTAAGGTAGTCTCTTGAAAGATAGCATTTAAATGAAGTGCTGATTGTGTTGCATCCTCAGCTGCTTTAGACTTGAAGAGTTTGTACTCTGAAAGGCACCACTCTCTGGACAGAGTTAACTCTTTTGGTTTAGGTGGCCAAGAGATATCTCAATAAAGCTCTTAAGCAGCAGATAGATTTGGAAAGTTATATGAAACATACTTAAGTTTGCATTTATTCTTTTTGTTATGCTTTCCATATAGTTTGTATTTCGTTTCTTGTTTTGTGATCAGGAAAAGATTTTGAATCAGATTCTGTTAGATGTACCAAAAAAAAAAAAAAGGTACTTTGACTGTTACCTAGATTTTAAATTCCATTAAATCTGAAATCTCATCTGACTTTTTACTCTTATTTTTCAAGTGATAGCACATACAAATAAAGCTACCTTGCAGGCAGATCCTTGGGGTGCCTAAAGCCCAAGGTGAGTTTGGGAATTTGAGAAGCTAAACTGTGTTTTTTTCTGAAAGAGAATTCTTTTCGGAATTGGGGTCAAAAGCAGAGTGACTGTCTCCCGTTAGAATTTGACAGTACTGGCAATGCAGTTTTGGGGAGCATCTGGTGGCTGTGCAATGCATTAATGAGTGAAAATATTTAGTAAGTTACAAGGGCAGTCTGAACAACTGAAATCGGTTAAAGTTCTTCCAACATGAATAAGTTTTAAAAATCACCGGCTAAGAGAATTGAAAAAAAAGAGTGAATATCAACAAATATTGATCAGAGATGCAGAGGACTGGCTAGTGTGAGAGGAACTTCCATTCATTTCCCTGATTTGTACTACAAATGGATACAAGAGGACTGTTAAATGTGAGGTTTTTGAGACTGATTATTGATGTTTTGATCACTTTTTCACTTCTGGCCCATGTATGTTAGAATAGTGCATTTCTACACAGATTGTAAATCTGACATGATTTCTATGTAGCATTTTCAGTAAAATACTTGTAAAAGAGATGGTCTTATGCTTACTACACCCTTGTAATACTTATGAAAAGGAAAATTGCATGAACAGAAGGAAAATTTACCATGGAAATACCCTATCTTTTCTTTTAATTGTAGCTATATACACATCAAAGTTTCCTTGCCTCACTTTCCAGCAAAGATGTGACACATAGTAGATTATTAATATGCACACACAGCTTTCTCTGTTCATCTTCTGTCAGATCTTTCAAATGCCATACAGAGCACTGATTTCTCCACAATAGCTTTCCAATTGTGCATTATGTTCTTAAAATTTCAGTGTGTTGACATTTTTTTTGGTTACTGAGCCTTGTTCTCTCAACTGAAAAACATACCTGTTATTTTTGATGGGAAAGAGTCTAGTCTCACTTTGGTGGCTGTAGTTGAACATAAGGGTATTGGGTTTGGAGTTCTTTTCAGGAGCACATAAATGTATGTTTCTGGATCATCTTGTATGGTGCTACTGTGCTGCTGGTCTGGGCAAGTAGTATAGTAAAGGTTTCTGTGCAGCTTCAGAGAGATGGAAAAAAGGTCTGAAGTGCCTGGGAACATTCCACAGAAAAAAGAGGCTTAATGTTGGGTAAGGTTACATCTGTTTAGGATATAGTTTTGGTGGATATGAGGGCCAGTGGGAAGCAGATAGGACTTGAAAATGCAGGTGTAAAGAATTGCAAATATGCAATAGAGTCGTGAGGACAGATACCTGCATGTTGCCTGTTTCCTTGGAAGCATAGCACAGAATGTTTTTGATCACTATTTGCAAAGAACTTCAGCAGACTCAGTATAACCTTTTTTTTTTTTTTAAGGTTCTAAATTGTGCATGAAATAGGAAAGGATTGAATGCTAAAGTATGATGCACAGCCAGCCTAGGATGTAAATATATTCCTCCTTAATCACTCAGTAATCAATGCACTCTGGTGTCTTTCAGCTAATGAGACATTCTAGAAATATTTGGTATTTCAGCAATGCTGATCATCCAGACAACTCTAATGGCACAGGAAATCTGTATTCCAGAAGCAGTAGCAGATCAACAAGAACATGCAGTAGTTGTCCAAAGGAGTGTTGTTTGAATAGTACTGCTGAACTGGATGAAACCCAGTTATATACAATGCAAGGTCATGCATAAAATTAATAAATTATAGATGGGGATCTCCTCACTTGAAATTTGATAAGGAGGAGGAAGAAGCAGGCCAGCTATCTATTTGACTCACAAGATAATATTTATCTCCAGTGTAATGTATCTGTAAAGCTTAGTGAGATCATAAAATGCATCAGGACAATTGTTAGTGTAGCTTGGGATGTTTAGTAGCATTTTACAGGATTCTGCTGAGATTTCAACTGTAATTTAATAACTCATGTTTACAAAAGATGAAATGAAGCTGACTCTAGGTGTTGTGAAAAAGAACTGTTAGGATATTCAGGAGAAAATATAAAAAAGTAGAAGAGCTTGGTTTGCTTGGCTAAAAATTACTTCTGGTAAAAAACAACAGGGATTTAAAAAAAATAGTGCCAGAGCTAGTCTAGAGTCCAGTTAACTATCAAATGGCTGTGAAATACCTTTATATAATGACAAGAAACCTGGCTACATAGGAAACTGGTGCTGTGGAAGAGCAGTCCAGTGGGGAAACATGGATAAAAGAATGTCTTTGGTATTGGTCTTCATGCCTCTACATAGAATCCATTTATGATGGATCTTGATGTATGATAATGGGGGAGAGGAATAAAATTGCAATTGCAGATGAATAGACTTGATTCATGAGGTGTTTTTCAGGCCTGGAACCTTCATGGTTCAACAACAGAAAATTTACATTTCCTGCATCCAGACAATAGTGAAGCAATAAAAAGATTTCTGTACAAAGGGCACATTTACTTTACAGCTATTAAGAAATTTTCTTGTCTCAGCTCCTTCATGGAGGGATATGTTGATCCATACATAATGTATGGTAAGGAACTCCACCGTATGTGTCTTTTTTCCTTTCTTCTGGTTTGGAATAACAACTGTTATATGTCTGAGCCAAGTTAATTGTTTCATCCCTGGCCTCTTGTTTGGCACAAGTGAGTAGATTCCTTACACAGTTCTTTGTGGCTCCAGGTTCATTTTGGATGCCAAAGCAGTGGGTGTGTTACTTTCCAAAATGTATTTGGTTACAAAGCAAATTGAATTTGAAAAGAACACTGCAAAGGTATAGGCTTATCTTGGTTTCTGGTCCCAGCTTACTGCTTTTCCAGATACTTTCTTTCTGGTAATACATGTTTATTAACATTGCTGAAAGCTTTTTATCAAGAGAAGCCTTTGTCATAGATGTCCTTAGTATTTGAGCTTACATACTTCCTGTGTGTGGTAACTTGCTTGAGATTTGTAGAAAATAATGCCTCATTGAAGTGATCTGTAAAGAGTTCATTGTGGACAATCCAGGAGTCTTATAAAACACATAAAACACAAAAAACCCAAATTTTAAACTTCAAATTCCAAAACAAATTTAAAACATACAGACTTTAAAGTCTTTATTAGTTGTTAGTTAGATTGCAGTCCCTGAAAACCATTTTCACATCACTTTCAAAAGTAAAATGTGAGGTTTGCAGTGCAAATTGGCTGATAATGTTAAAGGACTTGTGCAGTAGTAGAAGCATTTCACTGCAGAAGAGGCTGCAGATGTTTGTTGCAAGCATGGCACCTCTTTGTATTGCTAAGTCTGACAGTATCAGTGCTTTTTTGTGTGTATCCTGGTTTGGGGTTAATCAATTTGGGATCAAATTTCTGCAAAGCTTTTGGACATGAAAATTCTTGGGTGTGGACCTTAAGTCATTAGCAGAACCAGAAATATTAATCTAAATGTTTTAAGTATTTATCACATCAGTTGCAGTGACAACGATGTTCAAGATCAGTAGTTTTTCAGACAAACTCATTTCCACTGTCTTCAGAGCTTCCCTTATTGCAGCTGCATTCATAGGTTTGTTATTAGTGAAAAGACAGAAAAAAATATGTCTATGAGAAGAATTGTGATTGTAAGGGGTCATGTTTAAGATGCTTGGATTCCAACCTAGTTGTAACTTAGATGTAGCTGCAGAAGTCTGAGATGCAGCCTGGGTCACCCACTAAATCATGATCTAATGCTGAATCCATTGCTTCTCCTGTTTTGACCATGGAATTCCCTACATGCCTCTAAATGCTACAATGCATGAGGCTGCAGGGAACAGTCAGGAGACAGACACCAAAGACAGAGACTGTATAGAGACAGTATATAAATGATGCCTTTCTGTCTCTCCAAACAGAAAGGCTGCTTGTCTACTCGGGCTGTATTAAAAGTTTATTCTGACACGCAAACAGCATCATCAGCAGGAAATTGTTTAAAGCACCTGCCCCCAACTGAGAAAAATCTGAACTCTGCAAGTACCACAGAATGTAAACCTGTACTTCCCTGATTTGGAATCCCTTAGCCATGAGGCTCTGGGAAGTTCTGAGTTGGCCTTTTCTTCTTTTGTCTTTTGGAGATTGGCATCTTCACCTCAAAAAAGGGTTCTAGAGGGAAAATACATGGGAAGGCAAGCTGCGTTTTTCTGTTGATGTAATGGGGGTTCCTCTATGATTTAGGTGAAATCCTAAAGTTCCTGTTTTAAAGGCTGGCTCTGAATTTTCCACTTAGAAGCTCTTGGATTAAAGGATTTAATCCCGTTTCTAGTGCTCCATCTCCAGCAGAAGTGACCCATGTTATTTCTTAGTTTGGTGTTCATAGCACTCTCCTAAACAGGAGCAAGCTGTGGTGAATGTGCAGAAGCAGAGACTTGTCCTCTGGAGGCAGCCAATGAATCATGCTGCTGAAGCCAAGTGTTTGCTTTAGATGCTGCAAAGTGTAAGGTGTATGACACCAGATGTTTTCAATTTGGTCTTGAATCTCTCTTTAGTCACATGATTCTGTATAATTTGCCTGGGTCTTGTTTCCTACAGTTCACAAACTGTAGGAAACAAGACAAATGTCACAAATCGCAAATGTCATCTTTTGAATTGTCAGCTTCAGGAATTGTTTTCTGCACTCACAATTTGAAACAAAACTGTGTAATAAAGTGTTACTTCAGAATCTATTTCATGGTTAAGAAACCTGTATCTGAACATTTGTTTGTCGAACTGCGGTGTTGCCACAAATTTTGTTGGTGGACTCAAGTGAACTCTTCACATGGAGACATAAAAATAATTGTATGCAGTGAGTGTGAAGAGAGGTAGGCCTGCAGGACCAAACTCATTCCATTGCTTAGTATTGTTACAAATAATCTTTTATCTGATCAGAACAGCAGACTCACCTAATACAAGAACCACATCTAAGAGAGTAAAATTTCAGTGAGACAGAGCTGTTGGGTGAGAGGGTTTTTAGAAGTCAGCAGTTGACATTCTTTTTACTTTATACTAAGAAAAAGATCTAGCCCTGCTTTGGCACCCTAGAACTCTAGTGGTGGAGCCAATGTCTTTCTAGATTTACCTATTTTCCCCTCTTCTGCTAAATCATGTAGAATCCTGGATTATGGGATTTATGAAAAGCTGAAATACCTCACATCCTAGAAGATATAAAACTAGCTTAGTTTTATATCGTGTAGTCAGGAATGATCACTCCCAAACAGGTCCCTTTGAAGAAAGATGCATTTTGTATTTATTTTACATACTAGGAGGATTTCAGCTGTTAATAATAACTTCTGTTCTGCTGTGGTTTTATTTTAAATGGGCAATATGAAACTGTGTTGTATTCATTTATATAATTAGATTGAAACCTAGACAACTCAAAGGTTTTCAAATGAAAGTACTTGTTATTAGTAGATTCCAGAGACTCAGAGTAGTATGTCTTTAGAGGTGTCTGCCTTGTATAGAAATAAAAATTTGAGTTGGGCACTGAATTTCTTCTCGGCAGCCTTTTCTAATATGACTTTTTGCTGTGTTTCTGATACTGTATATGATATATTAATCCCAGTTTGCTCAAACAGATTTTTTTATGTATATCCATGGACTGTTCTCTCTTGTCCATAATTTTAAAACACCTTATCTTAGAATCTGGTAAAATTGTTCCAGTATTTATATGAGTTCTATCAATTTTCTTAATCAATACAAAAGATTTGTATAAGTAATACTCAGTAAGTCATATTCAGGCCTTTTTATGTATATTATATATGTATGTATATATATATATATACACACATAGGCATGTGTGTGTGTATGTGTGTGCATAATAATTTGGGAAGGGGTAATGTTAAGAAATTTGCACAAAGGAGGCTTCTTTGAATGCCAGCTAAGACAGCAGAATGTGCCAGATAATTCTGCATTCTAGTTTCAAGCCAATGTGGCCAGGTAAGTAAAAAAAATAATTCATTAGTGCAGTAAGTTGAATATCAGGATGATGAAAAGGCTTTTACAAGTAATTATACTATGTAATACTATTCTTAGCACAATCAGGCAGGCAGGGGGAGGAAGTTGAAGTTAATGCTTGTTTCTTCCAAGATCTCTTTTCTCTGGATTAACACAGTCTTTTGTAGAAGACACTGTCTACACACCAATAACTGCCAACTGCTGAGACTCACTTGTGCTTTTCACTCTTAACCACAAGCAGCTGTCAGTAGCAGTGCTTAACTTTTTAACTTCCTGGTCAGCAGTCCTATATGGGGGGGAAAGGCCAAACCCACCTGATTAGAAAAACACCAATTCTAGTGGTAACAACTGTTAGATTATTAAATTGTAAATTATTCTGAATGTTGTGAATCAAGTGCAACATGATTAAGCAGCATGCACAAATAATACATTTTAGTTTGAAAAAATTACGTATCTGTACTGCTCAAGATCAGTGCTAGGAAATTATGCTCTTCTTGGAGAAAAAGCTAAGCAAATATGCAGTGCAGTTAGATAAGAATGAGTGCAGATCATTTTTCCTGCTAAGAATAATAACATTTTTATCAAAGCCTCTCTGTGTGGTATGTCACATTTGACTCCCTTTGAAATGCAGCAATTTATCGTTCACCCAATATTTAAATTGGAACTCTGTGAGGGAGTGAACAATTTTTTGATGTAACTCTTACACAGTTACTAAGTCATTGCCCTAAGATGGCACACTAAACAGAGTAATTTAACAGTCTGCGCTGCACAGTACAAAGTGTATGTTGTATTTCGACATGGACATATTTGGATCATTGTTACTTTTTTGAGTGAAGTAGAATTTGTCACTGTGGCACACAGTTGCTTCAGAAAGTAGGTATAAAAAGTCTTATTATTGTAGTATCTCAAACAACTACAGTCATTCTTCTGCAAATTCCCAAGAGTAACGTTGTGTTATGAAGTTTGTGCCATTCAAAAGCATGGACTTGCAGTCCTTTTCTAATTACAAAATTGCACCATGGTCATTGTTTCAAAATAGAAGTGAAATAGAAGTACATGTAACATTTGAACATAGAAACCATTGTCACCTTTTTCCTTTGAAAGTGTATCAGGCCACTATAAAAGAAAACTGATAGCTGCATTAGTGATAAAGTGCTATAGGAACCTGTCATCTCAGCACTTTGCCTGAGAAGGGATTTTCTTGTGAAAATGTATTTGTGGTTTCATGGGGAAGATCAGGATCTCATTAGGATGTAATCTTTAGAAATACTCTACTTAGGCTTCATAGCTTTCTGCTCTTTTATCCATTATTCCAATGTCTCTGTAAAAGAAACTGATGCTTCCCTCCCTCCACTTTTGCAAGGAACTATGATAATGTTTTACCTTCCTTTTTTCCTTTTGTTTGCCAGCCTGCTGTCTACTGATAGGTTTCCTTTTTTTCCTAGTCAGTTAATACATCAATTGATGTTGCAGCTTTGTCAGCTGCTGTTCCCCAGCCTTGATGGCAAAAGTAGACAGATGGATGGGGGAAGGGAAGGGATTGTTTTGTCAGGATGAATTTAGAGCATAAGGGATACATTAAATTGACAGCACTGCCAGCTGAAGTCTTCTGATCACCTGTGTCCTTGCAAGGAACCCAGTTCCTTCTTATGCTTCTTCTCCAGCTTAGGCCAAACAGTAAGTTCTGTGCTTGCCTTCCTTTTCTCTTATTACTTGCTTTTATTATGTTGCACCTAGTACGTGTGGAAATGTTGAGGTTAACTTAAAGTATTAATTTGGAAGCATTTTCTAGGCACGCCTTACAAGATAAACACAGACCAGTTGGTGGTGGTTGCTGTTACTGTATTTTTTAATTAGTTGTAGCTGTTGGGAGCCCAAAATAAAACTTTGAAGTCTTAGCCCTTATGTAAAAGACAGAGTGGTGCAACTGTTTGTGGCATCTGGGACTATTGATTTACTGCAGCCCATCAGTGTTAGAGGGGTGTGCTGCTACGTCAGCTGGTGCTCTATTGTTTCAGCTGCTGTGGCCTTTGTGTTTGATCCTGTCAGCGCTTGCGTCAGCGATGCATATCATCGCCCGTGTGATGTCAAAGTGTGGGTGTTCGGTTATAGAGCCATAGTTAACCTAATGTGCTGCAGTAAATCCTGAATGCTATTTCCTCCTGGGGATAGCAGTGATTCATCACCGTTCACATTAGACTAATGCTAAGTATAGCAGTGTTCATGAGCCGCAGTATCCAAATAGATTAGTATCAAAGTCATTGCGGCTCTCCAAACGCTGGGCCGGAAAGTGTTTGTTTGCAACCAGATCTGTTTGTGCACCCCCTTTCTGAGGTGTAAACTGATTAGCAGGTCAGCTCAAGGAAAATCCTCTGGAAGGACTGGGCCTGAGTTAATTCTTTATCTCTTAATTATGCTAATTAACGTAAAAGCTTTCAGCTGAATGACTCGGATGACAGTAGGCTCTGACAGCCGGTAGATTACAGTACAGAGCGGAGCGGGGAGCCCCGCGGGAGGGCAGGGGACGTCGCTCTCGGCGGGGCGCTGCCCCTTGAAGCGGCGGCGGGGCGGGGCGCGGGGCGCGGAGAGGCCGCGGGGCGGAGCGGAGCGGAGCGGGCCCGGCCCGGCCGCGCACCTGAGGGAGCCGCCCCGCCCCGCCCCGCCGCCGCGGCGTGCCGGGAGCAGCCGCCCGCCCGCCCGGCCCGGCCCGGCCCGGCCCGGCCCGAAATGAGCGGTAAGGACTCCCGCCTGCCCGGTTCGGCCGCCGCGGTGAAACACGACACCTGCGGGCCGGCGGCCTCCGCGGCTGTGCGGCAGTGGCGGATGGGGGAGAGCTGCAATGGCCGGGGAAAAAAAAAAATTATCTGTGGGCAGGAGTCGGAGCGCTGCCAGGCCCCTGTGTCGGTGGTGCGCTCTCGGAGGGGGGTGGCGGTGGCCCCGGCGCCGTGAGGGGAGCAGGACGCCCAGCTCTGGGAGGCCGTAGGAGCCCGGCGGCCGAAGCGCAGGGCCAGGCGCCGAGTGCCCCGGAAGAGCTTTCCTTGCTCCGGCGCTGGGAATCCGCTGTGTGCACCCTTGCCGGGGCTTTCATGAGCCACTTGTAATGGAGCGATGCTTCGTGGTTGAAATAAAAAGAAATGGTGTATCTGCTAGGCGAGCGGTGGCGGTATCCTCAGGTTTTGAGGTGTTACTATGTTTAGATCAGCTTGTCACGACCCTAGCGATGATGCAGCGCTGGTAATCTTGCTGCATGTTTATGGTGGCTGTAATGAGCACAATGAGGTTTTTATGGTCTGCTCAAATAGACCCGTTGGAGAGGTTCACCAGGTATTGCTAGGAGAAGGAGGTATTCCTCCCGTTGGTGGGATTTTAGGTCAATAATAGATTGAGAGTGTGGTGAAACATCTGTTCCTTGGGTTCAGTTCCATTAAATCTACCCTTAGTGAGTTTGATGACACGTGTTTCCGTAATAAAGTAACACAAGTGTGTGTTTGTTTCCACTCCCACAATGTTTCTTTTCCACTTACTATGTAAGAGAACTTGTATACCTGAAAATGTATCGAAGATATGAGGCCTCCCCTTACCAACAATCAAGTCATCAACATTCTTTATACAGTGATTTGGATGAAATAAATTCTATTTATGTGCAGTATGGAAAATTAGATGTTTCCAAAATTAGATGTTTCCTTAACATGAATTCCTGATGCTGTTGTTTGCTGATACTTTATAATAACTCTCACCTCATGGTAAAACACATCGATTTTGTCATGCAGCAGTCCAGCCAATACTTAAAAACATGAAAATTCCTCTTACAGTGTATTACACCACAAGAGAGCTGAGATCTTCACATTAGCAAAGAAAAAAATACATGTTTTTATAGCATATTAGCATTTTACCTTCAGATAAAATTTTGCAAGGTGTAAAATGTTTTCCATCAAGAAGTCAGTAATCTTGCTGTAAAACCCAATGTTCATTAAAAATATCTGTGAGATCTGCTGACTTTTTGTCCCATGCTTATTGTTTTCTTGGATGTCTATCTAGAAATTTCATTTCACAGCCTCTTGGAAATCTAATCAGAAGTAAATCAGAATTCTTGAATATTCCAATATGTTTTCGTTAATTCTGGTACTTTAAAGTGCAAAAGATGGGATGCAAATTTTGAAACTACTGATTTGACTCTATTCTAATACAGCAATACTTTTTCAAGTTTATACATTGAGTTTATGCCTTTATTTTTGTGACTGATAGATTATGGTATACTGAAAATGGCTTTGTGGATCAACCTTTGTACTAGACGGGAGATAACTGCTCTGTGTTTGTTAGAGATTAAAGTGTTAAATAAGTAAGCCTTAAAAAGGTTGTTAACCAATTTTATCCAGATGCTTAAAGCAAAACAAAAAAGCCAAACACAAATAATCACCAGTTCTCAGAGAAACCACTTGGTTATGTGAGTTTCGTCATCCCCCCTGAGGACATTGTGTTCTGTAAGAAGTTCAAGTAAACGTGGTCTTACTTTTCCATTTACTTGAAACTTACATAGTTTAAAATGGTGAGTTTAATGGAAGTGCCAGTGTTTTGTACTCATTACAGAAAAACTGCAGGTAAGCCATGCAAGATACTAATTGTATAAAATCCACCTTCTTATTTAAGAATTTAAACCATTATTTATTTCAATGGCAACTTAAAATAAATGTGCTTCCGTTATTTTTGACCTTTTTGAATTTATTGTAGTAAGGTAATGCGCTTTTTGAAGTTTCTCTTGGTGATTTTTGCTTCACTTCATACACAGGAGAAACTTCTGCTGAAAAAGTTTTGAGTTTCAGATGAGCAAAACCACTGGAAGAATGTTCAGTTCTCAGTTTATAGCTTGCTGTAGTCTTTATATTCTTCGCTGTTGCACAGTTCAGTGAATAATTCATTAAAGACCTTGTTCTTATAAAGTTTTTTCACCACCTCCCCCTGTTGTGGGCTATCATTTGGTTCATAATAAAGCTGGGATTCTTTTTAGGTAACATGTTTGCAAGCTTCTGTGTCTTATTCTAAAGAAGTTCCTATAATATGTGCAGTCAGTTGGATTTCGTGCTGCTTTTCTAAGGAGTGCTTTTCATTTCTTTTCCCTGCTCTTGGCTTTCAGACAGAGGTACCTTTGTTTTTCTGTTAAGTCCATACGTATCAGAATGAGGTATGCTAATCTTATTTACTGTACTTTGCATTTGCTCAGTACTTTCCGTTTGCAGATCCTAACAGAGTTTTTGAAAACATGAAAGTGGAGCTAGGAATGGCCTTTTGAAGGTGTCAGAAACTGCACTAAGCTGGATTGGGACTTTTGGTAGCTTCAGTATACTGAATTGGAAATTTGCAGAGTGCAGCCTACAGTGTCTGAATCCCAGCCTTCTGTCTTGTGACAAAACTTGTTCAAATTATATTGTGTTTCAGTATTTCTTTCATCGTTAAACTCCAGTGTTTGTTCCCTTGCTTATTTAAAACACAGTAATGTAAGGGTGTCCCTCTTGAGCCTGTAGAGGCTGGTATCAAATACTAAAGGGCATAGGGATAGGGCAGGCACACAGAAGAAACTTCCTTGTTCATGAAACAAAAGTAGTATTTCTATTTTTTTACAGCTCTTAATGGATTACTTCTCCCAAACCGAACCTCATCTTTCGTTTCTACACTGTTCTTAAAGAAAGGAGTTGCATAATTTAGCTGTTCATTTAATGAGAAATTCCCTTATCTGTTTTAAAATTTACCCGGTCAATTAGTTAACTATCTCTGGTTCTTGCAAATGAGAAACTATAAGTTATCTATCTTTCCATTTTTAGGTTTTTTTAAATAGGTCTTTTACTGTTTCTCTGCTGCCAGCCCTTTTAACTATCTGCTGGTGGAAGAATCCTGGTCTCTTGAATCTTTTCTGATAAACAAGTGGAAAGCCACTGTAAATATATTTTTTTGTCCTTTTCTAGTCCTGTGTGTTCTTTTTGAAAGGTGGAGTCAAACACATTGCTCAAGGATTTGAAGTACAGCATGGATTTATAACACAGCATAATGATGTTTTCTGCTTGTTCCCTGTTCCCTTAGTAATGATTTTTTAATGTTCTTTCTTTCTGCGAATGCCACTAAACAACACTTGACTGGTATTTCTCTAGAAATCCATGTAGTAGCTGCATTTATGTTTGTTTACATCTGATTTACAGCTTACTGCTGTAAAGAAACACTTCTGGTTTTATCCAGGTGCATCACTTTGCACTTACAAACATTATTCCTTCTGGATTTTTGTCATCTGATCTGTGAGTACTGTGAGATCCTTTACAGCACTCTGAGAACATAGCAACAATTTATCACCTGGCTGTTCATTTTCTTTTCTGGAAACTTTGTTTAATACACTGAACAGGTTTTTTCATGCCTGTGGGACTCTTTTTTTGGTCACACAAAGAACTTCAAAAGCTGGTCATTTACTGCTGTTAATTTCCTGTTCTCCAATCAGCTATTAATGGAAAGACCTTCTCCCTTTTTTACCAAAGACAGCAGTACTTCTTTAAGAGTCTTTGAGATACATTGTCAAAAGCTTTTTGAAAATCCAAGTATGTGACAGCATCCCTGTGCTCTTTGAAGGTACCTGCTTTTCTAAGCAATACTTTATCTTCAAATGCAACATTAACACATTCCCATTGTCATATTTATCTAAGTGTGTGTGAACTCCTTTCTGTATGGTTTGTGTGGTACAAGGATGACCATGGTGTCCTGACTTGTCCTGTTAGCTAGAGCAGACTTACTAGTTGATAATACGCTGGCTTTTCCCTGAGACCTTGTGTCTCATTTGCCAACCTCCCACTTCTGTGGTACTGGAACTACTCTAGTTGATAAGACCATAGGGAAAAGCAGCCATTTTGTAAGTAATTTTCTTTGTAACTCTTAACTGAATACTATCTGGTTTCAGCAGCTTGTTTCAAATATTTTTGTTTGTTTCTGGTTTATAGTCTCTTCTATTGTCTTTTCATCTTGGGGCATTTCTTTTGATTTGTCATCTGTTGAGTTTTGACATGAGCTCTCCCGTGAGCTTATTGACAAAGATGGGAGACATATTTGCTGGGGAATTTTTTTTTTTTTTGCTCATTTGTGGTTTTCTTCAACTGTTTTTTAGATTTCAAAGAGTGCCCTTTGCTATAATTTTATCTGTACAGTTCATTGCCTTTGTTTATCCATGTTATCTTGTATATTTTTCACATAGACACTGCAGTTCAGTATGTTCTTTCAGCTTTCTCAGTTTATTTAATGGTGCTGTACTGAATATTTCTGTAACCCACTTAGGTCCTGCTCAGGTTCCAATGATGTCCCCAAATGGTTCAGTGCCTACTATTTATGTGCCTCCTGGATATGCCCCACAGGTATGTCACTTCACTTGCTGCTTCTTTTATTTCTTTTCATGCAAATTTTGTAACTAGAACCATAATTGCTAATTCAGTAATACAATTTGTTAGGTTTCAGTCATTGTGATAAAACAAGGAGATAAGAGATGTCTCTCAGTATTTCTGAGATGGGAGACTTGTCATGCTGTGTCTGTGCCTGTTCAGTTATATATTAACTATGTACATGACAGTGGCAAGCACAGTACCTTGCTGAGTTCAGAATCCTGATGTACTAGATGCCTTCTGAATATAAAACGCAATCATGACCCAAATATCTGCTTGTACAGGACGTGTACTGATTCCTATGTTAGTGGATATTTTCTCTTGGCAGCAATATATATAGAATATATTTATATAACATAATATAATTTATACATGTACATAGTTCATGTCTGGGAATTTCCCTGCAGGTAACAAGAAAAACAGGTCAATTGAAAAAGTACAGCAAACAACATGGAAAAAATGTCAGCTGTCCATTGGGACTAAGTTATCACATGATAAGTGTTTCCACCACTTATCTTAAAATGGGGCTCTCATTTTTTCACTGCTGTGTGACTCCTAATTTAGACGCCTGTAAATTAAATGTGAGCTAGATAACCTGGACATCCTTTAAAGTACATTAAAAGGATGATTTCTTTTGGCTATTTTTGACATGTGAATTATAATGAGATGTGTGGCCTTTTAGATGGCGCCTCTTTCTTTCTCTCACCTGTAGAACAAGTCTAAGGCTTAGTAGGTCAGGTCTGGAAGTCAGAGCCATTGAATGCCACTCCCCATGACGTAAATCTCTCCCAAGACATTCTGTTGTCATGACCAGTCCACCTCTGACTTAGTGTGCATGCAATGGTGTACACTGAGAAGGGAATACATCACATAAAATGCAACAAAAAAGCCCACAGTGTTAGCAGATGTTGGACAAACTGTCTGAACAACATTTAATAAATGGTTCTCTAGCAAAAGAAAGGCTGTTAGGGCAGGCAGACTACTACTCTGATCTTATCTTTCATATCTTGGAAGCTGGCTGATAAGTTGATTCTATGCATCCTTTGTAGTTGAGTTCCCAAGCAGGCAGAAGAAAAATTACTTATAAATAATCTCTAAAAGTCCATATATCTTCAGATTGTAGTAAAAAGTCCTGATTCCTATTAGAATTCTTTTTTAAAGAACTGAAAGAAGTTTAGAGCTAAATGAAAATTGGAATTTTACCATATTTTGTATTTGTTTTCAGTTGGTGAAGTACATATTTTAAAAGTTGTGTAACATGTGCCAGTCTGAAAAATATTTTTTTAATTAGTTTATCCTTCCTTTGAGGACAATTTGAATCTAAGATGCTGAAGGGCTGGGCCTTGCTGAGGCCTGTTCATCAGCCTTTCAGTGGAGTTTGTTAGTCTAGGCAGGTGTTGTTTTAGCACAGCGGTCTGACCTTTGAACTGAAGGCGCCTCACGTCTGTCCAGCTCAGAGTGCACTGAATGCTCCTCTGCTCTTTTCATCTGAGCAGAAGTACCAGGACATCTGAGCAGAAGTACCAGCAGTAGTCCAGGACAACCTGTAGTTTATAAGCCTTCTGAAGTGTTTATTACTAACACAACATACCAGACTCTGAGGTTTATGATGGGAGTTCCTCTTACAAGCCAGAAGATTTGATAGTAGTCTTGCAAAACAGGAAAATCTAACATTATCAAGCTAAGAGTTTTCCCAGACTTACTGCAGTCCTAGCAAACTTCTACAGTTTCTTCAGGTATAGTATATTTTTAAAGGTCAACAGCTGCAGCTATATTTTGAGCTGAATAGGAAACCAGCTAAATGTCCTAAGCTGTCAGCCTGGAAGAACTTCAACATAACCATCTTTTGTCTCTCCATTTTCATTTAGTTCTGTTAGACCTCTGCTTGCTTCAGTTCCTGTTTGGCAGTGATATGCAGTGTACTGTCCTCTGTTAGAAGCTGGGGATAACCACTGAATAAAAGATTTACTTCTCTTATATCACATAACTAAATAGCAATTTATCAGCTGATTTCCTTTTCCTTTCCTCTTCTTTTGAAACTGTAGTTGTAAAACTGAAAGAAAGCACATCTTTATTCATCCTTCCTTAAGCCACCTATATTCACTGTCTGCAGTGAGTTTTCCAGTGATGTTTGGTTGGTTCACTCAACCAAACAGGCCTCTACTAGAACCACATTTTGCTAGCACAATTGGGGTAATGGAGAGCTCGTTTACTTTTTAAACTTAAAGACTTAGCATGATGCTCTGACTGCTTTTCGGAGTGTTTTTAATCTGTGTAGCTGTCTGCTAGAGGCCTACCAGTGAGCAGATGTTAGATCTGGAAACACAGTTACAGACTTGTTAAACATAAGGTCCCCGCTGCTATGAATTGGGTGACTGTTTCTAAGTTACTCAGGCTATTAGCAGACCCGAGAAAACAAGTTATAAACTAAGCAGCTCGTTCGTTTTTTAATGGAAGCTGCTTCCTACATAATCTGAGTCTACTCATAAAATCATGATAAGTTGCAGTATTTTGGGGGTTTTGTAACCAAAAGGGACTTAATTAAAACTACATTTCAGTCTTTAGAGAATTTCATTGGACAGCAGTTCTAGTTGTGTTTACTGCTAATATATTCTGCATTTAGGATACCACACAGCTATGGTTACACAGATTTGAATAGTATTGTCTTTAATTACTCTTTCCCAATAAGGAACAATTTCTGTGTACTGAAAATAACCCATTTCTTAAAGTCATATGGTATGCATTTTTTCAAAAACTGTTTTCATTTAAGTAACAATTATCTTCAACTGTCTATTAAGTAAAGTGGGGTCAGCTCCTTTGTGTACACACTTCTGTGTCTTCTGAATGTTGTTGCATGTGCATATCCTATGGTACCAGAAGCATTCTGCTCTATCTACAGCACTGTTTCTCTCAGCACAGTGGTGAAGTTTTGTAACAATTTCCTGTACCAATCTCACTTACCTTGCATTGGTTCAGCTTGCAGGATAATTTGGGGCTGTACAAATTAGATTGCTGGCAGAGAAAACAAAATCAGAAGCTCTGTTCCAGATGTACCAGATGCACACTAACCCCTAATGGGGACATGGTAAAACCAATGATCCTCCGAGCAGCTTTCTGTCATGGACTTGATGGAAACATTCACTCTAGGGCACAGGGCTAAATCTAGCCAAGCATGATTCCATTAACCTTAAACAGTGGAGCTGAAAGCAGCTTGGCACTAAGTGTTTTTGATCTATTGATCTCTTCCTGTTGCATCAGGGTGTTTATTGGTGTATGTGTACATGTCCCCATCTCATTTCAAATGTCAGTGAAAACTTATGTCTTGGGGCTGCTTTGTCTCTTGTTATTGAATGTAGTCATGATACTCCATTCTTCTCCCTCTTCTCTGGATAAATGTTTAATCTAAAACCTTACATTGCAGTTTCTGCTGTGACTTTATTCTACAGCAGTTTACTAGGAAATGAAGAGCAGTTTATTCATTGACATCCCATACACTAAAGTATGGGAACAGTTTATTCATTGACATCCCATACACTAAAGTTACTGACACCACAACACGCACAAATCAAAATATGCCAAGATCATCTCTAGGTGTCACCAACAGTCATGTATTTATGTGAATCTACAAAACTTTAGAGAGGGTCACGATGTGAGGTGCTTTAGATCCTTGTTCCTGGTCTAGTTGATGACCCACCCTCATTTACTGAAGAGCATTTTCTGCTTCATTACTGTGTATGGTTTGTACCTTTGTGCCTGCTCTCCACCAGAGCCCCATGTGCTGCACAGCCCAGATGTGCTACAAGTACCGTGCTCAGCACACATCAGCTCTGTGCCTCTCACAGATTCCTACTGTGGGATTGTATATGCTACTGCCATTGCTTGGAACTTCTGGCAGCATTGCTGAGGGCCACATTTGGGTACCTCACACAAAGGCTGCTGTCACATTTCCCATTTGCTAATTTTTCACAAGCCCTTGCACTACAGTCTGCCAGAGGCTGCCACAAGGGCCCTCGTTTCTGAGTAGCATGTGGCTCCCTTCAGGGTTCCAGACCTCTTAACAGGTAGAGGGACAGGGGGAGGAGAAGGAAAAAGAAATTTTAGAACTACTTGACTTGAGAAGGAGTTTGAGAGGGTTGGCTGCCATCCTGGTAGTTTGGTTGCAAACAGCTTGATGCAGATGATGGCTGCTGCAAGGCCAGTGTGGCAGGTGTCTCCTGGGTTAGTGCTGGTGGGCTGAGTTGGGGGCAGAGCAAAAAACAGACACTTGGTACCTTTTCTCTCCCTATTGATGCAGAGCGAGGTCTGTCAGTTCACACTTTACATTTCTAGGGAGCAGTCTAGTTGTTATGCTGTAGAGCAAATCCTACAGCAATGTAGCATACAAGTGGTGTCAATGAAAGTGGAAACAGGACCCTTAGGAGAAGCTTGGCTTGTGCCATAAATATTCCAGGTTACTTGTTAGATACTCTTACAGTTAGATTTTTATAAGTTTTCTTCTCCACCACATTGAGAAATTAATGGTATTGCTGCAGTCAATATCCTTAACATAGATAGCTCTTTAATGTCCCATTTTTCCCCTTGCTATTTCCTGTTTTCTTTTCATCAGATTTAAGGGGTTTACTATTTCTGATTTTGTTTAAGGATCTATAGAAATGTATTTTTCCAGCTGTCATTTCTCTTTCGGTGCATGCTGTCTCTCTCTGTACAGGTTATTGAGGATAACGGTGTTCGAAGGGTTGTGGTGGTTCCCCAGGCTCCAGAGTTTCATCCTGGTGGTCACACAGTGATACACAGGCCTCCACACCCCCCACTGCCTGGCTTCCTTCCCCTGCCAGCCATGATACCCCCTCCACCCCGGCACATCTACTCACCTGTGACTGGAGCCGGTGACATGGCAACGCAGTACATTCCACAGTATCACACTTCACAAGTCTACGGGGATGTGGGTAAGTAGCTCAGCAAATATCGCAAGTTTTGTCCAAGGGAATGATGTTCTGCTCATTGCCAGCAGCTGTTATGTTGCTGTGTGGGCTTTGTCAAGCAAGACTTATAGGTTGAATGGGAATCATACACAAAAAAATTTATGTGGATACCAGCCTTGATTTGGCTGTAGCTTATTATTCCAGAAGTTGTTTGAATTTATTTGGCTGTCTGTTCAGTGATCCACTAAAGATAGAGGTTACTTCTTACAGGTATAAGTTACAGATTTTCCCAGGAAAGCAATGCAGATGTTTGTAGTGATTCAGTATTTAAATCCACGCCTGAGCACTGTTCTGAGATCTCATGTCTTGCAAACATCCTGTTTCAAGCATGGAGTGGGAATTCTTTGTATTAAGGAAAAAAGTGGTCCATTTTTCATAAAACTATATGCATTTAATTGAATGTCATTTGAAGTCCAGTTGGAGTAATGAGGTGCCACTAACCTAAACTTAATAAAGTGGTTGAAGCCATCTTTGGTAGTGCTGTTGACATCTGCTTTTACTATGGTTTGGTGGCAAAGTGTATTTGTGTTCTAACTCGGGGGCTGGGTTGTTAGATAAATATTTACATTTCTGGTAGACTTGCTTTCCTTTAGATAAGGCAGGTGCCTTGAAAGACTTTCCGAGTGCAATTCTAGGTTGCTGTTTTCAGAGAAAGCTACAAGCTATGGAGAGGGAAGCTAAACACAACTTCTCAACATTCTGTGATACTGCTAAAATAATGTAAAAATAGCCTTCATCTATTTGCTGAGCTTAAATAGTCAGGATTAACAAAGTGGTCAGATAAGAACATACCAATGTCTTGATCTTCCTGGAATTGTTACTGTTTCTGGATTCTTATGTTGTGCTTGATTTCTTCTTGCACTACTTTGATAACAGCACATTACTAGATGCTCTTTGGGTGCTGATTTGTAGTTTTATTAATTTCCTGATTTCTTGTAGATGGCAGTTGTTTGCTTTTAGTTTGCTAAATTAAGAAATTGGAGTATGATAATTAAATGCATAAAAGATAAATTATGCTTCTTAATGGAATAATATTTTTTTCAATTTCTGCTGCCAGGTTTAAATATGAATTCAGTGATAATTTGTTAAACTGCTAATGTAAAAAAAAATTATAAAGTGGGATTCTTCATTTGCTTTATTTTCAATATATATGAAAAATGCCTTTGGGTTTAGGAAAGTAAAGGATTAATACTGTAATTTGCTATTTATTTTCTACAGATTTCATATTTAATTCTGGATCTCTGACTTCGGTTGTAGCTTTCAAAAGTCAAAACTCACCATTAGGCTCCTATTTCAGGAATCTAATTTTAAGGAAAATAAACAAACCAACAAACAAAAGACAAAAAAACCCAAACAAACAAAAAACCCCACAAACAAAACAGATGCTCATAGAGCACAGTAGCTTCCTGACAGGAGCATTGAACACTGTAAAGGTAGTGTAAATCACTTTTCTAAATAAACACAGCTTGTCTAGAAGTCCTCTGTCAAACTTTCTGTGAACAAAGCTGACTTTAAAAAAGGGAAACTGATAAGTTCTCTTTTTTTATTATTTTTATCCTTGCAAGGAGGTTCTTATTTGATCTTATTTTCTGTACTTCCTGTCTCCTAAGGAATAACAAATAATGTATTCTTCAGACTGACTGATCCAACTTAGCTGAAAATGAGCAAATTCTATGGTGATTTTGAAGGATTTGTTTTTTTTAGCTTTCAGCGTTTATCATAGCCAGGATTACACTGAGGATAGACTTGGTATATGAAGTCTTGAGTCAGTAAAGTGTTTCTAAGCATAAAGGTGAAATGAATACAAATGTTAGAACTGGACAGAAGAGTTCACCAGTTTGCAGTTTAATGCTGTCAGTAGTCTGGTACTGACTTTTTTCCAAAGCCAATTCTGACTTGCAGATGAGACTTGATGCTACTGCAGCAGTGTTTGGGGTTACTGTGTACAGGTATAGTGCACTTACAAGGCCTGGCCATACTGTCATCAGTGTTTTAGTGTCTTTCCATTGCCCCGTAGATCACAGATCCTGTGTTTCTGTGCTTTTATGGGTGTTTGCCCTGTTGATCCCTGCTGAAGCATCATTTAAGTATTAGAGCTTTAGCTGCATTCCAAAACTTAATGGATTTTTTTAATTCGACATTAGATCAAACCTCCTCCAGTGTAATAACGTAGCACATTTTTTCTGTATAGACTTTATCCTGTACCTCACAGCTCAAGGAGGATTATAGAAACATTTCAAGAATAATTTTTAAGTGGAGAAAATACGGGGGAGGGAAAGATTACACTCTCTTCCCTAACATATTGTTAATATTAGTGTTTTCATTTAGTATCCATTTAGTGTTTATCACTTTACCTTCTGGATACTTTCCTTTTTAAATAGGAGTACAATTGTACACACAGATGCACATTTAACTCACATAGCATTTTTAGGCAGATTTTTAAATTACATTCTGTTCTTAATGATTTGTTTTTCTTTCCTTCATTTAGATACTCTGCCTGCTCATGGAAGATCCAACTTTAGAGATGAAAGGTCTAGTAAAACATATGAAAGGTTACAAAAAAAGTTAAAAGATCGACACGGAACTCAGAAGGAAAAGTTAAACAGTCCTCCATCATCTCCTCAGAAATGTCCTTCCCCTACAAGTGAACCTAATGGACTTACAAAAGGACAAGATGCAGCTGGTATAAGCACAGGTTCTACCAAATGCAAGTCTTTGGGTAAAGGAAAAAGCAGTTCTCAGACAGACACAGAAGTAGAAGGTAAGTGTTTTCAAAAATACTACATATACACACATATTAATATATGATGCAAGTCCAGTGTCTAGCTGAACATAACATTTGTGAATAGAACACCACACTTTGACAGTCTTGAAGTTGAGTAGCAATCTGTAAATGCCCTGACTTACACAGAGTAGAGTTAAGGGTGATCAACATGCTCATCACATGGGAGTGTGGGCCTGAGAGAACAAAAACTACTGGTATGAAAGTCTCCATATAAATTTGAGAAAATGAGTCACTCTTCATGACACTGTTTAAAGAAAAATCTCTGCTTTGTTCGGAGTGTTTGCATTTTAAGGAATCACTGAATATTGATAGCCTGCTTGATATTGTAGAAAACATGGAAAGAATTGAGTGTCTGGATCATAAAACATACATCCAACTTGATAAAGAATATTTTGTTAAAGAGATACTGCTGTTACATAAAATTGATCTATTCCTACTCTCTCACTTTTGAAAGGCCCTTGTAGAAAAAGGCTGGTCCTCACATTAGTGCCAATAAGTTTGTGTTTTCTACGACACTACCATAGGGAGGGTGCTTATTATTAATATCTTCATTTCACTGGAAGGCTTGTGATCTCATAGCTGGGCTGAATTCACTCAGTCATACAGTCACTGTCACATCTGGTGATGTGTCACTATGTGACTTTGAGGTCTCTGCCATGGTCCTTCAGACTGTGACAATAACGTCAAAGACTTGTAACTAGCCAGGAGCAGTGTTTTCAGAATAAGGAACTGTAATTGGTGATACTAAGGGAAATAAACCATGATTTTTCTCAATTCTCTGAAGTTCACTTTGAGATAATTTTGTGCCAATGTGTGCTAGATTGCTGTAAACCAAAAGAATTGTGAAGAAAGTACATCTAATCAAAACCAGGAAATCTCAACCTATGAGAGCTGTTTAAAAATATGTGTAGATAATATCCTGTGAAAGCTTAGTACCAAAGGTCACCTTTGAGATACAACCTAAAATCAGAAGTTGGGAACTATTGCTCCAAACTTGAATATTTGTCACTATAGTTCATAGTTCATATAGACTGGCAGTTTATTTTTTGTTTGGCTTCAGTTTACTTTCTGTTTGTTGGTATTTATCTGTGAGCTAACTTTAACAAGGCACAAGTGATGAAATGCACTATTGTTTACACGTTACAAAAAAAGGTTATGTTTCCTTAGAAGTGTTTTATATGAAAAATGGGAAAGTCGACTTTTCAAAATTATTTCAGGAGACACTGGGGGAAATTGCTTACTGACACTTAGACTTGTCAAACAGAAGGCAGTGGCTTAGAGTTATCATACAAGTCAGAAAAGCATCTGATTTGTTTCAGCAGCATAAACCATCTTAGAAACAAAGTTGTAAATAGATTTGATCTATGTTTTTTAAATAGTCTTGTCAGTCTTTGTTTTTCTTTTATGTTTAGTTTAAGGCAGGTTAAATGAATTAAAAATGCCTGGCCACACCTTCAAAACTGAGTAGCCTGTTCATTTACACTACTGAGATCATAAAATTTAAATATTATGTGAGAAAAGCAGATAAAATGCTTTCTGTAAGCTATAAATCCTTTATAAAGCTCAGCTGTACCTTCAGCTGACACAAAACACCTTAGATTGTTTCCCTTGCAATGGAGCAAGGCCAGCAGTGTGACCAGGAGGCTTCCAGCTGATGTCCAATAACATATTTAAACTAGTGCACCTTGACTGCATCTATACCCAAAGAGAAATCTGTGGAAAATATCCAAGATCTTAAGTTCTCCAGAGCAGCAGTAGGTTTAAAGTTGTACATTACTAAATGATAACTAGGCTTTCTGTATTCCATAAAGTGTAGAAGGGCTTTAGAAATAGTTTTATATTAACAACTTCTTCAGAAGCTTTTTTGGTTTTATGTTGTCCTAGATAAATGCAAGTTAGCAAGATGTTCTACTTTATAAATGCTTTCTTCTGTGTGCAGTTGTTCAATTTGAAGAGCTATTTCACAGTAAAGTTACTGCACAATATTCATGGGTACTTTGCTTTGATTTTGTTTTTTAAGAAAAGGATGAAGAAACAAAAGCACTGGAAGCACTTCTTTCTAATATAGCCAAGCCAGTGGTAAGTAACAAAAGCTTTCCATAAAATCAGAATATATCTGTTGCTATTTTACATAGTCACACCTCCTTTTCTCTCTCTGAAGTTTAAAGGGTCTTTAAATTCCCATACTAAAGCAAACTCACTTAACTTCCAGTCACTGTACTGTAAACCAAAGCAATTTTTAGTGTATTAGCATTTATGAAACTAAAACTGTCTTGATACTTACTCTGTGGAATTCTCCCTGGCTATTCTGTGAATCTCAATATTAACAGAATTATTTAAAAAACAGAGAGAGAGACTGTAACATTGCCAGTAGCATAATGATGCTGCTTAATGGAATATGATGCTTAACATAATATACTGCAGAATGTGTTCTCAATTTCCTGCAACTTTGTTTAGTCTTAATTGCTCAGGAACCAATTTTACACACCACATATCTCTAGGCATGAGAGATACCTGACAAGGTAATGGAAATGTCACCAAAAATGAGGTTTTCTTTTTGCAAAGGAGAGAAAAAATATTACTTGGTTTTTCTTTTAAGAGTTTTTTGGCAGCTTCAGGGAAGAGAGACATAAAATTCACCACAGAAGGTGACTGTCAGCAGTCTGGACTTCTGACCCACCTGCTTGAAAATTTACCAATATATTTTCAGTTTGTAAAACTAACGCATATTTTTGTGTAGATACTCTTTAAAGCATTGTTGCTAAATTTAGTAGTTTCTTGCATTTTAGAGTAGGCCAGTCTTTTTTTCTTTGTCTGAACCTTCCCTGGCCCCAACCTTTCTGTGAAGATTTGCACATCTTTTCCAAAAATCTTCACCACAATCCTGAGTCCACCACGTTGCCTGAGTAAAAACAGTCTATTCCCCATTGTAGCATAGTCCATACAACTGAAACTCCAGGAAGAGTGTGCCATGGGTTTGTCCAGTCAGTCAGCAACCTCCTGCAGTCATCAGCTACGTGCCTTCTTCACTTTCCAGGCAACCTCGCCCCTGTTTAGTGTCCTAGTCTTGATTCTTCTTTCATATGTTTCTTTACAGCCTGATGAGGAGAGGCCAAGAGAGCTGGGGCTGTTTAGCCTGGAGAAGTGAAGGCTCAAAGGGGGTCTTATCTATGTATATAGATATCTGCAGGCAGGTGCACAGAGGATGGAGGCAGGCTCTTTTCAGTGTGCCCAGCATCAGAACCAGAGGCAATGGGCCTAAACTGAAACACAGGAGATTCCCTCTGAACATCAGGAAACACTTTTGTACTGTGAGGACATCAGCTCTGGCACAACTTGGCCAGAGAGTTTGTGGAGACTGCCTCTTTGGAGATACTGAAAAGCTGTCTGGACATAGTTCTGGGCAGCTGGCTTTACATGGCCCTGCTTAAACAAGGGAGCTGGACCAGATGACTTCCAGGGGTCCTTTCCAGCTTCAACCATTCTGTGATTCTGTGGTTCTCCAAGCACTGAGCAGGGATTGTATAGAGGCAGTCCTGAACACTTGGTGTCCTGCTGTGTCTGAGCGTCAGGATAGGCTGACATGTCTTCAGTGCCCCTGTGTCATTGGTGGCTCAGCAGCATGGAGGTGGGAGCTGTCTGAAATTGGGGTGTTAGAAATGGCTGCTTTGCCAAGGGGAGCTCTGAACTCTCTCTGATTGAGACTGTGAGAAGAACGGATCAACAGGTAGGGTCTTGTGCTCTGTTGCTAATGACAGAGGGAAAAGCAATGCAGTGCCAGTACTACCATGTTTTCTCTCACTTCCTTCTGCCCTCAACACTCAACCACCCATGCCTTTTAGACAAGCGCCCCCGTTGCTCTCCCCACCATGTTCTTGCTTGAACATCATTGCTCATAGCTGTGGTGCAGCAAGGGATCCCTGCAGGCCCCAGAAGCGGCACAGGCACAGTGGTAGTCTGCTACAGATACAGACTGTACACAAAGCAAAAGTACAGACTTCCAGCACTTGGAGAGCCTTATGCTTTATGAAAGCAAGGGACTGTCAGGGCTGTGAGTGGATGGAAGTCTAGCTGATGATGCAGCTTGAAGGAGTGTGGTGTGATGTGATAGGAGTTTGTGTTACCTACTTGGGCCTTGCAGGAACTCAAGCCACTCTCCCACAGTTTCATCAAGGAAATGTTTTCCTCACTTTCTCTCAAATGAACCAGGACATTGTTTGTTCACACCTTCTCGTTTTGGTTCTCATCAGAAATATTCCTGCGGGTTTTTATTAATGTTTGAGTTGAAGCACTTACTATGAGGATTGTGGTTTCTGATGCATCATCAATACTCTGTTCCCTGGGTGAACCGAGCTGCCGTGGGCAGTACTGGCTGTGGTGGTGGCCCTACAATCAGATGATCCTACAGGGGGCTGTCCAGTACAGTGTTCATTGCACCATATCCTACTCCAAAAAGCCTTGGGGTAGTGCTTAAGGCTATGACCTGTCCTGGGCTGTCCCATGTCTCAATGCCCAGATCCAGGACAGGCACATCTAAATCAGGTGGTGGTCTCTGTCATGTTCTTTCATTCACAAATACCTTTCAGTTCTATGCAGTATGGGATGCATCAGTTTTGCTACCTCCAAACTCCTGTTGGATTCTGATTTCCTTGAACTTTTCCCCATATGGATCCCTCATCCTTTCATACATGGCAGTGTTAAGTCAAATTGGTAACATGATACTGACACCAGATGACCCTTCTACTTAGGGGTCTTGAACTATTTATACTCACATGTAAATTGGAGTGGTTCTGCAGATTGCACCTCAGTGTTTGAGCAGTCTTTACCAGCTGTCATATCTGTTAACCAAATAACAAAGCAGACAGAAAAGAAGACCTGAAAAGGCAAAGACAAATGAAGAATGATGCAGAAGGCTGAGTATTTAATAAGAGGCAATAAGAGCTCAGAATTTGAGGGTTGGTTATATAGCATGTAAATCCATTTGGAGAACATCATACTTTATTCTTCTGTGGATGTTTACAGACTTCTGGCATGTGATGCACCTCACGCACAGCTAAGTATCTTGGGTTACTGTGAATGCAATCCAGATTGCACATGCTAAAACTGCTCTTCTGTTTGACCCAAATGGCATGTGTAACATGTTTAATGAGGAGACTCACTTTGGCAAGCTGGATTGTTAATGAAAACAATCCCACCTCTTGTTTCCGCAGGGAGAGAGCATTACTTGAGTATTATACTCTGCTTTGCAGAAGCACGTAGTGCTCAGAGTTGCAACCAGAATCAATTGCAGCTGCTTGCCTAAGCATACAAAGTAATAAGTAATGCCAAATTTTTTGAAAAAGCCACTCCTAAGTGTTTCAGAACACATACTAGTAGTGGATTCTTCTGATCTTAAATCTTGGCTCTTCAAAAATGTTTCTTTTTCCTTATGTCACAGAGGTTTTTTTGAAAATATCCTATGTATGAAGAAAATGTAATCTGTCAGGTGGCAGTTTGGCATTAGCCAAGTGTTAGATGGGGTGTTTTGGGCTGTTCTGGGCAACGCACTAAAGAAAATGAACCAGTAGGAGATAGGGAGAACAGTGAGAATTATCAGATTTTATAGGTGAGGGGAGACTCAAATGCCAACAGTCTTCAAATGCATGAGAAACAACTGCAAAAGGAAGGGCAGATCTAATGTTCAACTCCATGGTGCCTAGGACTAGTAGGCTTAGATGGTGGTAAGAGGGACACTGCCTGGATACTAGGGAAAAAGATTCAACTGTTAAAGTAGCTGAACATAGGAACAGATCATCTTAAAATAGATCTACTAGTCCTGAAGTACAGTAGGTCCTTGGGGAACCTGCATTTCTTTCCCTCAGGATTTCTTGCCACTTGCTGCAACTCAGGAGGGTGAGGTGAAGATTGTCCAGGAGGGAACTTTATCAGATGCTTTCCACAACTCCAGAGACTTCCAGGAATGCTAGAATCTTACTGTGGTGGTTATAGATAGTGTTAGTCTAGTTTGTGATTGCATCAATATAGTAGTGGAATTTTTTTTCCAGATTTTAAATATAAACTTCAGTGTTTAGTCCTACTAACATTTGATCCCTTTTAGGATATGATGTACAGTTCTGTTAGTGCAGAACAGTTTAGTGACATTATTTCCAAGACCCTGAGGCTCACATAGTGTGATTTTTCTTCCTTTCTGTTTGCTATCAGTAAGTCAGGTCCTCTCTGCTTCATTCTTGAAGCTGACCTATTCAGTTTTTTAGTTCAGTAGATTATAGCAATTTGAGAGCACCGATTGTGAAGATAGCTTTTTGATTCTGATACTCTGGTAATAGATTTTCAAAAGCAATTATTCCCAAAATAGACATACGCTACGGTCATATTGTAAAACTAGTCATTTCATATAATGAAATGTGTTTTGAGTTCTCTTATAAATGATTGGAAGCAGTAGGTGGGTGCAACATACAAACCATAATAGCAGATGTGCAATACTTATGAACAGCCACGAATTTCTAGGCATTCTTCTGTAACAGATCTTAAAAATTTGTATTCACCTGCATGCACATGTGCACTTACCTACAAAACCACCAGCACCCTCAGCCCCTTGCAGCACATCCGGGTTTCGGGCAGCGCTCCCTCTTCAGGGCGTGTGGGTGCTCCCTTTGGAAGACGTGGCTGCTTCAGTAGCTTTGTGAGTGACTGCATTGTTCCCTAGAATCTGTTGTTCCCTACAATCTGCTAATCCACAGGCCATTGAGAAAGGTCTCCACCAGGTCACACGCACTCACCTGAGCTGCAAATCTATGCCTGCTGCACCCCAAAATGCTGTTGCACCAGCTGGGGTGCAGCTACTCCCAGCATCCATCAGGCCTGGGTGGAAGCAGCAGTGTGTGGCAGGGCAATTTCTCACACTGTCAGGCCAGGTTTTGATCACTGCTCTGTTCCACTCCAACACCTCTTACCCATCCCCTGTGACAAATTTTCATGCTGCCTCTACGCTTCTAAAGCTGATGATTTCTGTGTTTCAAAGTCTCCTCGTGATTCTTCATTTCCATTTAACCCACCTTAGGGTCACTGCCTTTAGCATGATTTGTTTGCTGGGGCCACTTGTTGGATAGCTGGAGGTCACTCACACGGATTATACTCCTATTTCTATCACACCAACTGTTCTTATCCATTTTTGTAATGGGTGGGGTGCTCAGGCAAACACAGAAATTCTTCAGGATATTGTCTGTGTGCATGTACTTGGACCTTGTGCTCTGTATTATCTCTCTGTATTTCATAAGAAACAAGAAGGTGTTAAAAAAGTCATAGTACCAGTGGCTTCCAAGAAGAAGGTGCCAGAGGCATGGCTTAATGAAGTGCCTGATGTCCCGGGATGTGCTTCGCTGTCCCTGTGCCTCGCCAACGCTCTGGTCCGTGTTTCAGCAGCCCACTGGGTGGCGCTCGGTACCGCCAGGCGTCTCTGCCCTCAGCCCCCTGCCCGGCATTGCGTTTTTCTGATGGCATTCCTTGCATTTCCAGCCTGATTTCATCTGTAAGAACTAGTTAGTTGCTAGCATATCAGTATAAATACTCTGGTTTGCTAATGGTATATGATTTTCCTGTCTCTTCTTTGATCCTTTGTGACAAAGTAACATTTATATACAACAGCATTTAAATGGCAGAGATTTCAAAGCTTTGTATTCCTACAGGTGTCAGATATTCAGGCAAGAACAGTATTGCTGATGTGGTCCCCTCCATCCAGTGACACCGGAGAAGACACAGACAAGAATGACATACCAGAGGTTTATACTTACGAAGTGATGATTTCAAGTACTGGAAAAGATGGAAAGTACAAAACTGTGTACATGTAGGTGCTAGCTATTTTTATTTAGTTCCTGCTGCATTGAAATATGTGGCTTAAAACCTCATTAAAAATCTGCTTGTTGTCCAGAAAGCTAAATAATTAGCAGTTTTGTGTAACTTCTCTTTTGAAATTAGCTACCTTTTATTCAGTAAGATTAGTTTCGTTTTATTACTGAAGTTTCTGCCATCAACTGGAATGTAAAGATTTTGCTCTCTACATGATGGAGGCATATTTTAATACCACTTTTGCTATATTTCAACCAGCTGCACTAGACACCATGAGCTCTCAAATAATTAGACATACAAGTAGTGAGAAAAATGAATTATATTTATTACTTTTTATGTCAGCACATGCTCCTCCTCCCAGTAAGGTTATCCCTCCCTTCACTAAAATTGATCTTGGTAAGAGAGAGTCTTATGATATGAAAAAAACTAAACAAATTCACACAGAACACAACTCATAGCAGCAAAGCAAACAAAACTCTTCAATTGTTTCATTCCTAACACAGTGGTTTTCAGTCAGTTTTTTGCAATTTGGAGAAATATGATAGTAAAATGTAGAATTAAGATTATAGAGTTCTCAAATAGTTACAAACCTTTATATCTAGCTAGTTTATCTTAGTCACCTTCCATGGATTTCATGTAATTACAAGCTGAGTATCCCTATCCGAGAAACCAGAGGCAGAGAAATTACCTTTGCTAAGGTAAGGTGATGTCAGCAAAAGCAGACTAGTGGATGTTATTTTGGTGTCTTTTCTGTTTCCTAGGCTTTAACAAGTAGGTATGTGCAGTCGGGTACAGTTTTAGATAACTGCTTTTGCAAGGCTGGACTGAGCCGCTGTAGGCTCCAGTACTTCAGTGTACTGGACAGTGTACATTGTGATTTTTGACTAATAACATACATGCATACACATGCAGCTTGTCTTACTAAGTAAAGAGGAAAACAATTGCTACTCTTTAGAAAGCAGCAAACAAAAAAGTGCCTCAAAACCACCAGGGCAAAAGAACAGGAATAACACAAGAATGCTCTAAAATTCAGACATAAATGCATTTACTCGTTGCTGTATTTGGCAAAAGACACTCTTAGCAAATACATTTAATAGAAGGTATGTTGAGTTAGATGATACATGTCTTTTTTTATAAATGTATGGAATTCTGAAACAGACTTTAAAACAAAATTGTATCTCTTTCTAGTGGAGAAGAAAATAAAGTTACTGTCAATGATCTCAGGCCAGCAACTGATTACCATGCAAAGTGAGTATGTCACTTTCTCTTTATTAAATTCAGTGGAAATGTTTTAAAAGTTTCATTTTGTATTTGCAGTCTTCAGAGACTGTCTTAACCACTTCTTACCCTCTTTTGAGTCACAAATCAACATTTTTGACTTAACTGACTACTCAGTCCTTTTTGGACAACACAAATATTGGTGCACATTCATCCTACATTCATGCTCTTTCCTTTATGCCAGCACAGTGACCTTTTTCTGTCCTTGGAGCCAGGCACAGATGCCGCTTTTCACTTTTCCACAAGCAGCAGAGCAAAGTACCTTGTCCTGGAGGATGCTCCCTGCTTGGCCACCTGAAGGTCGTACTATGCTACTTCTGCTTTGCTCCAGTAGATCAGTGAACCTGATCCCATATGCATGACAAAATGTGGCCCCAGCTCAGTGTAATTCTACCCCTCTTGCAGAATTGACTGCTTCAGTAGGTCAGAAGAAATAGCATAGGATGGGAAAGATGTGGTTAGGTGTTGTTCTTGCCTTTTTTTTTTTAATATTAGAGGGTCATCTGGAGCTGAACTTGGCAAGGGATGCAAAGACCAAGGGCTTCTATAGCTTTATCAGCCAGAAACAAAGGTCAGAGAAAGCGTGTCCTCCCAAATAAACACAACTGGCAAACTGGTAACTGTGGATGAGGAAGAGGCTGAGGTACTCAACAGCCTTTTTGCCTTAGTCTTCACTGGCAACTTCTCTTCTCACACCTCTCCAGTGGATGGATAGCAGGATGGGGACTGAGGGAGAAAAGGCTCTCCCACAGTGAGAGAAGAACAGGTTTGAGACCACCTGAGGAACCTGTACATAAGTCTACGTCTGATGAGATTCGTCCCAGAGTCTTGAGGGAATTAGCTAATGTAGTTGCCAAAACACTCCATCACATTTGGAAAGTCCTGGCAACCAAGTGAAATCCTGTGCGACTGGAAAAAGGAAAACACTGTACCCATGTTTTTAAAGGGTAGGGAGGAGGACTGTGGGAGCTACCAAGCTGCCAGCCTCACTTTTGTGCCTGGGAAGATCATGGAACAGATCCTTCTAAAAGCTATGCTAAGGCACATGAAGAACAAGGAGGTGATTCAGGACAGCCAATACAGCCTCACCAAGGACAGCTCCTGCCTGAAGAACCAAGTGGCCTGTGATCAAGTGACTTGTGTCAGTGGACAAGGGGACTGCAGATGTTAGCTGTCTAGACTTCTGTAAGACCTTTGAGATAGGCCCCCACAGTATCCTTCTTGGTGGATGAGGAATTGGTTGAATGGTCACATTCGCTGAATGGTGGTCAGTGGCCTGATGGAGATTAGTGACAAGTGGTGTCCCACATCCTGGACCGGTATTGTCAAATACCTTCAGCAGTGACTTAGACAGTGGGATCGAGTGAGCTTCCAGCAAACACCAGGCAGTTACAGTGTCAACCACCAAGTGGTGCAGTTGACACACCTGAAGGATGAGATGCCATCCAGAGGGACCTGGACACGCTTGAGCAGTGAGGCAATGGGAACCTCATGAGGTTTGACAAGGTAAAGTGCAAGGTGCTGCCCTTGGGTTGGGACAGCCCTGGTATCATCACAGGCTGCAGGATGAAGGGATTGAGAGCAGCCCTGCCAAGACAGATGTGGTGATGCTGGTGGATGGAGAGCTGGGTGACCTGACAATATACACTTGAAGCCCAAAAAGCCAACTGTGTCCTAGGCAGCATCAAAAGCAGCGTGGCCAACAGGGTGAGGGAGGTGGCTCTGCCCTTCTGCTCTGCTCTGGTGAGACCCCATCTGGAGTGCTGTGTCCAGCTCTGGGATCCCCAGCATGAGAAGGATTGTGACCTGTTCAAGTAGCTCTAGAGGAGGGCCACAAAAGTTATTCAGCCTGGAGAAAACTCAGTACTTAAAGGGAGCCTGTGAGAAAGATAGAGACAGACTTTTTAGTAGGGTCTGTTGTGACAGGACAAGAGATAATGGTTTCAAAGTAAAAGAAGGTAGATTTAGACTAGCTATATGGAGGAAATTTTTTTTGCACTGAGGGTAGTGAAAACACTGGAACAGCTTGCCCAGAGAGGTGGTGGATTGCCCATTCCTGGAATTCAGGGGGAAGCTGGGCAGGGCTCTAAGCAGCCTGATCTACTTGAAGATGTCTCTGTTTATTGCAGGGGAGTTTGGACTTTAAAGGTCTCTTCCAACCCAAACTACTCAGTGGTTTTGTGGTTTTAAAAAAACAGTGTGAATACAGCAGTTTACAAATAAATAACATTGTGAAGGCAGAAATTAAGGCCTCCTTAAAATAAGCGCCTTCTCAGGAGATAATGGCAAGTGTAGAGTACCTTCTTAGATATTACTGAATGTCCTGCCTCTCTTGACTGTGTAGAGAAGCCCAAGATCGCTGTGTACTGACCAAGGGAAGCAATTTAGAGGCAGCTGGTAGCAAGCAAAGGGAACAGAAGTGTGTTCAGAGTATGGGTCCCAGTTAACAATGTTCTGCCTCTTTCCACATCAGGTTTAGGATAGGATTTGCCTTGTACAATAGCCTTTTTAACATTTGTTCCAGTGGGAGAGATAGGTTCCCAGTCCTTGGTGTCCAGAGGCGTTTTCCAGAGTGTTATCCTGATTGTCAAACTAAAAGCAAAGGGAAGGTTGGTCTGTTCTTATCAGAGCCTTCATTTGGTTTGAACCCCTGTATTGTCTGGAGCACATCAGGAGAAGGATGAATGGTAAGTTGGCTCTAAGGTCTTTCATATGAGTGTTTACCTGTGATTTTGTTCCTAATTTTAGTAGCATTTATATATTTTATCAAACAAGGTTGAAATTGAAAATTCATGGAGCATAAGGGTCAGTGCCTTTTTTTCTAAGTCCTCTTCTATCAGGCTATGTTCATAATTTTTCTTGCTTAATTTGGGTTGTTGTAGGCAAAACATGAGAATCAGTGGCTTGGCCATCCAGGCTCTTCCTAAACAGAGTTCTGCCAGTATGAACACAGCACAAAACCAACAGAGACTGGAACGACTCAACCACCAAGATAACTGGCATATTACATATTTGCAACTGTATGCAAGCACAAACAACTTTGTGTTCAACTTTGCTCTCTGTGAAATCTGTAAAGCCAAATTTCCTGTGATTTGCTGTTCGTGCATCAAAAATATATCAGGATTTTTGGATCTTTCCAAGCTGGCAACCCCGATTGGTGATCAGAGGAAAGGTTTTTTTGGAGAGTTTTGGGGTTTTTTTCAAAGGAACAGATGAATCAGAATAAAGTAATGTGCCATTGACCCAAAGAGGCAAGGCATAGCTGCACAGCTTAGGGGGCAGAGGGAGGCCAGATGATTATCACATATTTCCTCTTGGAGACAAGCCTTTTAAAAAGCAAGCCATTTCTCTGTGAGACAGAAGCAAAATTCACTCTTCTGAAGTATGTGAGAGCTAATTCATAGCCTTACTAAAGGAAAGGACAAGGTGAACACACTCAGCAGGACACTCATTTGGGTGCAGAGGATACTCTGGAAATACATCAGCAGCTTTGTTGTGCTCATCTGACGAAAGCACTTGCAGAAGAATTATTCATAATATACGTTTATATCTCTACAACAGATAACGAGCCTGCAAAATGCTACCCTTATTTTCCAACCAAAGTACAGCTAATAACAGACATATTTCAAATATAATTGTGAGACTAAAGCCAACTGATGGTAATGAGGTACATCCGAAGTAAAGGACTCTTTTCTTCCTTATTGCTTCTATTGACTGAGATGTTTCCCCCAGTTATTTATTTATAACAGTGATATTTTAATAATGAAGCAGCAAGGCAGCAACTTAATTCCAAATGCTCAATTTTCTTTGGAAACTATACAGATTTTGAAGCCAAATGTTATTGACTCTCTTCCACTTTAGAGTCCAAGTAGAATGCAACTGTGTAAAGGGGAGCCCTTCAGAAACAGAGAGTTTCACAACAGCAAGTTGTGAACCTGATACTCCAAATCTGCCCAGGATAACTAATCGGACCAAAAATTCTCTTACTCTTCAGTGGAAGGTAAGGATTGCTTCACAGCCTTTAAAAAAATATTTTAAACTCTTCAGAATTGTTGTGGATTTATCAATAAAACACCAGTTCATTGAAACTAAAAATTTTTGTCAAACCTACTCATTTCAGTCACAGTTTCTTGACTGCAAATAGATTTACTGGGTTAAATGTGGGCTTGAGTAAAAAGAGAAGGAGTCACAGAAAAGCACGGAGTCTTTCAAGGTAAAATTATGAAGTTCAGTACCCAATGCATTTCAAGGACTAAATTAGAAAAAAACCCATAAACATGAAATAAGCATTCATTGTATGGCATCGGAACTGGGACTGTCTTGGCAAGTGAAACAATCATATAAGGGGAGCATTATTTATCGTCTACTGTTCTTCACATGGTTTGGCCCATACATGCATTTTTAAGTGGTCTTGAATCCAGTTAGAATTCTAATTTTCTTGTTTTCCTGTTACAGGCATCTTGTGATAATGGTTCCAAAATCCACAGTTACCTTTTAGAATGGGACGAAGTAAGCAAGTTGTTTGATTGTATTTTTAGTCTTTTATTTTTTTTTAAGTAGCTGTATGTGACTGTGCATGTTGAGTTGTGTGAAAATAAAGATTTCTGCTTAGAGGCATGTGATAAATATGTAATTCCTGAAGCAATTACTAAAATACAGTTACTGCTCAGTTTTTTTCTAGGGGGATATATAATAAAACATCTTAATTGCATGATTCTACCGCTGTTAATAGTGGCTTTTTCACTTGTAGTCCAATACTGTGTTCAAGAGCTGACACAGAAGGGTCATTTTTCTGTAAAAGTTTTTCATTTTTAATAAGTGGGTGGATCAACTATAGCCCTGCAACAATCTTGCAGTCTCTACCTGGACAGCTATCCTGAGATGGCAGAGCGGTAGGATCTTCATGGCTTTGATTCTTTCAGCCCCCAGGAACTGGAAAATGGAAAGGAAGGAAAAAAGCTGCTAACTGAATACAAAGTTTCATATGCTACTGCCTCACCATATGGAGATTTTGAGTTGTATTTAATTTCAAATAAGGATTTTACTTCGTGTTTGTGTGTACTTTAATTGATGGATGCATATGTAATAAGGTGAATAATATGATCAACTTACTGCTTTTTAGGGAAAAGGAAATGGAGAGTTTTGCCAGTGTTATTACGGTCAACAGAAGCAGTACAGGATCACTAAACTATCACCAGCAATGGGGTACACCTTTAGGCTAGCAGCCAAAAATGACATGGGAATGAGGTAAATACCATTACATACATAAATGTGGAATGCATATGCATGCATATTTGTGCTACTTTAGGATAAACATATAGTGGCATTTAAAGAAAAAAGTCTTTTGTCCAAATGGTCTGAAATGGAATATGGAATATATAATGTTTCAGCTGGAAGGTACCATCTAGTCCAACTGCTCAGTTAACTCACAGTATGGGATTGGATTATTCTTTTTGCAGATAGTCTGTATGCTGGGATATTGTCCCTTCATCTAAGGTGTCTGTTAAGTCTCCTGTTATCCTGGGAAATAGACGGAATATGACTTCAACATATCAATGAATTCTTGGGAAATTCTAGAGCTTATTATAAATTCTTAGGATATGTGGTTCATGCTTTTAATTACTAGTTTTCAGATGTTATAGAGCACCAAACTTTGTTTTGAATTTTTGAATAAATGACTTGTGACTTCAGTGGAAAATATAAGTAAGAACTTGAAAAAAAATGTTTTGTGAGGTTATGCTTGCATTACTGGGTGCCTTAGTCCTTGAGTGTACTTCTTGGTCATCAGGCAAAGCAGATGTACCTGGCTAACAATCACACTACCAGAGCTCATCTTCTCTACAGCAGATTCCTGGTGTCCATGCTACCTAGTAGTACTTGGACCCTGAGGTCCTGGGGGGCCTAAAAATAGTTTCCCTCACCATTAGCATAAAAGTGTTTTTTGTGTTTATTTTTTTAATTCAAATATTAGGAACATTGTGCTGCAGCTCACTGAAAAGTGGTATTTTTAGAGCATGGAATAGAGAGTGTGTGTTGTGTGTCCTTTATCTGGCAGAAGGAGGTGCTTGAAGCAACAGTTCCTGCTTGGTCAGTGCTGAAGAACAATGTAAAGAGTAGGGAGCCAGACCCAGGGTCATAATTCATGCTGGGCAGAAGGAATCTTCTGCAGACTATTAAGTATGTGAAAAATGCAGCTGGCTCAGGAGATGTGAGGCATGTGTTGGGAGGCTTTAGGGAGTACTCAGGGAATGCACTGAAAAAGTGCCTGTTCCTATGTCTTTCCTTAAGCACCTGCTTTGTGCTACTGTCGGACGACATTGTAGTGGACAAGAATGACTTTTGGTGTGCTCCAATAGTCTTTATTATATTACTGCTTTCTGGATGATGTTCCTGGAATTAATTATTCTCTTGAGTTGCTCTGGACTTCGTCTTGATGAGATTCAGTTGGAACTGTTAAAAATAAAGACAGGGAGGGAGCTGCCAGTTAAGAAGGGTCCAGTGCCTGAGATCTCTTCCTGTTCTCCTTTTACATCTGAGTGTAAATGTACCCCTCTAGGAATAGCTAGGAATAGCTGCACATATTACAGATTCCTCCAGCGTAAGCTTTGAAGACACTGATCAGTTAAGTACCCTTTTTAAACTAATCACACTGAATAGATTTTAAAATCAATATTTCATAGCCTTGTGAAGATGTGCTTTATTGTCTTTATGGTATTATTTAATTAAGAAGTCTCTTGAAATAATATTTATAAGTGTAGAGTGCCTGTTTATCCCTTAAGAAGGATGTTGAGAACATTAGGCATTTGGAGACAGAATTTTGTCTAATTTTACCAACAAGAACAGATATTTTATCTCTGAGTTACTAATTTTTAAATTTAATTCTAACCTACATGAAACAGCGGTTAAAGAAAAGTGGAAAAATAAAATCTATTTTCAAAAATAGACTGTACTGTACTTCTGAGGGAATTGTTTAATAGCCATTTAAATATGGCTATGACTGGAACTCTTAGGTTTTTTCAGTGTATTTTGGAGTGGTTCAAGAAAGTTTAGAGATTAAATCTTCTTAAGATATGGGGGTTTTTTTACCTTGTATCTACTTGTAAGGTGACTCCTTCAATAGTTTCTTTTGAAAAGAGTTACACATACTACTTGTATCTAACCTCTCTTGATGCTTTCTTCAAGCTGCCTACAAAATGCTGATCTTTTTTTAGTAAATATATTGCAAATACCACTTAATCTCCATTCCAGAAATTTTCTTGCTTGTGATTTCTTACAAGACAAAAAATTACTATTCCCACAAATTTGAAAGTTTTCTCTTGTTTTTTTACTTTTTCCCTTCTTGCTTCACATCTCTTTCACTGTCCTCACAGACAATATGTCTGTTTTCTGTGCTATCAACACTCTTGATAATATGTTGTCTGTAAGATTTTTCTTTAAATGCTAAAAATACCTCAATGCAGACTAAAATTTGTAACATGCATCGCTATAATATAGGTTAAGAGAGAAAGTGAAATTGGGTTATCTTTTTATTGAGATTTTTCAGGCAAGTCAGGTTCAAAACACATGAGATATTTAACTGCTATCTTTGTTTAAGCTATACAGAGGATTTTATTTTCAGGGCTTCCCGATGCTCATTTAGGTAATCCTTAGCCTTTAGGTTAAAATTACATCTTTGACATTCGTTTCATATTGTTATAAATAGACTAGCTTTTAGGCTTGTAAGTGATTCTTCAGATCTGATGTAAAGCAGCAAAGCCAGCTGAGAGCAAGTGGGCTTTTTAGTCTAGCTGGATGCATGTCAGACTGTCTGTGCAAGCATGGTACCTGTTGACTAACTTTTGCATCCCTCTGTTTCACAGTAGCTTTTTAATGTAATTTGTTAGTATTTTCACCACAAGGTGTGTCTAATCGAAATCAGATAAGGATAACAGTTGTGTTAGGAGGTTCACTACTTTTTCTGCAATGAGACTTACATTTTATCAACTCCTAACATAGCTCACCATTGAATGAGACTATTCTGTTATTTTCTGAATCTCTACAGAAACCAGTACTTCAAAGTAAGCTCAGAAAGTACATAAGTAAAGTTTGTTTTGAGATCTTTCTGTAGATGTTTTTATGCCTTCATGTTTTCACTTTGAAAAGGAAAGACACTGTGGTATGAATATATTATTGCAAATAGAGCTTTAGTGGTTTAGAATACCGAGTTAATATGAAAAAGCAAAACATTTTGGTTAGTGAAACATTATAATTATATAATACAAAGGAATCTTTCAATTATGAGCATGTTAACCTTGTTCAGATAATTTGTTACTGACAGACTCATGGGCAAGTGAAATTGTTTGCGTGTAACAGCTTGCAATTTCCCACTGTGCATATCTCCAAGAAACTGTCATAGCTGTGTTTAGTAAGAATTTTGGGGTTTAGCTATTAATTATTGTGTCTAGTTAGTTTACATATTGTCTGTTTTAAACAGTGATTTTAGTGAAGAAGTCCTGTATCATACCTCAGGCACTGCCCCAACCACACCAGCAAGTCCTTTGCTGATTAATGCTGGAGTTACTTGGTTATCCCTTCAGTGGACAAAACCCTCAGGAACACCATCAGATGAAGGAATCTCATATATATTAGAGATGGAGGATGAGAACTCAGTAAGTTTAGAATACTTATTCTCAATATGTTTGATACATGGTTGTATTAGTGTAGCAATGATTTTTTTTGCTAGAATATTCTACAAGGAACTGTATTTTCTGAAATTTAGCTAATGACTTGTCATTGCTGTGACCAGGCCACCTAGATTTCTTCTTTTAATTGTGCTTAGCGTTATTAAGTCCCATTTCTGCAAAGACTTTTAAATTGCTTATAACTTTGTGAATTTGTATGTGCAAGTTAAGCCTTATAAGAGCTGGATCAAAGCAATTGCGTCATGCAGTGTGCCTCTAGATATAATTTCAGACTAACAACATTTGTTTTAGAATCAGTCCTGTTCTACCCTTTGAAAGTGTTAGGTAAAATTTCCACTGACACCGTATATGACTTTCTTATTGATCTTTTCCCCTCTCCTGACTGGAAAATGGTTAATGAATTCACACCTCTTGAAAAAAAAATTGTGTTTACACAATGAAGGTGCACTTACTACTTTGTCAGAGAAGCATAATAATTACAGTTTGAAACAGTAATTTATTTGTATGAAATGTTAGATCCTCTGGTCTGCAAAGATAATGTTTCAAATAATCCTATTTAATTCTGCAGGGATATGGTTTCAAGCCAAAATATGATGGTGACGATCTTACCTACACGGTGAAGAATTTGAGGCGTAGTACAAAATATAAATTTAGGGTAAGATTTTTTTCATATGTTTGGGCACCAGACTAATTTGAGATTGACTTAGAAGTTGGGAGGGCCATTTTTAAGGAAAACAGATTTTGATGCCAGTTTCTTACAATTTCAATCTCTTAAAACTGTCATCTGAACACCTGCATTATTGTTTCTGCAAGGGTATAACACAGTTGCAGGTATCTTGAGTAACTCCAAGTCATAAGTACAAGCTCTTAACATCCAGGGTTTTTTATTTGGCAATTTTGGGTTTTTTATTTATATTTGTTTCATGTACATGGGTGATATTACTTAGTGTAACTATGGGTTCTTTGACAGTAAACACAATGAAGGTGTTAGGGTAAGGAGCAGCCTTGATTAAAAAAAAATTCTTAGGAAGTCATCTATATTACCATGGTGCTGATCTGTTCTAATAGGCTTGAGGGCTGAACGTTTAGTTCAGGAAGAAGTCTGGCCTCACTGTGAGCTTCTGGGTGTGGTTAAAAGGTAGGAAGAAGCATACTGGTCATAGGAAGGTGATCAAATAGCCATCAAGGGCTACAAGAACTTTGCCAGGACAGGCAGAGTTGAAGTCAGGAAGGCCTAGGATCAACTAGAATTGAAATTGGCCAAAGATAACAAGAATGACATAAAAAGCTTCTTCAGCACGGGGAAGACATACAGAGGCCTTTCCTAAACGGGGCAAAAGGGCAAGTTACTAATAACGCCAACAAAGCAGAGGTTCTCAGTACCTTCTTTGCCTCTGCCTGGAAAAGAAATGGAAAAGTCTTCCTAGGAAATACTACAAGCTAAACAAAGTAGGCAGTTGGGAATAGCCTACACCGAAAGTAGCTGACTAGCCATATCACATCCTGCATCAAGGTAACACTTCCAGTTGGTCCAAGGAGATCAGTGGATGTTCTTTACCTGAACTTCAGCAAGCATTCAACAGTTCCCCACAGCCTTCTCCCTGGCCAAATTGTCAAGGCACAAAGTGGATGGGTGGTATGTGAGATGAGTATAAAACTGGCCAACAGGCCCCACTCAGAGGGTGGTGATCAGTGGTTTCTAGCCAGGCTGGCGGCCTGTCTGAATTAGGAACTCTTAGGGACAGGAGGACCCTTGCTGTTCATTTTCACAGCTGATCTTGACGGTGGGATTGAGAGCACTCTCACCAAATTTGCTGGTGACACCACACAGAATGGTCAGATGAACACATTGGAAGGCAAAACTATCTTACAGAAACACCTGGACAGGCTAGAAGAGTGAGGTAGCAAAAACAGCATGAAGTTTAACAAAGACAAGTGCAAAGTTCTGCACCTGGGCTGGAATAACCAAGGAGCCACATATAGGCTAGGAGCAGCCTTGCTGAAAGGGACCATCAGGCAAACTGGATCCTGGGCTGGCTCAGCAGTGGCATTGCTAGCAGAGATAAGAGATCTCCCCTGTATTCAGCTTGTGTCAGATCCCACCTAGAGAACTGTGTCCAGTTCTGATCCACACAATTCACAAAAGACAGGCAGAGTGGGAGTTGGTCCAAAGGAAGGTCACAAAAATTATAAAAGGGCTGGAGAACCTGCCCTTTAATGAAAGTCTAAAGGAATTACATATTTTCTCACTGGAGAAGGCTCAGAGGGACCTCATCACAGCTTGCCAGTACTTAAAGCCTGACTACAGAGAGGAGGAAGGTTGTCTCTTCACAAGGAGCCACCTGGAGATGACAAGGGCCAAGAGTTGCAAGGTGCAGTGGAAGGGGTTTCATCTTGGTGTAGGAAAGAAATTTTCCACAGTAAGATCAAGTAATCACTCAAACAACCTCCCCAGAAATGTGGTGGAGTCCCATCACTGGATGTTTTCAAGATATGACTGGAGAGGGTGTTAAATAATCTCATCTAGGCTCTCTTTGCCCTGAAGGGTTGAACCCAGATGATCTTTAGGGTCCCTTCCAGCCTGGGCTATTCTGTGTTCTGTGTCACTCTTGAATAGTTGCTTGGGTTTTGAAACAAAGCTCCATGTCCCAAAGTATGAATTACAGAATCATTTATGTTGAAAAAGACCTATAAGATCAAGTCCAATTCTTAACCCAGTACTAAACCATGTCCCTAAGCAACATATTTGCACATCTTTCAAATACCTCCAGGGGTGGTGACTCAAATGCTTCCCTGAGCAGCCTTGCCAATGCTCAACTGTTCTTTCTGTGAAGGAATTCTTCTTAATGTTCAATTTAAACTTCCCCTGGTGGAACCTGAGGCAAGGTCAGAATAACCTCATCTGTCTGCAAATGACAAATGTTGATAGCTGTTGTCACACATACACCTAAAATACTGTTTCTTAAGGAAGAATTGGGAACTGTTGAAGAACAGCTTCTCTTTCAGTATGAATGGCAATAGTTTAAGGGTTGATTGTTTTGTTTTCAGTTAACACTAAAGCATGTAACTACTCATTTGCAGATGATATTTCACACTTCTGAATATGATTTTGTTGAGGTTTTTGCATAGCTTAGTATTTAAATAATTTAAAATACACAGTGTGTTTTTAGCACTATTACAGCTACGCATGAGCTAAAGAGTAGCAGATGGTCTTGAAGCTCGCTTTTGCAGGACATGACCATAGTCTTCCTTGGAAAGTAATAGTACACATTAACCATACTCATTACTAGTAAATGTGTAGTTACTTAAACATCCTAAGTTTCTTGTTAAAATAAACTCCAGTGTTTATATCCTATTTTTATTAGCAAAACAATAAACAGAAGTCTCTGTTCGCTCATTCATGGAGCATAAAGGAGAAACAAATGTTATGTTAATCAGGTCTTTAATTTTTATTATACAGGGGAAAGACTTAATTAGTAGTAATATTCCTCAAGGCTTTTGAAAGAAGCTTTATAACCATTTGAAACCTTATTATAATACGTAAATGCTAACTGCCTGTTTAACTTCATTTGTAAGGGCACAAAGACAACCAGATGATTATTAATCTTGTAAACTGGATCGGGAGACTTAATGTCTGAGACATGTTAGCTTGCATTTCCTCTTCTCAATCTGTACTAACATCATTGCTGTCATTTTGGTTCTGCTCATTTTTAAAACAGATCTAAAAGCTGGTAAAGCCTCTTTCTTTTTTCCTTTTTTTTTCCTAGGTGGTTTAGCTTTTTATTAAACTAAACAAAAAAGTAGAAAGTAAAGAATAGCAAGCATTGGATTTCCTAGAAGCACAGAAATGTCTAGGTTGGAAGGGGCTTTTAGTGATCATCTGGGTCAAAATCTGTGTAGAAAGCCAGGCCTTAACTTAGGCGGTTCAACCCTGTCCCAGCCCTGTTGAGCTGAGATTTTGGTACTTCCAGCAAGGACAATTCAACTACTTCTTTGAGCTGTCTGTTCTAATGATAATTATTTATTTTCTTATATCCAGTTAGAATTTCCCCTAACACACTTTGTGTCTGCTAGCTCTTGTTCTATTCTTACAGATCCTTTGGAAGGCAATGTTTTCATCTCTTCTATAACTATCTCTTAGGTACTAGAAGGCTCTGATTAGATCTTTCCCAATGAAACTTCTTTTTGCTCAGGCGGAATAAAACAAAGGTTTTTTTCCAATGTCAGGTTCTCTAATCCTCTGATCATCATGCTGGCCCTCTTCTGAATTATTTCCAGTTTTCCAGTGTCTGTTGAACTGGGAGGACCAAAACTGGACACAGTATTCCAAGCATGGTTTAAAAGTGCTGAGTAAAGTGACATAATTAAATCCCTTGTTCTGCTAGGTAAATTCTTGCTGATGCAGCCCATGAAACAATTTGGTTTTGCTACTGCCAAGATGCTTTGCTGATTCATTTGGCTTGCTCCTACTCAAATCCCAATGTCTTTCTCAGCAGAGCTGAAAAAGAAAAACTGGCTAGAGTCAGACCCCAGGCTGCACTGGTGCTGGGACTATTCCATCCCAGATGCAAGACTGTACCTTTGTCCAAAGCTCCTACAGTTCTTGTTGATGCAGTGTTTCAGCCTATCAAAGTCTCTATGATGGCTCTTCCCTCCAGCATATGTGTATCTTCTCCTAGTTTGGTGCTATATGCAAATCTGGGAGCATCACTCACTTCTGTCGTCTGGATCACTTCTAAAGATAATAAATAGAATTGGCTGCTGAGGAAATCTAGTCATCAGCAGCTGCTAATTTGTCTTCGAACCATTAGCCAACACCCTTTGAGCCTGGCATTATGTCAGGTTTTCTACACCCATCTTGTGGTCCACCTGTTCTGTCTTAACCAGCTTGTCTACGTAGATGTTGTGGAGATCAAACTAAAATTAGGGTAGATGATGTCCCCAGCTCTCTCCCATTTGTTGAGCAAGTTGTTTCATCATGAAAGCACTCAGACTGGTTAAACACAGTTTAACCTCAACAAATATAATTCCTTGTCCTTCACGTGACTTTCATGACAACCTTTGCCATAATGATCCTTGGGACTGAAGAGATTAAAAAATCTCTTTGCTTTTAATACAACTTACCCATAAAAACACTTTTTTTATCTCTGAATGTATTTCTGTAAAAGAAGGTGCTATACTAGGATGGGAGGGATGTTTTTAAGGATTTGTTTTTTTCTGGCAATTTGCATGCATTTATATTTTCACTATAGTGATTGTCTAACTATGGGACTAATGAAAATGTAAAATGAATGTATATAATAACTTCTGTTCTTGTGCCAATTTATTATTTATCTGTCTATATATACAGTATAAATTAATTTGTCCTTACCATAAACAGTGAATAACATACCACTATCCAATGCATTTATAGTATTTTATATATATTTGCAGGTCATTGCTTATAATTCAGAAGGGAAAAGCAGTCCGAGTGAGACAGTGGAGTACATTACTTGTCCAGACAAACCTGGGGTACCTTCAAAACCCACAGTGAAAGGAAAAATTCATGCACAGAGTTTTAAAATAATCTGGGGTAAGAATGTTTTCCAGCTCTATTTAGAGTATTTCTTCTATATTTTTAATATATATTACATACATAATATTTTTTATAGCAAAGGTCAGGTTTTACTTTAGTAACACTTTAGTCAGCCAAGCCATTATGATGCATTTACATGGCAAAATACTGACTCAAAATACTTAATGTGACAGTAGAACTAATTATATGGGAAGAATAATAAGCTAATTGTAATAGGGACTGTTATTGCAGAGGACCACACTTTAAAAAGTGTGGTTAATTGATGTACTAAGAAGTTCTGTTTCTCTGGTACAAAAAGTAGATGCATGACATTCTGGGTTCTTACTGAAAGAGTTCAACCTGTATCTTCAAACTATTTGGTTTTGATAGATAATTTTTTTTTTTTTTGCTAAGGATGTTGCAAAACTTTTCCTTAAGCTCAGGAATTTTTAGCGTTGTGCTGTAAAATAGAAGAAGGTTAAAGAGTACTGTGCAATGCAATACTTTAGCAGAAAATCAGACAGTAAAAATGTAAAAAATTACATTTATTGTCACTTCTTACCTATTTCCATTCAATAGTATGTTTAATTCTTTAGCATCAGTAATAAGAAATTTACTAGTAGAGTATAAATAGTGCTCAGCAGGTCCAGTCTCGCACCTTTCCAGAGTGCTTTGCTACATCAGGACCTAATATTTGATCTTTTATGTATGATGCATAGTGTATGAAGTTAATAAAAATACCTGATCTGTATATCAAAAGCTACCTAAAATATCAATTTATATATAAAACTTTTAATAGCCTTTATTTGGAATAGTGATCCTTTTTCTATGTGGTAATTAATGTGACAATCTTATTTTTCATTTGAAGTCATTTCCTTCCAACCAAAGAAGTGCAATCTGCCATCTAAGTCTCACTTTATTTAGCTGGTATTTTATGATACATAACAATTGCCTAAGAGCCAACATAATTTCATCCAGCACATCCATAATGTGATGTTTAGGCAAGAGTACCCTTCTGTGTTGAAGTATAATGCTGTCTTTATATTTGTTCAAAATGTTGTTTCACATTATTTTAATTTTGCTGTTTTCTTAGTCATCTTTGAGAAACAGTATTAGGATTATATGTCAAAGAAAGCTCTGTAGTTTTGTATCTTGTACATGAATACTGTACCAGGGAGGATAGTGCACTCAATTTCTAGTTATATAATAGAAGTTAAGAGATAAGTTTTCAGTGTAGAGCTCCCGACTTCTGCCCCCAAATATTTAGGTTTTTGAAATTCTGTCCTTAAATAATTTCAAAATATTTTTATATACAAATTGGTATGATAATTTTTCCTGTCTGCAGTCCAAAAGACAGGACCATTAGAGTCTGTGCCCCTGAATCCATACTCAGTCAGCCTTCCACAGCACTTGAGAGTGAAATGTTTGCTGTGGCATCTCCCAGGGGCATCTCCCTTGTCCCTTTTCCTGTGTAGAGTGTACGAAGGGCTGAGAGCCGCCTTTCACATAGCAGCACTTGGAGGGACTTGCTGCTGCCCTGGGCCAGCACGCTCTCTGCCTGAATAAGCACCCATCTCCAGCTGCCTGTTGATTTTGCCATTGGAAATCCTCCCCAAAAGCTATAAAGCCATTTAACTTGCCTCGCTTATTTGCAATATTGCTGTTTTTTATAGATCCACCAAAAGACAATGGGGGAGCAGCAATAAATACATATGTTGTGGAAATGTCTGAAGGCTTAAGTGGTAAGTGTTAGGATCATACATTGGCATTCACTTGTGTGGGGGTTTTTTTCCTGTCTCTGTGTGCATGTGGGAATAGTAAAATGTGTATTATGACAGAGAAAGTTATTGCCAGGGACTGACATCAAAAAGAAAATAGAGGTACATTGATGATTGTACTCAAGAAACACTTTTTCTCTGATTAAGAAAAAGATGCCACAAAATTCTGTGACACAAGAGATGCTTTTTGTTTAACTTACTAATTAGGTCTATTCAGTTTTGGAAATGAAATCACACATTTCAGACATTTTAGGGCAAGAAGACAGGGACATGTAGCTTTGTTGTCTGCATGGAAGATGAAAGAAAAGCTCATACTCCATTTATCACTGTTAAAAGAGAACAATGATGCAGCTGGGATAACTTTCTGCTATTTGCTTTTCTGTTCTTTCATACAGAAAGCAAACTGACAGTATTTCTAAATTGGACATAAACCTATCTTGCTAATTATTTAAAAATCTAGACCTCTTAAGTAGCCTTGTTGAGTTCAGAAACACATTGAGAATAAAAGTTTAAACTTCTCCAGTGCTGTGTCAGATTAAGACAGAGCACTGGCCCTAGATATGATGGGAGCCCTCTCGGCACTTAGTCTGTTGCTGTCCTCTCTCTGTCACATGTCCACATTAAGTCACTTTTGGAATGATGCACCCAAACCTTTCCTGCAGGTTTAGTGAGCTGTGCATTACGTTTCATTCCCAGCCCTCTAAATTCTGTGGTGTATTGAGTTGTTGGAGATTTTATTAAAAGTCCCCAGGTTCCCTGCTTAATCTTGTAACAAGAGAGAGAGAGTGTTAAAGAGTTTCTGATTTAAGAGCAGTAAATAATGAAATCAGAATTTCATATGCTTCTGGGTCATTCAGAATACAGGAACAAACTTCATCAATTATAAACTGTAGTTACAGCCTGCAAAATGGTAATGTAATCTGAAATTTTTTTTCCATGAAAAATTTTACTTTTGTATCTTTTCTGTTTATTTGGTTATAATATTGAATGTGCATGCTGACCCAATAAGTTCTCTTCTAGTTAAGGTAAATACCAAATAGAGAAGCTATTTCACTTCAGCAGATCTACTTCCTAGCAGACCTAGGAAACTATCTTTATGAAATTATAGGATCTTCCATGAGATTCAAAGCAGTCTCAGTTTCTTTTTTTTTTTTTTTTTTTTAAATAAACATCAGGCATACACTTATTTTAGTGAAGTTAGGATACCTGCTGTGGCTGGTACTGAAGTGTGGCAAATTACACTTTGGTTCATTGCACGCTTATTCCCAACCTTTCAGGAAACAAATGGGATCCCATTTACAGCGGAGCCGCCAGGGAACACGTGTGTGACCGACTAAATCCGGGCTCGTCCTATCGCTTACGTGTATATTGCACTGGGGAAGGAGGACAAAGCACGGTAAAATCAGCTAATGTTTTTATTAAATCAGATCGCTCTCTGTAAGAAAATCTGATCTGGTAGATATTTAAGCAAATATTGTGCAGATGTGCCTAACAAAATAGCCATAATTAGAATGTTTGAGAAGTTCCAGTGTTGCTGCACAGTTGTTCGAGTTTCTTCTCATTTGTTAAAGAAATATATCTGAATATTCTTCTCTGATGTTATATTTTGTTTGACATGATTATCTTATTCACAGAAACAGATCCTTTTACACATTTATACAGTGTCATTTATTAAGGCCTAACCCAATACAGAAGTTTAAGAAGGGTACTTGAAAAGGCTCCCTGTGGAATTGGTCAGAGCACCAAGCACAACAGAGATCAGGAAGCATTTGGACAATGGTTTCTCACATAGTATGATTCTTTTGGCTGTCCTGGGCCAGGAGCTGGACTTCGATCATCCTTGTAGATCCTTTCCAACTCAGAAGATTCTGTGATTCTATGAATTTAATGTATTTCCTGTAGTCAGTGAAGTACATTGTCAGAGTAGCCAAGTCACCCCAGCAGGCAGGGGAAGAAGTCTTCACTCAGGCTTTACAGGGTTTGCTTCCCATGGTTTCTTATGCACAATTAAAATGTTTACATTGCCCTACTTTTCAGTATTCCCAAACAATTTGCTGTGCCATACTATGCTCCTTTATACATACAAATTACATACACACACTTGTGCCCTGTCAATTCTGTGGTGTAGTTCAGCAGCTAGTGCCAAAATGTCTTGCTGTATTTGCTCTCCCTTCTCGTCAGCAAGTGTGACAAAGCCAGCCCTGGCTCTCTGCAGACTTCCAGCAGGGCTTTGCTGTCAAGCTGCTGTCACAAAAACCTTAAAAAGCCTTACATTCTTGGTGTTTGGCATTTCTACCAAGCCCTGCCTTACAACCTGAAATGTGCTCTTCCTCCACATAGAAGTCTCCTGCAAAGATAACCTTGACTACAGCCACCTTTGCCTTAAGAATAAATCAGGACTCCTTCAGTGCTGGCTTGGCTGCAGTGCTTTCCCAGTCACCAGACCACAAGTCCTTGGAGACTTTTACTCTGGCAGCCTACTTCCCTACAGCCCAACCCCATGATTTTAGAATTAACATTGAGTACCAAAGAGAAAATAACTTCCAGAAGTCTTGATACTTTCTGAAGGTATCAGAAATCAACAGAAGAACTGTGAAGAAAGATGCCGTTAACTCTTCTGCAGCTTCTCATGAACGTTTGCGAAACATTCTGCCTTTTAAGTAGCAGCAGTTGTTCAGTGCATCAGTATATTCAAAGGAGCTGAAAGGCATCAGATCGTCCAGTCCACCCTTTCTTCAGCATACATAGAAACCAGTTGTGGAATGAGACTGAGATTCATTTATCTCTAAACCTAAAGGCTTTCCAACTTCCTGTTTGTTGTGTATCACGCTGAAGCAAATCACCTCTCATTGCCTCTGCTCACTTCTGTCTGCATCCAGAACAGTCAAAGCCATCTGCTGCATGGGTTGTTATGTTCTTAGGCAATTTTTGCCCAAATTTCAAATCAGAGGTGGAAACTTGCTGCACATTAGGTATTGCTAAGCAATGGAAAAGTTGAAATCTCTTTTTTTAATCTCTTCTGATTGACACTTCTGCCCACTTTTGCTTTCTGAGAGGTTCTACCACAGAAAGTATAGAACCCTTAGAGTAAGGGTTAAGAACTCATTAAACTGCAGTCTGATGCAATAGAGCATGAATTTATGTTGAATAAGTAATATTTCAAGCATTTGTACTAGGTTTGTACTGATAATTAACCACTGTTTTTAATTCTACTCCTTGTGTGGGTACCAAAATACAAAAGCAAATTTTGCATATTGTGTGATTATTTTGGCATGGTTTATATTATGAGAATACCAGATCACTTGAGCATCTTCACATATGTGAAGATGTCATTAAAAAATGAGGAATATCCTGTTTATGACTCAGGTATTTGTCTTTACTTGTGGCGTAACTGATAGTTCTTGTTTTGGCCTGGATAGCTTAATTAATCTATCTTTCTGTTTTAGGTATCTGATTCCTTACTGGTGCAGACCCCAGCAGTGGTTCCTGGTCCATGCCAGCCTCCAAGGCTACAGGGTAGACCAAGAGCAAGAGAAATTCAGCTGCGTTGGGGTAATTTTATTACAAGTGTTAGAAATCGTAAGGGATCCAAATGTGTTAAGTGTTGAAATTAAATGAGCTTTTTTTTTTTATTATTTTTAGGACCACCTCAGGTAGATGGTGGTTCACCCATTACCTGTTATGGTCTGGAAATGTTTCAGGCAGAAGGTGATGAACACAGAGAGGTTTACCAGGGTTCTGATGTTGAATGCACAGTGGGCAGCCTTCTTCCAGGGAGGATGTACAGCTTCAGACTGAGAGCAGCTAACAAGGCTGGGGTAAGGAAACAGTCTGAAATGAAATTCATTCCAGAAGCAGATCACTAATAAAAGATTTTTTATTTCAAAAGAAGCATTTAACAGTAGTTTTAAAAGTAGGATTTCCTAATGTAGTGTCATTTGAGTCACATAACTTATTGTTATGTGGGAACAGACAGTTAAACATCAGGTTATAATGAAGGGGATTTTTAGATGAAGGGAAGAGAAAATAGATGATTATGTCTTTTATCTGAACAGTTACATTAGGAAATCATTAGGAAATGCTATGGACTTTATTAAAGCACTGTTATGACTTCACTATTTTCATGTGAAGTAAGGTAGCAAATTATTTTCTGTATACAGCCTTGTAAATTGACCTTTATTTTTACATCTGTTGGTGTTCAGAACATAATAATTAGTGTTTCCTGACTCTCCATTTTTATATTTAGTTTAACTTCTGAGTACATGTTCTATCAGATACAAGACTACTTTCCCTCTTGGGAGTATTAAATGTGTTTAAATCAATTATTGCTGTAGAACCAGCTTTATTTAGTTATGTACCCAAAGTCCTGATTTGTTCAATAATGTACACTTCATTGAAAACTGTCAGGATGAGTTGACACTGTTTGTGGAGAGGTCTGCAGCTTAAGGCCTTAAAGCACTATCCTAACTTTTATCTCCCCTCCACTCTGCAAAGAATGGTTCATAGCTTTTGAATCCTTTATTTCTTTTACATAGGTATAAATAGGCAGTACCAGTTGGTTCATGTTCCAGTGCAGCCATCATATAACTTCAGAAGAAGGCTTTGGATAGTACTTCCCTGGTTTTCCCAAGAGTTTGAAGTGTCACATATATTTATATTGCATTTGCTGGAGTGAAGAAAAACTTATAACTGTTCTGGAGAATAGTTAGATACTGAAATAAATCTGGAATCCACAGTCCTCAGAAATTTATTTTATAAAGAAGTAATACAAAGTTTCAGGTTGCTATTACATGTCCCTACTCTGGTAAACTGTTTTTCAAAAAGTAGCAATTTCATTTTTACAATGTAGTTGTATCAACTCCCTTTTCGATAGTTTGGACCGTACTCGGAAAAATGTGAAATAACTACAGCCCCTGGGCCCCCCGATCAGTGCAAGCCCCCTCAAGTGACGTGCAGATCTGCTGCCTGTGCTCAGGTGTCGTGGGAGGTAAGAATGCCAGGGTAACACCTGTTTTGACATAATGGTCTTCTGCATTTTTGAGTTCAGCTTGAAAAGTCTAGTACTGTATTTTAATCACTTTATTTGTAATCAAACATACCTGATTATCCAATAGGTGAAACCTTAGTCATTCATCATGCCATTAAAAGGCAGCAGTAAGCTGGCAGGCTGTGGGTACTGGATCTTACTGTGTTCTTTTGTTTAGAAGTTTTGCCACAGCTGCTGCTCTGCATTTCTGAGTGATGCAGTCTCATCGTAAAATTTTTCTTTAATATAGTTATAGTTCCTCAGAGACAATGTATCCACATAATACAATAGATTACTGTGTTTCTTGGGTTTATAACCTGATTTAATTTTATATAATTACATCAGTAATAATGCAGAAAAAGCCTCACAGACTTCCTATAAACCCATAGTATTTAGATATCTGATTAAAAAAATGCAATGGATAAAAATTAAGCTTGTAAAAAGAAAGATTCTATCTGGGAATACTCTTTAAACAAAACTTTTTAGTGGCTTAGAGATGAGGTGAAGTATCTGAGTTACAGAACTGTACAGAAAAAAATTTTAAACTGTTTTACTTGGAAAGTAGTGTTCATGCTTCCTACTGGAGGAATGTCAGAGGAGCAGTCCTTAAATATCTAAAAGGCAAAGCCTTTTAAAAAAAAATACCATAAAACATTCAGGTAGAGTTAATTTGAGTGATATTAGATGTTTGCTTTACAGAGTCACACAGTAATTAAGGCACAAGTAGACCTCTAGATGTCCTTCAGTTCAACCTTCTATTCAAATAGTTTAAGTTTCTCAGGGCTTTTCCCAGTGAAATTTTATTTATCTCCAAGAATGAAGATGTTTCAGCCTAGCAAAACTGTCTGGGTAAGCTCTCATTCTGTAGGATTTTTTTTTGTCTACTCAAAATACCCTTTAATGCAAGTCATGACTCTTGTCCTGGCACTGTGCCATCTTCAAGCAAAATTTGTCATAATGTTTGTAGCCTCACGGTAAGTAAATTAAGGCAGCAGTAAGGTCTTCCCCTAGCTGGATCACTTTGCTATCAAGTAAACTTTATTTTTTGTTGTGTGTTGCACTCCTACTTCGTGACCCTTTGCTGGACCTACTCCATTATGTCAATGTCCATCTCCTTTTGGGGATCCCGAGACAGGACATGGTACTGGAGATGCAGCCTCACAAGTGCTGAGCAGAGGAGAATCATTCCTCTTACCCCTCTTGCTGTTCATTTGCTAATACAACCAATATGTAGTTCACCTTCATCAGACACACACAGCTTATTCAACTTTCTCACCAGAACACACAGGGATTTTTTTGGTTAAGTTTGCTCCTCAGCCTGTACTTTTTTGTATCAGTCCAGGACTTTGTGTTTGCAATTGTCTTACTTGAACTTCCTGAAGTTTGTATCAGATTCTGCCTGTTATTTTTATTGTACTTAAACATAAACCAGCAAAGAAATGGGAGGGTAAGACTCCTCTGGAACAAAAACAAAATATAGATGTGGTGAGTTTGGTTGATTTTTTTTTTCTTATGTCATTATATTTAACTTCTAATTATCAATATCCATTTTCAAGGTACCAGCAAGTAATGGAGCTGATGTCACAGAGTATCGACTGGAGTGGGGCGGTGTGGAAGGATGCATGCAGATCTCCTATTGTGGGCCTGGGCTCAGCTGTGAAGTGAAAGGGCTTTTGCCTGCCACTATATACTACTGCAGGGTTCAGGTAAAGATGTAAAATTGTTGTTGGTGAGCTCTGGAAACAGGAACTGACTGTGCCATAAAAACATGGTCTACTTTGGGTTTGCAGGCAGTGAATGTTGCAGGTACAGGCCCTTTCAGTGAAGTAGTGGCATGTATGACTCCAGCCTCTGTACCTGCAGTTGTGACCTGTCTTCGTGGACTAAGTGAAGATGAAGTTGAAAGTCCACACTATTCTCCTTCCACATGCCTTGCTATAAGCTGGGAAGAACCTTGTGACCATGGATCTGAAATCCTTGGCTACAGCATAGACTTTGGAGACAAGCAGCCAATAACTGTTGGGAAGGATCTGACCTATTTTATAGATGGCTTACAGCCAGATACTACCTACAGGTAGGTGATGCACAGCTACTTGACAGCCTACTGTTTCCTCCACAAGAGCAGATGCTTTGTTTCCTTGTATTTTTTTATTGGCTTCATTATTACTCTCAGAGACACAGTGGTGCACAGCCATGGAGCAAAAAGAAATTTTGTAATGATGATCATCATAAATAGATGTGCTATTTTTATTTTCTGTCAAAAATAATTTATGTTAGTTTATTACAGTATTGTTGTATCTGTCTGGTTAATGTGTCAATTTAACTGCATTCACATCACATATTCAGATTCATAACTGCATTTGGACTGGTTGTTTCTCTGTTTGAGAAGGTAAAATCCATCCAAGGAAGGACTGTGTCCAGTCTGATCTACTGAGAGCTCATTGCAACTTGCAATGCCTTATCTGCAGAAAAAGCGGAAGTCAGCATGAACAGTATCAGTTTGAAAAATCAGCCAGCTATGCATCTCTTTTGAAGAATTTTAGTTGCTGAAATCATCTCATGTTCGGTGCAAGGGTTACTGAAAAATATAAATGCAAAAATCAGTAGTTTTGCCTGAAGGCACTACATCCCTGTTACAAAAACATGTCCTCAGTGTTAAAGAATGGCAGTCCCACTGAAGTCAGACTTTTAGCCCACTATGATTTCAGTATAATTAGGATATCATCTGGCTATGCAGTTTTCTGAATTCTTAATTACTTGTTTTGTGTTAATGTTTTTTAATTAATGTTTTATGGCTTTATGTCAGAATATAGTGTTTCTGTGTGCCTTGTAATTATTTAACAGTAATGCTGGCAATCTGAAGAACTGTTGCTCTCTGTGTCAGTACACTGAAAAAAGGCATTTCCATTGCAGAGCTATGCCTATACTTCTACCCACAAAAGTTTTTTTATAGAATACACTGTCAACTCCTTGTGCAAATAAAAAATTGCATGTATTAACCTTAGTTCCGGGCTGTAATAAATTAGCATAACGTTAAATATTACTGTAGTGATGGAGAAATATTTATTCTTTAGCCTGCATACACATTTGTGTTTCCACATTTTGCAGTTGTGTGGTTGAGTGTTTCATAATTTAATTACTGTGATTACTTTTTTCCAGTTACCTAGATACTGTTTTGGACAAGCAAATGTTAAGTCTGCAAAATGAAAATAGACACACTTTGCTCCCTGTGGCTACCTGTGAAATACATAAAGAGCCTCTGTTTTCTGCCTTTTCCTTTTTAGAAATAAATTTCTTGGCTAAATATTTTAATTCCTACTTAAGAATCTAATGCCAGCATTACCTTTCTTGGAGTATCAAAGAAGAAAAAAACAAAACCCTACCTTATCCCTGAACATCAAGTTCTACAACTTCCTCAGCTTTGTGTCTTTTGGCAACTTGTGGTTTCCCCCTCACTTTGCAGACAGACCCAAGAGGGCTTGTGTCTGCAAGTGCCCAGAGATGTGCTGCTGGTGGAAACAGCAAGAGAGGTGGCTGGGCACCATCACTTTATTTTCACATGAATAGGTTGTGTTCAGAAAAGTCCATAAAAATGTCTGTTAGTCATCCTTGAACTCACCTGATAAAACAGTCACAGATACGGTTTCCCCTCTTTGGGATTTTTTTTACCTTCCCTCATCAGTCCAATGTGGCTATCAAAAATTTTGGTTCAAGGCCGGGACAGTCAGAAAGATGGACCACTGTTGAAGTAACCCACGGAGCTTTGGCATCTTTTCGCTAATGTGAATTTATTTTGAATTTATTTCTAATTAAGCCAGCACCTTAAAATGTAAGGAAATTGATATACCTGCTTATTCTTGACGGTCTATCAAAGCATAATATTGATAAAAGTCTTCATTGTAGATAGGACCATTATTCTCTATTTAATGAGAATGGTGGATATGAGCAGTTATTTTTTAGAATCTAATTTCAATTTAATTTATTCTCTTTTCTTCCAAATGCTAGGGTACGAATTCAAGCCCTAAATAGTCTTGGAGCGGGTCCTTTCAGCCACACCATAAAACTGAAAACAAAGCCTCTCCCCCCGGACCCACCTCGCCTGGAGTGTGCTGCATACAGTTCTCAGACTCTCAAGCTGAAGTGGGGAGAGGGAACTGCGAAAGCATTAACTGACTCCATCCAATACCACCTTCAGATGGAGGATAAGAATGGAAGGTTGGTTTTGGCATTGCTTTAATCTGCCCAGTGTCACCATGATGTGATGCTTGGGAGATGGCAGCAAAGGGTGAAATTCCATGTGCTTTGGTGAATTTACAGCAGATGTAGAAGGTATTCTCATCTGGCAGGGCAAGAGGGGCTCTAGTGTTCTGTGCTGAGAAGTACAAGATAAAAAACTTTGTTGTTTTTTACTTACAGTTCAACATGAAGAGTTTAATGCAGTGTTTCGTACCAGCACTTTTCTTTCTCACTTCTGGTTAAATATTTTGTCAAAGTAACAAGTCCAATCAGTGTTGTGAATTTTATATACCTAATATTGGAAGAGATGAATGCTTTACTCTCTGTTGCCTTATATACAATTATTTTACTGGAAATCAATACAAATTATTATTATTTTGAGTGATCCCTGGTCTCATGTTAAATAGAATGTCAGCTGAGGTGGTACAGCAAGAACTCTTGCCTAAATGGTAAGATGAGCAGTGTGAGCAGAGCTGCAGAGTGTTCCATGTCTGATGAGCAGCTTCGGCTTGACAAAAAGATCAAAAGAGGGCTACTATGTGAAATTGCTGTGTTGTAAGGAGAAAAATAAATTAGACATTTTAACTGGAAAGAAATTAATTGCCATTACCAAAGACTAGGTCATTTGCAGCTTCCATCCGTTTTAATTTTAAAAGATAAGAAAAAGCCAAAGTAGATGACAACCCTTGCAGGAAGAGAGAAATTTGTGCTGGGTCCTGGGGACACCAAAACTGAAAATCAAACACGAGTTGCCATGATCAGTCTGTGCAAGAATTGCCACAAGAAGGATAGCGGCCAGTGTACAAAACTGTCAGAAACACATTTGGTGTGCACTACAGGTGTGACTCTGCCCTCCTGTGCAGGTCTGCATGAGCCCATCTCCAACAGTGATGTACGTGAGCAATTGGATCCGTGGCACTTTTTAGGTGTAGTAAGGGAGAGTTAAAAAGGGACAAAAAGCTAAAATCTAGTTACCTAATTTTGAAAAGCTAAAGATGTTGGAGGCATAGCTGGCCAAGGGAAAAAAATGCAGCTCATTGAGAGACACAACTGCTGTCTTCTCCCATTGTTTCAAATGCAAAATAGTTTCTTAAAAGGCTTAGGAAGATTTTTGGTACGAGAGTATCTGTAGTGTTCTTTGTGCGAGAGATCTTTATTTCAAAGACACGGGAAATAGAAACTTGCCCCTGGAAAATGAGCTTATTGTTTTATAGCAACCAGAACACTCTTTAACTCTGAAATAAGTGTTTCTGGGCTTTTCATTAGATTGTGGGAAATTATGGGAAGAGATTTCAAGACAATAGTTTAGCTGTTTCAGAAGTCCTTTTCTGTGTTCAAAATAAGCTGCTTGTTCCATTTTCAGGTTTGTATCCTTATACAGAGGACCATGTCATACATACAAAGTTCAAAGACTCAGTGAGTCAACATCATACAAATTTTGTATTCAAGCATGTAATGAAGCTGGCGAAGGTCCCCTTTCTCAAGAATATATTTTCACTACTCCCAAATCTGTTCCAGCTGCCTTGAAAGGTAAGGGTGCTTCTTTTGTCACTTGGGGGGTGGGAGGATAGCAGGTTTTGGTATTATGTTGTATTTGGGATATTGAGACTACTAAGCCCTTTTCAAGTACAGGTAGGGATAGTGGGAGAATGCTCCTTTCATGTAATTGCCTAAAATATTCACTCCAAAAGTTAAAGACTTGGGGTTTATACGTTCTTTGACATAAAAAGTTTGTACTTAGAATACCCTGCTTACCTAAGAGTGGAAGTTAAGGTGGAAATGCTTTCTAGCATGTTTAGAATAATATTAAGCATTGTTTGGGGGGTTTTTTTTGATATATGATGCACACTTACAGTCACTAAATTTTATTTGCTTTCTCTTGGATGATACCTAAACTAGGAGGAGAGGCCTGTATGAATTGTTAGTTGTTGCTCCAGAAAACACTGGAGGAAGAATAAATTTGAATCTGAAGCTTTTGTTTCTCTGAGACAAAACAGGAGGTAGAATATAGAATTCTAAAGGTCATTAGAATGTGACAGTATGTGATGTGGGAAAGCAGAGCTAGCTGTCACTTTTATGCTTCCTTCCTTCAGCACCAAGGATAGAGAGAATAAACGACCATACTTGTGAAATCACATGGGAGGTTCTGCAGCCCATGAAGGGTGATCCAGTCATCTACTGTCTTCAGGTCATGGTGGGAAAAGACTCAGAATTCAAACAGGTATGGTGTGTTTAAGTTATTGTAGTTTTCTTCAATTATTGTTTGTGATAACCAGTCACCATGTTAACTTTTTGTTACTAGTAATATAAGGCAGTATCTCCTAAACCCATCTCCTCCATCTCAGAAGGAGCTCTGCACTAAATTACAGCCTCTCTGGGTCACACTGATGTTCACCAAATACAGCTTGACACATCAAGTGGTGAGGAAGTCATCCACTAATGGATCAGCTGACAAAAATAAACCTTTTACCCAATGGTACAGAATTGAGACTGGGGAGAAAAGGGGCAAGGGGTTCTCTTTGCACTAAGTGCAAAGAAGCAGTTTGAAATGCCAGGGTACAAATTATCCTGCATTCAGTGCTAATTTTGCTTCCCAGTTTGGGTTTGTTTTTGTTTTTTTTTTTTTTTTGCTTCACAGTTTATAAAGTGCCTGACATGAAATTAGGCTTGAAAACTGTTTCATACTATTAAGCCAAGGAACTTTCTTTCCAGGAAAGAAACAATTAATTCTAGTATATTATAATTTTATTACAGTTCAATATTAAATAAGTTTCACCTGTGCTTTGGTAAATTATAGGCCTTAATATTTTCATAACTTTTACTGTAGCACTGTGTTTGTTATGGGCATTTGTTAAATTCTTCAGTAAAAGATGAACAGTAAACTGAGATGTCTTGCCATGTGAATATTCTTTTTTGTAACTTCAACATTGTAAATGCAACATTAGGTACATAAGGTGTGGTCTGTGTAGATACAGAGTCAAACCACGCTTTGATTATCAGTGTCTATTGCCAAATTACCTGGGCAAGAAAATAAAGTTTGTTCTTTGAGTATGGTAATAACAAAGTAGACTGAGGTGTGTGATTGCTTTTGCCTCTGCAGAGCAGTCTAGCATAGTAAATTAGAATAAAATGAAAAGACTAATTTGCACAAATTAAAATTGGAACAATCAAGAAGTAAACACTATGAAAACAGCCTTTAAAACATTAGACATGATGATGGAAATTTTATTTGACATAGACAAAAAATAAACTGTCTGCAAGTCTGCTCTAAGTGGTTTCCTGCTGTTTCACTGCCAAAACTTCACTCCCCTGTCCTCCTTCTTCCTGATCCATCATCCAAATTGTTCATGTCATTGCTCCCTCCATGCTACAACAAAATGAGTTAATTTTTGCTGTTTGAGCAATATACATCAAAGATCTTAAAGGGGTTAGGAAGCAACCATATAAATGCCCCAGGAAACACACTGGAAGAGAAGGCAACTCCTGGCAAGGCACTGGGGACAAGCAGCTGAGGATGGTAACCCCTGCCAGCTGGCATAGCTGGAGCTGGAGTAGGATGTGTGTCCATGGCCTGTTTGCTCACTCCCAAATGCATGATCCAAATTAGCAGAATTTTGAAGGTGCTGCACTTCTGATGGCCTGCTCTGTCTCAGAGGGAAGAGTCTCTAGGTTGTAGATTCCAGTAAAGCTCAGCTTGTCTGAGAACTCCAACAGTAGCCTCAGGCACAGCAAGAGCTCTTCGAATAGCAGAATCAGAAGGGATTTCCTGTTTCTTTACACTTCTTGTTTGCATTTTCAGAATACTGTCTAACAGCATGGTAACAGTAGGGAAAGCTCCTGAGGATGTGGTATCTCTGTATCGTGCTACCAATTAAATAAAGCAAATCCAGATATTCGGAGGTGGGAGGGTGAAGGCGTTTAATGAGAGAAATCAAATTGCACTGTGCTACCCACCTAATACCTCTGTACCTACTGAAGTACCTCTAACTGTGTCCTTGTGAGGTTTTGTTGGCTTTCACAGAACCTTTACGTAACTGCAAATTTAATTAATTCCAGAAACTGGAATTTAGATTTCACTGAATTAGGCACTCCATGCTGAAGCATTGTGAACTTATGTTAACCTGCCAACTGATAGACCTCTGGAGAGCACACTCATAAGTCATCTCTGTCTTGGGAATATGATGAAATTAAGAATCACAAAGAGGACTCAGTGGCTTTGCTGATACAGTGTTTATTGGGATAAATCATAATATTTTAAATATAGATAACTACAACAAAGTACGTTGGATTGAATTAGACTTAATGAATTGGCTTGATACAGTTAACTGCCTAAAATCCCATGATACAGTATGATGTATATTGCATCCCATTGTGAGTGGTCACTAAAACGGCTGAACGCTGGGGCTTGTGGCAGATTTTATTTGGTGTGTACTCATCATTCCACACAAGCAAGCATAGTTCTTGTGTTTCACCAAAAGAACTGGAGACTTTATCTGGTATTTAAATTGTGTGTTTGAGCTTTTTGTTCATTTTTCTTTGCGTGGGTGAAAACACTGGTGAGTTGTCATCCTTTTTAGTTACCTTCACCATAAACCAAAGCACACTAAGCTACATGTGTGTCTCTAGTACTTTTGTACTTGATGTATCCCTTTTTCCCCCTTATTGCCAGATTTACAAGGGCCCGGACTGGTCGTTCCGATACACAGGCCTGCAGCTGAACTGTGAATACCGATTCCGCGCATGTGCCATTCGCCAGTGCCAAGAGGCCACGGGTCACCAGGACCTGGTGGGCCCCTACAGCGCCCCAGTGCTATTCATCTCTCAGAGGACTGAACCACCGGCAAGCGCCAGCAACAAGGACACTGTGCAAACCACAAGGACACAATGGTCACAGAGCGACCAAGTGTGTGCTGCTGTCATCCTCGCACTTTTTGCTATCTTTTCCATTCTGATTGCTGTTATCATTCAGTACTTCGTCATAAAGTGAAGAAAAGAGATCTATTTTATAATGCTGCCCATTACATTTTACTTTCTCATCATCTAAAAGTAATTCTGTTCTCTTGCTTTTACAAAACCAGGCATTTAGCACCGGCATTTGGACTGATGCAAACTTTCTCAGCCACTTTAAAATGCTTACTCATAGGTATAGGCTGACACATGTTATTAAAATGCAAGCCACAGAAATATAACCTTTTCTTTATATGCCTTCATGCAGTACAAACTCAATATGGGGCAGGCACGCAGTGTTTAATGAAAAGGCTTTGACCAGTAAGTGCAAGTGTAAAGATGATTTCCTGGCCCACACTTCTAAGGGTTGCTAACATAACAGGGAAGAATGTGTAGATCGCATTTAAAACTTACACTAACAAACTTGTGCTGTACACAATATTAATCTGATGCTGTGAAAGCAATTTAGCGCTGTATTTCTACCTCCTCATTTGTCTTAATTATTTGGGAAGCAGGATTTATGCTGAAAAACAGAAGGGGCTTTTCTCAGGCAGCAAATAATAAACTGGATGGAAGAGTATGCATGAAGGAAGCTTCTAATGTGATAAATGTGGAGTTCTTCACTGCAAGTAGATGTTTTTGAAAGACTACAAGGAGATGGCACAAGTGGTTTATCTTACCCCCAGGATTTGATGTTTACTTACAAAAATGCCTCTTTTACTTCTTCTGAATATAGAAGGGAGAGTGTGAGAGACCTTCTTAGATTTGTTATTTAAATTGGAAAACACATTTCCAAAGTTGACCTTTGATTGGATACAGTTTATACAGATGTCTGTGCCCTCTGATTTTGGCTAGTCAATAGAATTTTGAGATAAAATTCATTATTGAATTTTTGCTGTTTCCCCAACATTCACTTGCCATATCCACCAGAAATAAGCACTGCCTTTTTTTTGTTTGTTTCTATCTTTCTTTCTCTTTGTTTTCCTTCCTTCCTTCCTTCCTTCCTTTCCTTCTTTCTTTGGGGCACCAAATCAGAAGACGAAGTGTAGTAATTTGCACCAGAAAACTTAAAGCTGCTTTTTTCTTGAGATCCTAATGTTTAATGTAATGTCTCTTTGGATACTGTACGTTGATTGCATGTAGTTAATGTTGCATTAGAGCACTTTGCAATTGCATAACTCATCAATGTTTTGTGAGCTTGCATTTGTGAGTTCTTGAATGACCAGACTGAATTTTAACAAGTATCCCATTGAACATCTTGCTAGATGTCAATGATTGCCAGTGACACAAAGCTTGTAGTGAAACTATCTTAAAAAAAAAAAATCCTTGTCTCATCACACTTATGTTATTTGTTATACACTTTGTAATTAGCTACTTTTAATTTATTTGAGTTACAAGATAGTGGATCATTAATGACTTCTAGTTGTGTTCAGTTTAGCATTTTTAATAGTATTAAACACTTCTGTCAGTCTTAATAATAATAAAAAAAGGAACCTCTGTCTTGTGCTTTGAAGATCTCTGAAGAATTTCTCTTATATTAGAACGGGCATGTATTGTAATTGTTTATACGTCCAATGATCTGTGCTGTAGAATAATGTTGCTGAGTTTCGTTTTTTTTAAAGAAAAAAAAAGAAATGGCGAAGAACTTGGCCTCCACGTGGCGAGAACGATCTGTCTTTAAAATGTACTGTATGTTTACATTTTATTTCAAATTTGTCATTTGTACGTATAGGCCGATACCTTCCCGCAGGATACCGCGATAACTGATGTTTTCTAGAACCTTCTTAAAAGTGCCATGTTTGGCAGTGCAAATGAGGTTGCGTGTCACAGCCCAGAGATTTCTTACGGTTGAATGTCTAAAACGGTAAGATTTGTTACTGCAGGTAACCTGCAGTGACTTACGTTTTTCATAGTAAAAATTCAAATGAGCTCCTATTTTTGATAGTCATTTAATAGTGTATTTGCCATTTGAGCCTCAGTGCATATTACTGCATTGAAGACAGTTTTTAATGTAATCTTAATTTTACCTCATATACTGTACATTCCAAAAATAAGTAAAAGAAAAAGAGAAACTCTAAAGTTTTTAAAACGCTATAGATACACTACCAAACATATCACTTTACGGTTGTACAACGTCGGGCTCCATGAAGACGAACCTGTATAGTCTGATAGAAAATACATAAAACGATGTAGCAAAGTACCTTTAAGAGTCTGTGGACAATAAAAGTACCTTCTTTTTCGCTGCTGGTGGTCAGTCCTGTGCGCGCACCGCCGCCGCCCCTCTCCCTCCCTCCTTCCCTGCCTGCCTCCCTCCGCGCCGCCCGGGCCCGCGGGGCGGGGCGGGGGCGCGGTACCTGCGCGGGCGGCGGAGCCGCGGGCGGGGCGGGGCCGGGCCGAGGGAAGCGGCGGCGCTGCCCCGGGCACGGCGCGTCCCCCGGCGGGATGCGGCGCGGCGGCGGCGGCGGGAACGGCAGCGAGGGCGAGCCCGAGTGGCCGTGGCCGTGGCCGCCCTGCGACGAGCGGCTGTGCCTGGTGCTGCCCATGTGGGTGCTCGTTCCCATCACCGCCGTCTGCCTGGGGCTCTTCGTGGTCGGCGTGGCGGGCAACGTCCTCACGGTGCTGGTCATCCGCAGCTACCGCGACATGAAGACCACCACCAACCTCTACCTGGGCAGCATGGCCGTGTCGGACCTGCTCATCCTCATGGGGCTGCCCTTCGACCTCTACCGCCTCTGGCGCTCCCGGCCCTGGATCTTCGGGCAGCTGCTGTGCCGCCTCTCGCACTACCTCAGTGAGGGCTGCACCTACTGCACCATCCTCCACATCACCGCCCTCACCGTGGAGCGCTACCTCGCCATCTGCTTCCCCCTCAAGGCCAAGGTGGTCGTCACCAAGCGCCGGGTGAGAGCTACCATCGGCGTCCTTTGGGCCTTTGCCTTGCTCTCCGCCAGCCCCTTCTTCTTCCTGGTCGGCGTGGAGCAGCCCGACAACCACACCGACTTCAGCCGCGAGTGCAAGCCCACCCCGCAGGCGCTGCAGTCCGGCCTGCTGGCCACCATGTTCTGGGTCACCACCTGCTACTTCGTCCTGCCCGTCACCTGCCTCAGCGTCCTCTACGGCTTCATCGGCCGCGAGCTGTGGCGGAGCAACTCCCGCCTGCGGGGCCCCAGCTCGCTGCTCCGCGAGAAGGGGCACCGCCACACTGTCAGGATCTTGGGTGAGTCCCGCTACCGTCCCCTTCGGGCTACGGCTGGGGCAGGGACCGGGCTGGGGGGCCGTGCAGGGCTGAGGCACCCGCAGCTCCCGTACAGGAGAGAGAATAGCGCAGGGGCACATCCCCGCCACGCCGAGCCCAGCAGGACTCCCGAGAACTGCCACGGCGGGCATTTTCACTCCCTCCCAGCTGAGGCTTCACCCGCGTGGCATTGCACGTCCAGCAGCACGGCTGCCTTCCGTAGAAATACCCCTTGTCTGAATTTTACCAGGCAGAACCAAGTATATGGTAGCCTGCAACTTCAGAAAAACTGTGGTAACATCAGCAGTCTCTTCCAGTGGGCAGCAACACCTCTGCATGGAAGATTTCTGCTTCTGAAAAGTCAGTTCTTAGTGGTCATTTGTAGCTCTCCAAGGAGTAAATCCACTGGTTGCCCAAGGAGGCTGAAAAACAGCAACATAGCCCCTACGAGCTATTTGAAGACAAATCCCATAAAACCAAAGCACTTCCCACAGATGTAGGATGCTGATAATTTTTATTTCATTTTCTTAATCGTACATTTAGTAACCCAGCATCAGACTCTGGAAAGTTAGAGATCTTAGTCTGCTCTGGGGCTTTAATGTTTGTAAGTAGTGACCAGTCTGAGGGGAAAGAAAAAATAAATCCAACTATTGACTAAGGACCATAAAACAAAATGCCCCAATACTTATTTTTGCTTACCTTTAGTGTAGTTTTCACATGTCACATGGGAGACTTCTTTTACTGAGAATGTAATCAGCTGGATGGAAATAGCATAGCACAAAGGAAAGAAACTAGTAAGCCTGAGAGAATTTTGCCAACTTATTTGAGGAAGGTACTTACACTAAAGTAGGCACAAGGTTTTCCGACAGAAACACCCATATCCATGATCTCAGAACCCGCTGAATGAGACCAGTGCCCCCTTGTCTCAAAGATCCAGCAGCATCCAGGTGTGTGGTGTTTTTCAGATGTAAACTTCCTTTGGCTACATCCCGTTTATTTAAGCTCTGAGAAGCACGGAGGATGCCTTACAAATGATTGGGTTTTTTACTTACATGCATTTATAAACAAAAATAATTAAAAGTACGGATACAGTAATATACTTGTGTAATTGTTCCTCATCTGCTCCTGCTGTGTTGCCATTGCAAAAGGGTTTGTATTTGTTCTCATTGTGCTAAAATGCAACCCAGGACCAGGTGAACAGCTGAAGTGACTCGAGCTAGAGATCCATCTAGGCAAATAGCTGTCTCCAGCAGTAATGGTCTGGGGATGCATGAAAAAGCTTTAGTGGAAAAAAATCAGTAGCCCAACTACACTGTAAAGTCTTTATGTTAGATACCATCCCATCACAAGAGTGAATTCTGTGGGAGCTTGGGTGACTGAGGTGCAGCCTCGGTCTTTTTTGGTGATGCAGACAAGTTAAACAACAACTCTGCAGCAAATGGAGCTGCTGTGGAACTTCCACAAAAACTCCTCATTCTGACTTTTGTTTTCCTATCTCATATGTGGTATTACAGACATAGCTGGGGGAAATTCTGTAGTGCCTGATGTTATTATACAGATGTTACGTTGTCTGTTGTCAATTCACATTTTCCTCAGCAAACCTCATCTCACAGTTTAGCTTAAAATTTTAGCACTTACCTTTTACTTCAAAGACTAACATTCAGACTTGATGCTATTCCCATTTTCATGGTTTTCCAACAATTTAATGCCATTATTTCTATATATCGTTTGTATCAGTTAGAAGAACCTGCAAAATCAGCCACGTAAAATTTAGTTTACTGGATTGGTTGAAAAGTTAACTCACTCCTTAACTGCCGCATGTGTTATTTTGTCTTATAGCTGTGGTGGTTCTGGCCTTTGTAATTTGCTGGTTGCCTTTCCACATTGGCAGGATCATATTTATAAACACCCGGGACATGAGGACGATGCTGTTCTCGCAGTACTTTAATATATTCGCCCTGCAGCTTTTCTACCTGAGCGCATCCATCAACCCTGTCCTCTACAACCTCGTTTCGAAGAAGTACAGGGCAGCAGCCTGCAGGCTGCTGCTGCCGCGCCGTGCGGCAGAAAGGGCTTTCACCGTGACTAAAGACGCCGGGGGCTGCACAGAGACCAGCGCCAGCTCAAGGAACGAGTACACCACCAGCTTCTGAGACTGCACCCCGCGCTTCTGCAGGCATTCTTGCCTGTGGGAGGGAGCTTCCTTCTCACAGGAGAGTCGCAAAAGGGTGGACATCTGTTAGGGCATGTGGAATTTCATACCCGTCTGCATTTTGGGATTACCCGTGTTTTTGATAACAGAGCAAGCAGGCACCATGAAGCAGGGAGAATGATGTGCAACTCGTGAAAGCTGACAAGTCAGTGGGAAGAGCTGGAGTAAATTGCCAGTAAAACCACGGGATCACTTTATTTCATGTTGTTCACTGCACATGCTCTGTGCCATTTCCAGTATTTTCTAAAAATCATAACACCAAGGTCTGCAAACGTGCACTTCTTGGGAGCTGTAATGAGTAAAACTCACAGACAGCCTTCACCATTTTAAAACGGTTTTCTTATAAATGAGATTTTACAGAACACAGTCTCACAAGGCGATGGATGCAAAAAAAAATCACCTGCCAACCTGAAGAGCCCTGGAAAAAGAGGTGTATGCTTTTAGTACCTGGTCTTGTAATCATGAAGAGAACTTTACTGGGAAGTTTCACTGATTTCTCTTAGGAAAGCATCTGCTGCACGCAGCAGTCTCTGGTCTTAGCCCTTTTTGCGTGACCCATAGGATCAAATAAGGTCTTTTATTTGTATGTTAGCAACCAGTCCTCTGTTGTGTAACTTGAGATATCCCAGATCACTTCCTTAGGATAGATGAGCAGTGTTTGGTAAGTGGTAGCGGCGTGTCTCCACTGCGTCACGTTGTGTATTGCGTGTGCAAATAACACACCAAGTTAACCCACCTTGCCACCACCAACACCCATCACTGAATGTGCTGGACTATGCCCAGGACTTCCTGCTGCATAATCAACTCACTAATGCTGCTCCAAAAGATTTTAATGGGAAACTTCAACTGGACAATTTAGGAAGGAGGCTAGTTGTGAGGAAAAGCTAGAAGAAGCTGGAGCAGTGTTTTCTCTGGAGGGTCATTGCCTCTGTGCATTTTACTTGTTACTTCATTGGTTCTAGTGGTGTAAATCTGGACCAAAATCAATGACGTGGGACTGCGCTTACAGAGGCATCACTGATGGTATGTCCATGCTTGCCCTTGGTTCTCTGTTAACTTCTCCTCCTTTCAGGCAGTTGTAGAGAGTGGTACTGTCCCCTCTGAACCTCTTTTTCTCCAGGCTAAACACCCCCATCTCCCTCAGCTGCTCCAGAGCCTTTACTAGCTCCACTGCCCTTCTCTGGACATACTCCAGCCCCTCAATGTCTTTCTTGCAGTGAGGGGCCCAGAACTAGATACAGGATTTGAGGTGCAGCTTCACCAGTGCTGATGGGGACAATCCCTGCCCTGGTCCTGCTGGCCACACTGTGGCTGATCCAGGCCAGGATGCCATTGGCCTTCTTGGCCCCTGGGCACACTGGCTCACGTTCAGCTGCTGCCAACCAGCACCTTCAGGTCCTTTTCTGCTGGGCCACTTTGCAGCCACTCCTCCCTAAGCCTGTAGCACTGCCTGGGGTTGTGGCCACAGTGCAGACCCAGCACTTAGCCATGCTGATTTCACACAACTGTCCTCAGCCCATCAATCCAGCCAGTCCAGATCAATTCAACAGATTTCAACAGCTAGCTCAGAGATCTCAGGGCAGCAGAATCGAACCCAAGTCTTCTCTGAGTTTTAAAATTATGACCACTTCTCCATTAAGGAATCTGTAACTCTGAGTCATTGAATAAAATCTAAAACACCTAAAGACAGAAAAAAATCTTCTATCTCTCTGCATACACATTTTATTTTTCTGTCAGCTTCATACTGGTGGAGAGCAGTTGTCTGCAAGGCTTGGGTTAGGTTGCTTTTGCTGAGGGGTGTCATTAAGATGTAAAGTTATCGTAAAAGAACAGCTGTTATTCTGGAGGGGTTCAGACGGCAAGTTATGAATAGTAATCTTTGTAAATATACGTAGACCAAGGGGGGGAAAAAAGCTTTATCACACTGATATGTGGCTGTGGAGCTGCTCCTGCGAGCCTGTGGTCTCCTGATAATGGCTTTTCCTTTATCAGTTCCTGCTAAATTGCACTGGGAGTGAAATACTTGCTCATCAGAAATTTCCCCAAAAGCAATTGCGTAGGTACCAGAAGCACAAGGTGAGTGGAGGAAGGAGGGAAATGCCCTGGTGGGATGCTGCCCTGAACCCCCTTTTCTAGGGTGCACTCCCTGCCACAGACAGCCCTGGCACTGCTCTGCTTGCTGGGTGTGCTGGGTGTCCAAGGCAGCTCCCTCTCAGCTGGGGCTCCCAAGCTGTTCATGCAGTGACTGTGTTTCTGCAGGGAGCTCCAGGCTTGGGCTGCTCCTGCCCAGCCTCAGACGCTGCAGCCGCAGGCTTCTGCTCCCGCTGGCAGACTCCATGGAAATGGTCTGCTTTTCTGGGAAAGTCATTTGCATCCCTGTTAAAAAGTATCCCCTTGCACGCTTAGTAGAATAACACAGGCAGCAAAATCGCACCTGTGAGCTTGCAGAGCCTTGTTGTTAATGCTCCCTCCCCACCAGAACAAAGGCTTAGGAAATAGAGGAAGTTTGGGGTGTTTACTCAGAATTAACCAGGCCTGGCACTGCTCTCTCTGGCATTCAGCACTGGATTGTGTAAGCAGGGATCTTGTAAATAAAATAGCGCTTCCCAGGAACTCTGAGTCCAGGTGCAGGCAGGCTATCTCTTAAGTATTTCAGAAGTAGTTTCCATACCATGAAGGATATAAATTACAAGAGAAAATGGAATAGAAGGAGGGAGAAAATGGGGAAGGGGTGTAAAAGAAAAGCACAGAGACCAGATGATAAAAAGGGAAGCATGGTGAGATAGTCTCTTTTTTAAAGCACACATGTAGTTATGTTGAAAATCACAGGAAAGAAAATCAGCGATTTGACAGAGCCCCGAGGCTTGCTGGAGTTGTGGTTGTACTGAGGAAGAGCTGAACCCAAAGTTAGCCACCTGAAGCTTGAAAGGAACCTAAAACCATTTGTTTTTAAACACATGAACAGGTTTTTCTTAACAGAGAGGAAAGAAATTCTTCCCATGGACCGTATCCGAAAGGCACAGCTTGGCCCCCAGCACTGAGGTGGCATTGAGGTGTGCCACCAACAAGGAAGGAGGGTAAAGAAAATGGTAAAGAAAATGAGAGACAGAGTGAGAGAGGAGGAGAGGAGAGGAGAGGAGAGGAGAGGAGAGGAGAGGAGAGGAGAGGAGAGGAGAGGAGAGGAGAGGAGAGGAGAGGAGAGGAGAGGAGAGGAGAGGAGAGGAGAGGAGAGGAGAGGAGAGGAGAGGAGAGGAGAGGAGAGGAGAGGAGAGGAGAGGAGAGGAGAGGAGAGGAGAGGAGAGGAGAGGAGAGGAGAGGAGAGGAGAGGAGAGGAGAGGAGAGGAGAGGAGAGGAGAGGAGAGGCTGTTTTAGAGAGGTTTGGTGCACTTGGGTGAACAAAGACCTCTCAAGTTCAGAGCTGCTCTAGTACTTGCTGGAGTGATGCTGTCTCCAAGGGCCGTGTGCAGCTGGCTTGGCAAACAGAGAGGTGCAGGGACACGTTTCATCCCCACAGTCATCCCCTTAAAATTCCATTTGTCACTGTGCTGCATTACTCCCACAGGAAACACAAAGCCTAAGGCCATCTCAGCAATCAGACAAAGGGATTATACAAAGTAAGAGGAAAACCAAATAGGTATAAAGTGGCCCAAACTGCTCTGAATTAGCTAAACCAACAAACATGATCTTGGCCTTGGATCAGTCGACTCTGATGGGAACAAGCCCCAGCATCCCTGGGGTGCCAATTCCTATTTGATTTAGGAGCAGGCTTAACATTGCCAAAATAGGCCAATTCTATGATAAAATTAGTATCCAGAAGTATATTTCACTGCTTTAGGGAATTATTTACAAACTGGTTTACTGTTGCTATATGCTCCTGGTCACCTGTGATGCTACACTTGAGCTTTGGTGGGGATTTCCTGGAACTCAGAAGAAAACAGGGGGAAAACACTGCAAGTGGGGAAATTGAGGAGTTGGGGGCCAGACACTAAATTTAACTACTTGGTACCAATGGATGTTAAAAGATTTTCCCATCAGGCAAAGCACAGCATTTTCCACAGGCTCAGGTCCACTTGTTGCATTGTTGTTTACTGCTGAGGCAGGCTCAGTGCTTTTCATGACAAGGCAGACAAGGGCTTGCAACATCTGGGTGAATATCAAGGGACCAAGGATTTCTGGTGCCTGTCCAGATGTCCCTGATCCATCAAACTGAGCCTCAAAACACTGGGAAGCAAAAGCAACGCTGTCTTCTGCTCTGTCTAGTGTCCCTACTGTGGGAACCCTCTGGTGACCCAAAATGTTAAGGCTGATGTCATCCAGTGCTTCCATGGGCCACACAAATCTCCAAGCGTGCTACCAAAGCTTAAGGTTCCCAGAGCATTTCAGAAAGCCAGTTTTGGACCAGAAAAGGGGTTGGGAAGTACCTAACAGAGATGAGGTTGGAATCTCCTCCTGCAGCAGCTCTAGGCAGCAACACTGCTTTGTTTTTGCTGGGGCTGTGCGTGTCCAAGAGCCCGTGTCCTCAGCCCCCCATAGCCAGGACCAGAGCTGCCCTACACATCACGTCAGTCTCCTTCCCAGTGGCTGGAACAGCAGAACCCCAAGGGTACATACCCAGGATGGGGGTGGCTTATGCCCTGGGAGAGGACAAAGAACAGTGGGGCTGACAACTCTGTCCTACCTCTCACTTCTCCCATCTTGCCCTCAGGTCACCCCATTTGCATGCTGCCCCTTCTCCAAGATGAGTCCCTGCTCCTTGTATCTCCACTTTTGGACTTCGTCTTCCTTCCCCTGCTGTGGAGCACAGATAATGCTGTTTTCCCTCCTTTTCCCTTTCCTTGTGCCAGCCAGAACTTACCACATGGATTTGTTTATTTCTCTGTCAGAAGTTGTCTGTGACAAATTTCTCTGCCAAAGGGCTCATCTAGGCTGCCAGGGATTGGTGGGGAGCCAGATGCTTCAACCACAGCCTGTCCCTGTCAGCCACGAGCCTGTATGTGCTCACGCTGTTTAAAGTTTTAACAGCACCTCTATGTGAGCTGATTTTAAAAAAAGATTAACCCTTAAGAAGGGCTGGGTCAATTTTTTTTTCCCAAGATATGAAGGCCATGTAAAGCCCTTGCACTCCCCATAATCTCTCACAGACACTGTCCTAGGACCCACAGGCAAAAAGGCAGGGCAGGAGAGGAAATTCAGAGTGTTTTCTCTCAGCCTCAGCATGTCCCCTGCATGCAGCCAGGGATGTATCCATAAGGTCAGCCTTCAGTGTGGGCTGAAGTCAGGTGTCCTAAAGCTGAGACTCCACCAAATCCCACTGTCCTTAGCAAAGCACCCAAATTCAGCACAGTGAACCAGCCTGAGATGCATCATCTGTAAATCACTAGAACCAGTATGAAGTGACAGGGATGCAAGCCAGACGGGAGGCTGTATTTACCTGCAATGGAAGAACCACACCAGCATTTTTGCAACACAAGGCACTCAAATCCCTGTGGAAGTTGGTGCAATTGCTGTATCAGAGGTGACAGCTACCCTGGCCAGAGTAAGAGAGAAGGCAGCAAAAGGATAAAAGTAACCTTTTTTTCCCTCTGGAACTTATTTAACATCATCCCATGTGACCAGGAGCAGCATTTCACCACAGCAAAAGCCAGCCAGCTCTGTGTCAGTGCTCTCAGAAACTCCGCTGTGATGTCACCTCACAGAGCCCGTGACAGTTCCTTAAGACTGTTGTTGTATCAGGGGTATCTAAGCACAGCAGGACTCTGCAAGTGGGTTCAATCCCTATTGGGGCCATTTACTGAAGGGTTAGACTCAATGATCCTTGTGGGTGCCTTTCAACTCAACAGAATACTCTGTGTAATTCTGCATAATGTTTCTGCACTCTGAAGCTCTGCAGAGGTTGCAAAGCAATGTCAGGAAACCTTGAAAGCAACAAAAATGACCTGGTGCCTGCTATAAATCAAGGATACCAGCACTGCCCAGCTTGCTGCTAAACTGATTATATGGGGAAGCATATGCCCAAGAAATGTGTGGCTCCTGTGCAACAAATTTTCCCCATCTTAAAGAGGAAATCAGTTCCCTAATTTGAATATAGGTCTGTTTTTTGTCTGTGCTGCGCAAATACACCCCAAAGACAAGTTGTGTTTTGAACCTGTGGAAGTGCAAGCTGTCCACAACCACAGAAGAAGAGGAATGTGGAGAGAGGCTGAGTTTCCCCCTCTCCTGCAGCAGCTGAGCACAGCATAGGGAATATTCTCTTACTCCAGGGTTTCAGTTCTGCCAAGTCAGGCAGCATTCCCAGCCCTGGACTTCATTTGAGGCTTGTAGGCATTACCTCTTTACAGACTTCAAGAAACTTCAGCAGAGTCTGCTGGACTGACCTGGACAAGCCGTATCTGTGCCAGGGAATCATCTCATCCACTTGCCTGCAGCATTCTGCTCCTCCAGAGCAAACCTGTGAGCTAAGGCAGCTGACACAAGGGAAGCTGCTCCCACAGAGTGGCAGGCCAATTTTCCGGCCTCTGGGAAGTAACCACAAAGATGCAGAAGGGACAGACTCAGAACACAGAAATCTTTGCTCCTTTCCATGCTGCCTGTTGTGAAGGAAGATCTCTCCTGCAGAGTCTGGGGACGGGAAAGAAGCAGGGAAGGATGGACATGGCTGAAAATAGCCCTGGCTGAGATAAGTCTGGGAAAGGCAAAGGAAACACAGAAGAGAGGCAGGAGTTGGTCCCATGGAGCAGAAGCCCCCTACCACACAGATGGGATCCACCCAGATCCATTTCTTCCCCATAAACTCTTCCCTCCTTATGTATTTTCCCTTCACTAACTGATTTGGTCTTCAGTGTCCATTTTACAGCTGTTGGTGAGAAACAATAGCTCATCAGGAGCTTGTAATAGTCCTCACTTTCTTTTGGTTTCCTTCTTCTCAGACACCTCTTGCTTTGTGAAGTGCAGTGTGTGTGAGGAATAATATGCCTCTGTGGAAATGTCAAATGTATTACATTTTAGTCTGGGCTCTAGGAATACTGCATTTATTTCTAAATACAGAAACAAAATTGATTTCTTGCCTCCTTGACACCAAAACATGGGACAAGGCTGTCAAAGGACTCACATGCCAGAAAGAAAAAATCGACAGGTAATTTCTGTTACATAAAGGGAGAAATATCCAAATTAGACCATTTGACAGAACACATCACTGCATTACAACTGATAGTCATCAAAAAAGACATCCTTAGAAGAAACTGCCTCTGTGGGCTTGCAGACTGGAAGAGCAGACAGGATGCTGGTTTTGTGCTGGGCAGTCTTTGGGATATTTATACAACGGAACATTTAAACCCGAGCTTTATCGCACAAATGACAGGGAGCAAAATCCCACACGTGAGCTCAGGGAAGCTGGACCATGAATGAGTTTGTGTCACAGACCCACAGGGCAGGGTGGTGTAGAGTGACCAGGACCTCACACTCATGTTTGCCAGTGGAGCAAACTCAAAGTGATCACTGAGCTACGAAGTATCCTGGTAGTGCTTGGTGCCATTTGGGAGGAATCCTGGTGCAGCCAAAGGATGTTCACTCACCACCCTGCAAAACACCTCTGCTCTGCCTCAGTGGCTGTTGTTTACCAGAAGGTAAAAGCAGCAGAGTGTTTGATTCCAGTGATCTGTAGGTAACTGCAGAAGGAATCACTTCCAGGCTGTCTGCACAAACCTGGCTCTGCTTGGAGGAAGAAGGAAAGAGGCATCACTGGCTGCTTTCAGTGATTAGTGAGGAAAAAGCTGCTCATAAAGAAAGTTATCAGTGGTGCCATGTGCCACCAACATGGCAGGACACTGAACTCCCGCACAAAGCAGGTACTGAGGCCTACAACTTCTACAGCAGGAGACAGGCAGAGAATTTGCAAAACCATTTCTTCTGCCTCCATGACATAGAGTTGACAGATGCTGCCTTTTCTGTTGTCAAACTGACTTTTACATGGTTCCTGATCTTGCTGTTTTCCAAAGCAGTGAAAAAGGCAGTGAGTGGTAAGGACAGAGGCTCTTGGAGGGGCTCCTGCTCAGGGCAGGTTTCCCTGCTCAGCGTTGCAGCCATCACAAATCACACTCCTGCCACCACAACACTCCAACTATTCCCCTTTCCACTGCGTGTGCTTCAGCACACTGCTTTATAAAGCAAGCACATCTGTTCCAAGGTCATTCACACAAGGAGTGTTAAGAGATAAAAAGAGCACCTTGTTGTATTTGCATGCTACTAACAGATATCAGATCTTTCCTACATGAACTGATGGGCCTAGCTGTTACAGATGCTGAACAGCTCACAGACAAAACTTCCTAAGAGGAGAGGGTTTGTTTTTAAATCCAGAAGGCAAAACAAATGTCAAAGTAGAATTCCTAGAGATTAATAAAGATCCAAACTCCCAAGAATAAGCACTATAAGTTCTTCTTACTGGTCTTTAAACAGATTAACAGTTTCACTGTTTATCATTATACTCCAGCTAGAATTTTGAGGTAGGTGTGAAGTCATCTACCTTAATAGAGTTGATGGTAGTGCAGGACACCTGGATACAGGATCTAAAATCTGCAGTGCACAGACACAGAAGAATATTGCAAAGTAGGGAACTGCAATACACCAGTAAGTTTTCTCAGCAAATCGACCCCAAAAGAGATGGTGATGGGGAATGAGATTTTCAGTCCACTGATACCATGAAGATAAGGGTGTAAAAATTTACTAACAGCAGTACAAGAAGCATCGTAAAAGCCCAGCAAAACAACTCAATAAATTGTGAGCACTGTTGCTATACCAAATGGGTATTAAATTATTGCAAAGGATAAAATCCTGAAAGTCATCAGCCAAGATGATCACACAGCTTCGTAGCTGTGTATCAGAAGGTGCCTGCACAAATGGAAACATACCAGAGGCATGAGAACACAAGGGGTGTGATAACTTCCAAAGGACATTGTGTCAGAGAGAGTTTTTGCTTTCTCCCATCTGTCAGATCAAAACACAACACATCAGCGAGAGCCTTCTGGGACACCTCAAACGGGACATCCAAGCAAAGGAAAAAGGGGTGAGGGGAATGGGCGTTAAGCAATCAATCACTTGAATGCATTGGGTTTGTAAGACACAGATGAAGGAACAAACTGGAGCTGCTGAGAGAAGCAGTAGGTTTTTTTCAGCAGGTCTCTCTCAAGGAGAAAAGGCTTATCCAGAAATTCTTGCCAATCTGTAAATTATAAAAACTGAAGCTCAGACATGCTGGTTAACTGGAAAGGCTGAATTACCCTGAATTGTATATAAAAGAACAGCAAGGCTAAGACCCACTTTTCCTCATTACTACCATCCTCTTCTCCACTGTATTCTTGCCAAAAGAAGCCAAATTAGTCCCTGGGCAGGGATGATTTCTGCAGTAGAGTCAATGCCATTTTCCTTTCAACAAATTTTAGGGAATTACATGATTTCTCTTGGTTCTGGAGTGAATAAGTACCCTCTTCATGCTCCACAGAGATGCTGTTATCAGCTGCCCTCCAGCTTTTACCTGCAGCTTTTGTTGGAAGGCAAACAGGCAGCAAAACACTTAGTCCCAGTCCAGTCAGTGGGAGCTTTCAAATTCAAGACCATAATTAGATTAAAAGCTATTGTAGGATGGGACTATCTATCTATCTATCTATCTGTCTGTCTGTCTGTCTGTCTACCATGCTGCCTCCCCTCTTATGAAGACAACTCCAGCATAAAGAGGTGACTGCAAGTTACAGATGAATGTTGCTGTAAATTTGATTTCCACTTACTTCAGGCTTACTGACCCTCAAACATCCCACCTCCATGCCCAGCTCTGAATGGAAGAGCAAACCCTAGAGCACACAAATCAAGTACTGTGTCCAAATCAGCAAGCTACTTGTGAAAGAAGTTTCTCTAACACAGAAGGGAAAGAAAACCCACTTCAAGACTTAATAGAGCAGAGAGACTTCTTGCAAGTCTTGGTTTGGTTTTGGGATACTGGGAGAAAAAACATACTAAAAGGTGTTACCCTTTTGCTTGATGCAGTCTATTTTAACACAGAATTCAGGCATGATCTGGTCACATTTGAGAGATTGGTAAGTGAAAATGCACAAATCATTTTTGTAGTCTTTCATAAAATGGGTGTCTAGAATTTTTTCCAAACAGAAGAAAAATTCATCTGAGATGGTCATGCAATGCATGCACAACAAATAAATTAATTTTTGGCCATACAGGAAACAAAATGATCCTTAGAAAGAAACTATTTATAACCTAATTCATGCTCTTATCCAGTTTGTAGGCTTCAATTGACTTGATTTGAGATTCAAAAAATTCTGTATTGCTTTAGGTCACATCCTCAGGAATTCTTTTACTAATTTTCAGTCCTTCTAGTCCTTAGCCTTTTTAGTCTAGATGGTCTAGGACTTCTGTAACTCTTCAAGATGGGATTTTTTTTTTTTTTTTTTTTTTTTTTTTTTTTTTTTTTTTTTTTTTTTTTTTTTTTTTTTCTCACTGGCTCTGAATAACTATTTGGGGGTTTATACATGACAGCAGTTTGTGGAGATATCTCAAAAAATGTATCCACAGAGAAGATTTTACATATCCTGATAATTAGAAAAAGTGGCAGGGACCTTAACCACTCCACCCCAGAGGTTCTGGTCAAAAAGCCCAGAGGTCACAAGCAGATGCCTTGGTTTACACAGACCACGATGCCCAGCAGAGCTTATTAATGAAGGTTGGTCCCTCCAGACACCTCTGCTGAAAGCTGAATAATCAGTCCGAGCACAGCTCCCAAACCCCTCCAGAGAGTAAAGCACAGTAGCCAGGGTCTGGTGTTTGCTCCTCCTGCACCATTTGCAGCTGAGCCGCCTGTTCCAGGAAATATCTGGGATCCCATTCAAGCAAGAGTTGGACTTGATGACCCTGGTGGATCTCTTCCAACTCAGAATATTCTGAGAGTCTTCTGCTTCTGCTTTAGAGAGTGTCCAAAAGAGAGCTGTGAATGTGGTGCAGGTCCTTGAGGGTCAGCCGTGAGGAGCTGTGTGATTGCCCTTCCAGGACTTTAAGAAGGGCAGCAAAGACAAGATGCAGGAAAGAACTGGGAAAGTGCTGTTTATATATCCTACCAACAAGAGCAGAAAAAGATTTCAGGTATTTGCACTGGAGAGCTCAGCAGAGGAGTGAACAGAAAGTCTTGGGACATCTGCTAAAACAAACAGTTTGAGGTCAGATTCAAATCAGGAAACCGATGGGAATCAAAAGATTCTGGGTACAACTCTTTGTTCTGGTTATGCATTACTTGCCCCCTTGGTCTGTTCAGGTCTGGAGGAGACTGAGGGGAGGCCCCATCGCAGCTACATCTTCCTCGTCAGGGGAACAGGAGGGCCAGGCACCGATTTCTTCTCTGGGGTGACCAGTGACAGGACCCGAGAGAATGGCCTGAAGCTGTGGCAGGGAAGGTTTAGGTTGGATATCAGGAAAAGGTTCTTCACCCAGCGGTGCCTGGGCACTGGAACCGAACAGAGTTCAAGAAGCGTTTGGACAGTGCTCTGAGGCGCATGGTGGGACTCCTGGGGGTGCTCCTGTGCAGAGCCTGGAGTTGGCAGGAGCTGGTTGATCCTTGCGGGTCGTTTCCAACGCCCTGGCCCCGCGCTCCCGTGCTCGCCGTTAACTTCCCGCTGCGGAGCGCCGATCCCGCCGGGCGCCACGGCCCCGCCCCGCCCCGTCGAGCCCCGCCCCCCGCGGCCTCCGGCCTTCCCATTGGCCGAGGCACCCGTCCGTCAGCGGCCGTTGCCGTGCGACCGGCCCCGCCCCGGGGCGGCCGTGGGGGCGGTGCCGCCCTGAGGGCGGTGCGGGGCCGGCGGCGGGGGGCTCCGGGCACCGGCACCCATGCACGGCGCGGAGGAGGCGGCGGCGGGGCCGCGGGTCAAAGCGGCCAGCACGCAGACCGACAGCATGGCCGGTGAGCCGGGCTGCGGGGCTGGGAGGGGGAGCGGGCCGGGGCCTGCCCCGCAGTGAGGGAACCGCGGCGCTGACGGCGGGCCGGGCCGGCCGGGCCGGGCCGAGCCAGGCGGGTGTGAGGGGGGTGTGCGCCGACCGACCCCTCGCGGGTCTCGCCTCGCCCACCGGGTCCTTCGAGAGGCCGCCCGGTTTGTCCTCTCCTTAAGAGACTCTTTCCGCCTCTTCCCGGGGCTGTTCAGAGAGCGCGCGCCTTCCCCCTCCGCCGGTGATGCTTCAGAGAGTGCTCCTGCCCCGCACAGACAGCGTGCATGTACATATACATACAGTATATCTACATATGTAGCGTATATGTGTGTATACATATAAAGTATATATGTACTTACGTGTACCTATATTTTCATATTAAAAAAATATATTGTATAGATATATATAAAAATATATATGTAGCATATCTCTAGTATATAAGCATGTAGATACTTTATATATATATGCACACTTTATACTATGTACACAATGTGTATATATACGTAAATTATGTCTATACTTCTGTGTAGTATCTTTAAGCATGTATCTATACATTAAATATATATATATGTATATGTATCTCCTCCATCCTCTCCCGCTGCTGCTTGACAGTGCCCCTCTCCATGAGGGCCTTTTGCTGACATAAGCTTGTATTTTCCTCCCCCTTCTGCCCCGTTACAGTGATTTCTTCCTCCAGCCCTGTACCAGGTGTATTTAATGTGCATACAACACAATGTGCAGGAAAACTTTTGCCTTCTGAAGGATGTTCTTACTTACCCCAGAGCAGGCCCGTGGTATGGCTTTGGTAAAAAGCAGCTTTCTCACAGTGCTGGGGTGCCCAGGAGAAACATGTGCTGATAGATTCCACAGATCCCACCATTGCAGTCCCAAGGGAGTGGTGTGTGCATGCAGATGTGATGTATAGATGGTTCTCAGACTGAGCACCATGGCAGGACAGCCAGGTCTCCTGCGTAGGTGTATGAGTTTTGTTTCATCCTGGTTTTATGGAAATCCTCCTTCCAAACAAGCAAAATGGTTAAACTCTGGAAATGGGTTTTAGTTTCCTTTTCCCAGGCAGCAGACTGATGTCACTGCTGGCTTCCTCAAGCACTTGTAAGAAGCCTTTCAGACTTTGGGCTAGGAGCTCCTGCATTAAAGCCAGGACACAATCCTGGATCTGAGCCATGTCCGGGTAGGCTGTGCCCTGCTCCTGTTTGCTTCCAGGTGCAGCAGGGTTTTGTCACCAGCCTTCACAGCACACTGTCCCTGGAGCATGCCTCGCCTCACTGAAGCAAGATCTGTAACCAGGAGGATAAAATCCTACCTGTGTGTGAAGTGGGCCTGATGCACCTGGAAAGAGCACTCCTTTTTCTGTGGCCTTGCTGTCAGTAGCAGAGAGCCTGATTCCTTTACTTCCCCAGTCTGCTGTAGTTGTTTTTAATTCTGTAAGATGTCCTCTGCCTCTTTTCCAGTCCGCTTTAATCATCCTTCTCTTCATCCTGTTGAACTTAAGGGAGTGTTTAACTACCTAAGTGAGTGAAGATGCAAACACACAGATACAACTCTAACTAAAGGTCTTTTGTTCTTCATAATATTTTCCTGCATCTCATTCTTCAGGATGTGCTTCAGTTTGGTTCTCACGTGTTAGACAGGTCACATTAGGGTTAGGTGCCAGCAAACAAAGAATAATTAAAACTTTTTTGTGGTGCATGCAGTTTTAAGTCTACTCTGTGTGCCAAATTGTTGGTATATACTCATTGGTATAAACTGCACTGTTTGTTTTAACTTGCCACTTGGGAACTGCACATGTGTGTGCTATGACAGGAGTAAACAGGGGCTGTAATGAGGATGAACTCAAATGCCCATTTAACAAAACACATTCTGCTTCTTTAGATGTGGCTTGTAGACTTAACTTTTACAGTTTGCTTTTAGTACAAGTGACAACAAATCTTGATGTGTGCTGCTTGCCATGTACGTTTTTAGCACACGTGCTAACCAGGTGCCCCTTGCAGTGCTTGTGCAGCCTAAGGAAGAGTGGACAGTGTGGCATTGGATAGTGCTGCTGACAGACTATAGTTGCTTTCCCAAACCACACTTATGTGTGAAAAAAGCTGCTAAAATATCATCTGAAAATGGTGTTTCAGTCATGGATTCAATATGTTTATTTGTTGTCCTAATTGTTTGGGCTCACAAACATGCCATTAAACTAACCCTCTCACCCAGCCAGGTAATCTGATTGTATCTCTTCCAAGCTGCTGGAACTACTTAAAGAATGTTTTTCTCTATTCTGTTCCATTCTTGCTTCTGCCATTTCCTCCTTTGCAAAAACTGTAACATTTGTGGGAAAAGACAGAAACAGAAATAATACTCTTGTCAGCACGTGTGAGACTTGCAGAGGGATATGTGTTCATTACAGCTCTCTGTAAGCAGCCCTGAAATGGGGACTGGAGATATTTCAAGGACTTAATTAACTTCTTGCCAAGTGTGAGGCAAGATAGCTTTACATCTGGAATAGTGCAAGCTTTAGCGAGCAGCAGGGTACTTCCTCCTTTTTCTTTTGTGGGACAACTCCCAGATTTTGAAAAGAAGCACAGCACAAGGTGGTGCTCCGAGAAGGGATTTTTGCATTTGAATATTTTGTCAGAAGTGATGGCCTGAGCAAAAAGTTTGAATTTTTGTAAAAGCGTAGCCAAAATCTAAGCAGACTAAGAATCCAGAGGCAGGATCTCCAGAACTGATGTAACTGGAAGGTTTCACAATGGCTCGTCCACTCTGGCTGTAGGCAGCAGTGTAAGATCTTGATGTGTGTGCCTGGATATTTTTGCCCTCTTCTGTGGTGACCTTAAGCTGAATTAGAAGCTGTCTCAGATTTCTGTAAGCATCTGTGAATCATATGAACATATTAAGTTGTGTGGGATCTGGTGATCTGATCTGTGATTTGTGCTCTACACCTCTGAGTCAAACTAACTAACTCAGTTTCAGTGAAAGTTTCACCAGTTCCTCTTGTTGCACAGATCTGAGCTCTGCATCTAGATGGGAACATTCCGAGTAGGAATGACTGCCCTGAGAAGGAGAGTGAGGGTGGAGCTGCGAAAGAGCAGAAGGGATTGATGAACCGGCTTCTGTAGCACCTGTGGTCTAGAAGACTTGAAAAATAATGTTCAGCGATATGGAGTTTCTTTCTAAGTATTCTCTAATAAATATTTCTTTTTTTTCCTTCATAACAGGTCAAATGCCAAGACTTTCTAAGGTCAATCTTTTTACTTTATTAAGTCTCTGGATGGAGCTCTTTCCCTCAGCTGAGCAGCAGAAAAAATCCCAGGTAAAATGTCTGTGCTTATTGTTAATTGGTCTTTCTGAAGAGCTCCTTCAGTGAATTTAACCCAACTGTTCTTTAGATGGGACATAGTCCAGCTGAAAAAACCAAAACCAACCAAATGTAATAAACTTTTTTCAAATATTTCCTAGTACCAGTGGTGGGAGAAAAATAGCAAAATGGCTAAATAGCATGCTATTTCTGAAAAACTTTGAAAGCCAAGGTATATACCCCAAGAGGTGAAGCAAGCATTAAAAATGGCAGGTGTGTTAAAGAGCGTGACAAAGGAGATGTGGTTATACCCTGTGTGTAAAGTCAAGATGGTTGTTGGTGTAGAGAGACTCTTTTAGAGTTACAGTGTTCATGACTGTAGATGAGTTCTTTTATACAGTGGAGGGGTACATGAGTATTTGAAATGTTTGCTGATCAAGAACTTGTAGATAACTACTTCAGTTACAAGGAGAAGAAACTGCCCTTGAGAGTGAGTCTTCTAAACAGTGGCCTGTTACTCTTCAAAGTCAAGAGGCATTTTCAGACTGACCTTTTGTGCTCAGAGTTGTTACTGGGCTCTTTAAATGATAACTGCATTTTGCAGAGCATACCCATGTGCCAAGATCTGCAGCCCAGTTATCAGCCAGGGCACAAAAAGATAGGAATATAATCTGCGTGCCAATTAGGCCTCATTTGCAGAGCTGGATTTGTCCCAGGCTAGATCTGAAAGAGGGAAAGATGAACAGCACCTACAGCCTTCAAATGCACTTTGAAATTTAGTAATTCAGTCAGAAATGGCACTTGGCTTGCATATAGGGCTTTAGTAAAGTCTCATTTCCGTAGCCACAAAGCAGTGGAACAATTTACAGATCTAAGGCAGCAGTGTTCAGTAGCAGCTGAATTGCATATTGAGATCTGTTTCACCAGCTTCATCAAGCTAGCTTGTATCCAGTTTTCTCACAATACATGGGAATCTAGATGTAATAGCTCTTGTCTGTGGTATGGAGACTTCTTCCATGGAAGATTCTTTAGAACCAGGATTCATTACATAAATGAAGAGACAGAAATAAAGCTATAGAAGCTATTGGCTCCTAGGATGATCAAGCTTAAGATAGAAATTAAATTCATGAGCATTTCCAGATGCTGGCTGATTCAGAGAAGGTTTCAGCTGTAACTGACAGAATTTTCTATGCCGCTTCTGGATTTTGTTACAGGTAAAGCAATAACCAGAAAAAATCAGGAATTTGTGACAAGTCCCTCTTTGGAGTTTGACAGAGACACCCTGATATTAACAGGCACACGTGAAAACAAAACAACAAAAAGAAGCACTTAGGGAAGTGCAGGTTATTCAATGATCCCTTTGTTCTGAAGAGTTCTGTGCTCTGCTGCTGGTTGGTTACTGTTATCCAAAGAGGAACTGTAACATCTTTATGGACTCAATGTTGAAAAAAACATAAAGTAATAACAATGCCTTTTTCTGTAGGTGAAGAAGAGTGGTCTAGTTGTGGTGAAAAATATGAAGATTATTGGTCTTCATTGCTCCAGTACAGACTTGCATGCTGGCCAGATTGCACTCATTAAACATGGATCAAGACTTAAAAACTGTGACCTTTATTTTTCCAGAAAACCATGCTCAGCTTGCTTAAAAATGATTGTAAATGGTAAGCAATGACTGTAGTAGAGTAGGTGTAAATGTTTTTTTGTTTGGACAGAAAGCCTGTTTTCTCTTTGGACTGACCAGTTGTGAATGGCAGTCCCTGATTTGTATGGCCTTGATGTTTTCCATAAGGATGAATGTACGTTTCCTGGAGCCGTGGTCAGGAAACTGGGCTTTGCTGACGAGACCCTGTTTCTCTGTAGTATGCAACCATTAATACTCAGCTGGGATGCACTGCTGAGCTTCTGATGGTCCTGTGCACTCTGCCAGAGCAGCCCTAAGCCTGATGATGAGGCCTAGCTGGATGTATTTTTCCTTGCTTTCTCATTGCACATCACTGACACCAGGGAAGAGTGGGTTTTTGTGCAGAAATCAAAGGAGTACTTAAGGGTTTCCATTTCCCGTGAGAGATGAAGACAAACCAGATCATTCACTTCTAGAAATGGGATCTGCTGGTACAGCCTTTCTGCAAAAACTGGTTTTTAATCTCAGCAGCAGTGTCTATCAGTGCTAATTTCTTTTTGTATGTTGCTAATTTATCTGTTGGATTTAAGATGCAAAATTAGGCAGTCACAAAGATTTGAGAACTTGGGTAACTCAAATTTTTATCTGTAGTCCGATTGTCAGGTTGGATAACCCTTGCTACTTGTATCTACCAGCATTTTTCTTGCCTAGACACCCATTAGGCAATACTTGGGGCCCTAAAGAAGTAAACCAGGGTTAGACAATAGCGTGTTGAATATAAGCTTTATGTTCCACTGCACTTGCATGCTTCCTTCTGCTGCATCATCTTCTCTTCCAGCCGGGGTGAACAGGATTTCTTACTGGCCTGCAGATCCTGAAATCAGCTTGCAGAACGAGGTATCCAATCCAATGAGCACTGAGGATGCAAAGCTGGATGCCAAAGCCGTGGAAAGACTGAAGTCAAACAGTCGTGCTCGCGTGTGTGTGCTGCTTCAGCCTTTGGTGTGCTACATGGTGCAGTTTATTGAAGAAACTTCCACCAAGTTTGATTTTATTCAGAAAATAGCAAAATCACAGCCTGACTGTAACACCGACTTTTATACTGCGTGTAGGCAAGAGAGAATAAAAGAGTATGAAAGTTTATTTCTAATTTCAAATGAGGAAATGCACAAGCAAATATTGATGACAATAGGACTGGAGAACCTCTGCGAAAACCCGTACTTCAGCAACCTTAGGCAGAATATGAAAGATCTTGTCTTGGTCTTGGCGTCAGTGGCTGCCAGTGTCCCTGTCTTTGGATGCTTTGGATTTCACAGGAGTGGGTCCCAAGGAACAAGTGAAGCCGACGATCAGTGTTTGCCCCAGGACGTGGCAAGGCACTGCATGATCCAAGCCAGGCTGCTTGCATATCGGACAGGTGAGTCCATACCGGAGCAGGAACAACGGGGTCTCGTCCATAGAGCGAGTTCCTGATTTCAGTCTTATTCTTCCACATGCTTCCTTGAGCAAGGAATTCTCAATTCCACTCCTACACATGTGAAACGAGTGCAGCAGTAATGGTAAAGGCTCCACAGGGCCACACAGTATTGTGTGTGGAGGCTTTGCATGAGGAAATCAGTGCAGGTATTTCACATGCAGTGCTGGCAAACCCTGCCCTGCCCATGTGTCCAACGCCCAACTGAAAATGGAGCAGAATGGCATCTAAATCCTTCAAGCTGCTCTTTTTACTGAGGTCTCACAAGATGCTTCTGTAATCAAATAAATGTCAATATTTCAAGCAGATAATGTACACTTCAAAAAAAAAGCAGTGACATAATATCCTTCAGTAGGACATTAAGTACAGTTACATGAGGTCTCTTAGTCCTAATGTTATTAGTGGAAGTGCTTATATTTCTGATGGGGGTTTTCTTTGCACATATGCTGGAGTTTTATGTCCAGGCTTCTGAGGTAGAAAGATGGTTATTGACTCTCTCTTGATAGAGGTGACTTCTGTTAGCTGCTTTATTCTCTCTGAGTACCAATGCAGGAAAGTGATAAGTTCTTCCAGAGAACAGCATATGAAACTTTAAAATTGATGGTACTCCCTAAGAATGTTTTTTGTACTCTAGATATGATAGTTGCCTTTTTTTAAAACCATTGTAAACAAACAAATAGTACATATATAAAGCTTAAACCAAAACAAATCCCCCAACACATCCATCCAAAACCAACCAAGTCAGGTACCCTCAGCAATTTTATCTCCAAAAAATTGCAGAGATCACATTTTTAGATGTAATTCAGAAGCTTCATGGAACCAGTTATGAGTTCTTTGTACAGCTGCTGTTATACAGAACAAGATGGAATGACCAAGCTTGAGTACTCACTCTTGGGAGCAGCAAAGTTCAAGTTTACCTGTAGCCTGGACTCAGGTCTGGGTTTTGAGTCAACTTTTATTGTACTATAATGAAATTAAAATAAATAGCGGCTCACACACATATTTAGGTGCTTTAGACTATTATATAGGTGGATATAAAATGAGCAAGAACATATGATGTTTTCTTTGCTGGTTTGATCAGTCCTTATCATCTTCTCTTCATCAGTGACTAATAAATATGCAGAATATAAATTAAGAGAGCTTTGATAAAATACATCTTTGACAGGAAAGACCCTCTTTGAGGGATTGCATATGGTAGTGATACTGAGGATGATAGAAATGATTCATGGAAACAGTGTCCTGCAATATTAATTAGTGGAAGCCTGAAGTGTTTTTCTCCTTGATATGTTCTGTTTTAACTGGTCAAGATTCTCATCAGTAGCTACTGGGGAAGATCTTTCAAGTGCCATAAAAACCATCCAAGTCATATAATGAAAGCTCTGTACTGGTTTTCCTATGGTGATAGAATACACCCCCAAAATACAATTGTTAATATTTTGTCTCTGAATTTGGTATAAAATGGAACTGATTTTGATAGTACTTCAGACCACAGAACCATAAAGAATGGCAGAAATTAAGTCATTAAATTAAGTAGTAAACAACAAGAAGGTTTCTATCAGTTTGCCGTCTCACATTAGTGAACCTGTCCACACATGTTCTTGGCACACATATTCTTATCTATGTGTTGGTTGCTTCATTTAATTTGTGAACAAATGTACACAGAGAACACCCAGCTTTTACAGTAGACTCATGATTTCTAAGCTTTTAATCTTTTTGCCACAATTCTGACAATAATTCTTATTGTCACAAAGTAACAATAAATGTTATTCTTTACTCTAGGATGTCATATGTTGATGTATAGGTAACTCAAACTGCTTTATTTGTTATTTACTCCTAAAATGTTATGTATTTTAGAGGATCATAAAACTGGAGTTGGAGCTATTATTTGGGCAGAGGAAAAATCAGTAAGTATGAAAAAGTTACTTTTTCTTGCACTCACAATTCATACACTGGCTTTGAGCTTGTTATTGCCCTAAAGTTTATACACTTCTGGTTTCCATACACACAGCTTTAGTAACTAAGTTAATGACTGGTTCATTGTTATGTTTAAGGTGAAGGGGAAGTATAAATGATTTTAGTAACGACGACAGTGTCTCTGCCTGGGTTTTCAGTGCACCTGCTTCCCCAGTCATTGTCAGTTATTCCAGCTATCCTGGGTAGAAGGTTTTCCACAGCTGCTGCTCAGGCAGCATGTGCCCTGCATGGCCCCTCTTTGCAGCTCTTTTTAGGAGAGCTCTCAGTGCAATTGTAGCCTGACAGTTTCCTGAGGATATTTGTTGCAGTTGAAATGCTGTGTGGGCTTTAGCACATTCCTTTTTGGATCAAAGTGCTATTTTTCTATGAATATTGTTACAGTGCTTTTTCCCATTCAAACAGAAAGGTTTTGTTCTTTGTATCTCTGCTTATGGATGTTACCAATCCCAGGAAGCCTCATGCTTCACACAGCTGCAACATCCTCTTAATTTGTTTTTAACACTTCAATCATCAGCTGCTTATTGCTGTTTTATATCTTTTTCTACTTCAATCACCAATCGCCTCTTATCAGCCCACTGGTCACTGGGTCTGTTAAAAGACAGGCAAAATGCCATCTCTGGCACATCAGGGATGAACTCCGGCTGTATTTAATCATGGACACTGTTAAGGACTGAATCCTTCAGACTTCTTGTCCCTGCTGTCAGTACTGCTTGCCAAAAGGAGAGCCTCAAAAGCCTGGTGCAGGTACCTGAGGTGTCACACTTTACCTGTGCAGCTCCTCCAGGGCTCAGTGGAAAAGCTTCACACAGACATGGAGCAGTTTGGCAAGAGCTGAGCTGTCTGATCACACAAAAGTATACATTGCACAGCTTTGACTTTGACTTAGAACTCAGTTAAAATGCCTCCAAATTTGATGCTTTGTTTACTGTTGCAGAGAGGCTGTGATGGAACAGGAGCAATGTATTTTGTAGGCTGTGGTTACAATGCCTTTCCTGTTGGATCTGAATATGCAGATTTTCCACACATGGATGATAAGCAAAAAGATCGGGAAATCAGAAAGTTCAGATACATTATCCATGCGGAGCAGAACGCCCTGACATTCAGGTAAAGGGTTTATTTTTACCATGGAGAAGAGTGAGATGGTTGAAACAACAATGACAAATGCATGTTGTGGCTTAAGCCCAGTGGGGAAGGTACACATCAGGCAGCCTCTCGCTCATGCCCCTGCCCCAGTGGAATGGGGAGAAGAATCTAAAGTAAAACTTGTAGGTTGAGACAAGAACACTTTAATAATTGAAACAAAATTTATTAATAATAATAGAAGATAATAAAGATAAAACCCAAGGTAAAAACAAACAATGCACAACACAATTGCTCACCAGCCACTGATCAATGCCATACCCCATTCCCAAACTCTGATCAATGTCCCTTCTAGGTAAACTCCCCCAGTTAATATACTGGGAGTGACACCCTCTAGCATGGAATATCCTTTGGGCCAGTTTGGGTCACCCCTCCTGCTTCTTGCACAGCTCCTCACTGCCAGAATGTCAATCAAAGCATTTGATTCAGAGTAAATATTACTTAGCAACAACTAAAACAGTCTGTTTTCAACATTATTCTCGTACTAAATCCAAAAGCCAGCACTTCACCAGCTGCTGAGAAGAAATTAACTGTATTCCAGCCCAAACTAGAACAATGTGTGACGTCACTGTGATGAACTGTGGATTACAATGAGAGTCTTTTTTATGCCTGTGATGTAGATGTTGGATATATATGGACACAGCCAGCTCCTGGATTTTCTTCAGATTCTTATATGAATTTGGGTTTTAAAGAGTATTGGCTCCTTCAGCTATCCTTCAGATACAAACCACTGGCTCTGCTTCTTGCTAGATCATGCTATAACCCAAAATGAGGAAGTGTGGGAGTCGATGAAGCTTCCAACAATAATAGGTGTGGGGATGTGGGATGGATGTTGTTCACAGATAGTGAAACCAAACCAGATTCCACTGTGTACTTGTGCACTTGATTAGGATTAAGTTGCTTCTGAGAGTAAATATCACTTCTTTGCTTGCTTTTTGAGGCATCAAATCTGTCACAATTCAAAACTACTGAGATGCAAACTCTGAAATTCTGTTTTCTGACTGTTTGTAGGTGTCGAGAAATAAAGCCAGACGAGAGAAGCATGATATTTGTAACAAAATGTCCATGTGACGAATGTGTCCCTTTAATTAAAGGAGCTGGTATCAAGCAGATCTATGCAGGAGATGTTGATGCTGGAAAAAAGAAAGCAGACATATCCTATATGAAGTTTGGTGAACTTGAGGGTGTAAGCAAATTTACAGTAAGTGTCTAAGTGTACTGTATTCTAAAAACTGGGGGCAGCATTGATGGGAGAGTAGAGTGAGCAGTCTGCAGCCAGCAAGGAGGAGCGCTGTGCTGTTCAGTTGGGTGAGTGGAACTGAGAGGTTGCTCTGTCGCAGTTCTGGGGAGCAGTGCTGTGCCATGAGCCAGAGGGTGGGCCAAGCCTTTGAACGTGGCCATGAGCACCTGCAGTCAGGGCACTCTCCATGGCAAACTGCAGCACTGGCGGTGTGAACAGCTTCCTTCCCCCTTCTCAAGGAAATTAATGTCTGCATGCCTGTAATAGCTACTAGTCCTCAAAGCAAGTGTGTTCACCCCTAGTTATGCCTCTTAGTGAAGGCCTGTAGGGTACTTTTCCTGTCTCACTTTGCTCCTTCTTCTGTCTTCTGGAATAAGTAAACATTTTCTTCTTCTTTTACCAGTGGCAACTAAGTCCATTGCACACTAATGCACTTGAATTCCATGACCCTACAGCCAGGGAAAGTAAGTATTTTTTTATTAATTCGTTTTATGACTGAAATTAGTAAGTGAGATCACATTTTAAACCAACCTGATTCCCTGTGGGATGGTTTAGTCTTAATTAGTCTTGATTTCAATGAGTTAAATTTTGCTATGAGAAGTTTTCTGAGGTTTTTGAATAGATGAGCTAACTGTAATAGGTAATAACTGCCTGTAATAGGTAAACTAACTTGTAACAAAATGCTTGGCATTGATACACATTACAAAATCCAGCAGTGCTATTATGAAGGTCAGCAACATGCTGCTTGGCACGTAGATCATTTCAGATTACTTGATCATGTTTTACATTTTGTTCTAGAAAGACTTTTTAGATTGTGTTCAAAAAACAGTACCCTTATTTTTCAAGATAAATGGGACTGGACTCCTTCAGGTCATTTATATATGTTCTGCAGAACATTTCAGTGCTTTTATATTTGTGTATATATACACACATGTATAATATAAAGTTCACAAAATCCTTGTTGACATACACCCCTGTAGCAAGGGAGCTGTCACCTTTTCAAAACAGAGTTTAGATAAGTCTTATTCTGAAGCCTTTTTGTGCTACAAAAGAGACCCACCATAGGCGTCTACTGTCAGCTACCAATCCTTAAAATGTTATTCATCCAAAGGGAAAACAACATGGAAAATAGCAGCTAAATAATTTTGTGCTTCAAGCAGGAAGATGCAGTGTAAAGATGCATTGAGTACTGTGCTAGGAGCACAAAAAAGACTGGAGGTAGTTTTTGTGGCACACAAATGGCCACAATACTCCAAGCAAATTCCTAATGTGTACTGAGACAGATTTGTGGAGTAGTCGCTTTGTTAGCTACTTCCTTACGGTCTGGGGAAGTGGGGAGGGAAGGGCTCAGAGTAGTGTTTATGGCATTAGTGATCACTGCAAAACGTTAGGGCTTGTTTGTTCCTCTCTCTTTTAATGGTTTTTAGACCCAGCTGGAGAAAGATTAATCCTAGGGTACTTTGTTTGACAACTTTTCACAGGGCTTATTTCTCTAACATAGTTTTCTTTAATGTGGTGTGCCTGCATCTTCAGTACTGAACTGGTTTAAGTTCCTCTCTTTCCTTGGTGTATTCCTCTTAGCTACGATTACTGCATGTTCCTCTGTAAGGGGAAGAAGACAATCTCAACCCCATTCCCCACCTCCAGTGTTATTCCAGTATACCTGTCCATGATGAGTATTAGGCCATGCTTGCTGTTATATTAATGTTCCATGCATTTTTTTTCTTTAGATGGGGTCCAGAAAACAAAATCGCTGGATGACCAGCAGCACCAAAGCAAGAAACTGTGTCTTGGTCATTACTGAATAATTAAGCACATCCTGCAGTCTTGCGTCATACTTTTTATAATGCAGCCTGTTTGCACTTTCAGATAAGGGACAGTTTTATTTATTGTTTGGAAAGTGAATTTTAGAATAAGTTTATTTATGATGTCTTTAATGTTTTACAGCGTTACCTGTAGGTCTTTTTAATTTAAAAGCTCCAGGCAAAAAAAAAATGCTGCTTGTATTTTCTGTGAAAGTAACTGGGTGGCTGATCATTTTTAACACCTTAAAAAATACATACTGAAAGTTCATGGGTGGTAGGTCAGAGTAATAATAAAATGGTGTCTTAGGTACTTGGGGTATGGATTGAGGGAATGGATTTATAAGTTCTGCGCTAGCAAATGGCAGAAATAAGCTGTATTTCTTCAAATACAATCATCAAGGGAATCTTCTAGGAAATGGTAGGTAAATAACCACCAGCAACTATTTCTGTTCTTGACAGTGGCTTTTGCTTCTCAGTCTTCTTCTCAGTATAATGGACACAAAACCATTGGGATAGCAGCCATTGCTAGCTGAATGATTTGGATACCAATCACACTTCCCACCATAGCGGCAGAGCTGTTTCGTTTTGTGGTACTTGCCTTGCTGCTCTCTGTGCTGCCCCACATGCAGTCCATCTGAATTAATGAAGATAAAGATTAGCTTTGCTTTTTCTCAGCTTCTGGGGACAGGCATAAAAGTGTTTGGCTGTATGCATCTCACTGGCACCTACATCTGTGAAAATTGCTAGTGTTGAGTTTTGTTAATCTTCACTGACAGGCTCCTAGGACTACAGAAGCTAATAAATCACCAGTGTCTGTTGTTTCTAAGATAGGATGATCTGTACCAGTGGAATAGCCCAAATCTTTTCAGATGCCCATCTCTTGGATGACTGCACTAAAGGGTGACATTGTGGTGACAGCCACTGAAACTGCAGTCTAGTTTTGCTGCTAGTTGAGGGGGCAAGTAATGCATAACCAGAACAAAGAGTTGTACCCAGAATCTTTTGATTCCCATCTGTTTCCTGATTTGAATCTGACCTCAAACTGTTTGTTTTAGCAGATGTCCCAAGACTTTCTGTTCACTCCTCTGCTGAGCTCTCCAGTGCAAATACCTGAAATCTTTTTCTGCTCTTGTTGGTAGGATATATAAACAGCACTTTCCCAGTTCTTTCCTGCATCTTGTCTTTGCTGCCCTTCTTAAAGTCCTGGAAGGGCAATCACATCTAAGATGCATCTGTAGGTTTTTTCTGTTTCTTTTAGGTATTGGGGAAGCTTGGAACTGGGTAGCAAGGCTGTGACTGGATAGTGTACACTGTCCAAATTAGAATAAAAAGTCTGCCGTGGTCCACCCACTGAAACCTTCTTGTTTCCATAATCCATTGACAATGCTCATCTACTTGAAGTAGAAGCAAGGAAAAAAACAGGGCCAGATTAAAGGCACCTTCAAGTTTTATAGTAATCAGTTTGCTGGTATCAAAATCAATAAAATCTGTATCTTCATAGGAACAGCTGAAATTGAAAAGTCCTTCATAGGTGGCCTGGGTGCACAGAGAAATAAATTAAGTCAAATATCACACACATGAAATAACTATACTGCAGTGAATGCTGCTGGTAATCTCTGCTTCAAGAGGAGTTGAGCTTCTACATTTATTTTTAATTACTTCTTTTAAAAAGAAGACTTTTTACAAAACTTTCTGTGAAACTTGGAATCCCTTGTAAGGCTGAAGGCTTGAAAGCGTGGCTCTGTTTCTGTCTTACTATACTCTATAGATACTTCCTGAGGCTCAGAAGTTTTTGTAGGCTCAGATTGTCAGTATAATCCTACTTTATTTTTTCCTGGAATTATGAAGTAGGGACTTTATCTTGGCCAACAGGAGAAATGCAAATGGGGTTCCTCTCTCAGCCTATGGGCTCTGTAGGTTCTGCTCTGCTTGTGTGCTTACCAGGGAGAGCCACAGAATACTGGACATCTCCTGCAGTGCTTATTTTGCAAATCAACTCTAGGATGTTTGTTTCTTACATAACAATTGCGAAGTATTTACTCAAGAAATGTAAAAGTTATATATTTTATACATAGTATGACATTTCCATATGCATCTTGAGACTCATTCATTTCAGAACAATCATTTTAATTGCAGGTATTAACTGTCCATAATAATTTGGCCTCCTGACTGAGAATTGCAGAAATTCTCTGTTAATTGTCTGCCTTACTGCAAAACATGCTTCCTGCTAATAAATTAATCTGACAGTAAGTACTGAAGTGTATTTTTAAGGGCTTTGGGTTATTAGGAACATTACGTAGTGCTTTGGAACGCTCACACTCCTTACAGGCCCGGTACTGTTTGCTGAGCTCTAACACCTCCCTCTGCTCTGCCTGAAGAGTTTGTCACAACATGAGACTATGCCTCCTGCCAGCCCTGGGAAAGGGCTGGGATCCCCTTCCCCGGCCGATGGGGATTAATTTCCTGTTCTTCAGGAGAGTGGGAACTGCATCAGGGAGCCCTGCAAGCTGCCACCCTCTGTTTCTTGGTTGGAGAGGATCGAAGTGGATGAAGCTGTGACCATCCAGCAGTAACACTGGTCCCTGCCTCGCCTCCTGCCTTGCTGCCCAGATGCCAGTAGGGGCATGGCCAGGTGCCCCAGCTCCCCGTCCCTGCAGGGCAGAGCGGGATCGCTGCGGTGATGGGGCCAAGAGCGGTGCCAGCCCCCAGAGCAGCTGTGGGCAGTGAGGCTGAAGCATCAAGTGGGTGATGCTGGGGCTCTGCCCCACCAGGGGTTTCACAGCCACCTGCTTCCAGCCCTGGCGTTTGGACTGAGGGCCTGATAGCAGTGGAGTGCATTATGGCTATTCCTACCGTTAGTTTTCCTGTTATGCTGAAAGGAATCCACTCAGTGCCCTCCAAGACTGGCTTATGTCACAGAGCCACATTCAGTAAGTGGGGACAGATGGGAGATGTGTTTCAGAGGTGCCCTTGAACTGCAATGTCATCATAGACCACAGTGAGCAGTCAGTGGGACACAGCCAGGCTGGCAAAGGGACAGGCTTCCAGAGCCATGTTTAATGTGGGGACTACTTTGAAAAGCTTTGTCCTCTAAATAGACAGCCGTTGTGCCTTTTGTGTCAGCCGCTGTGCCTGCAGACCAGACTCCAAATATCTGGCTTTAATTTGCTGGATCCAGTAAATGACATTGCTTGGATATTAGGAAAGCAAAGAGGGCTGATGGTATGTGCCAATTCCAAACAGATCTGGGTTACCGTTGTATTGGGCTTGTGCAGCAAGGTTTTGGTAGTGGGTGGCTTCTGGGGTTGGTTCTGTGAGATGCTTCCAGAAGTTTCACCCATATCTGACAGATCCAATGCCAGCCAGCTGCAGGATGGGTGAACCTCTGGCCAAGGCCAAGCCCAGCAGCCTGCTATGGTGTCAGTGGGATAATAGATTTAAGAAGTGGGGAAAAGCTGCACCATAACAGCCAGAGAGAGAAGTGAATATGTGAGAGGAGCAACTCTGCAGACACCGAGGTGAGTGGGGAAGGAGGAGCAGGAGGTGCTCGGGGCACTGAGCAGAGATTCCCCGGCAGCCCTTGGTGCAGACCATGGGGAGGCAGCTGTGCCCCTGCAGCCCAGGGAGGCCCACAGGGAACGTGTATCCCCCTGCGAGCCGTGCAGAACTCCACTCCAGAACATCCACCTGCTGGAGCAGGTGAATGCCTAAGGAGGCTGTGACCCCGTGGGAAGCCCGTGCTGGGCTCCTGGCAGCATCTGTGGGAGTCAGCGGAGGGAGGAGCCCCTGCGGAGCAGCTTTGCTGGCAGGATTGGGACCCACCCACAATGGAGCAGTTCATGAAGAACTGCAGCCCGAGGGAAGGATGCACGCTGAAGTTCATGGAGGACTGTCGGCCATAGGAGGAACCCCACGGTGGAACAGGGGAACTTTGTGAGGAATCCCCTCACAATGGGGAGGAGGAAGAAGCGTCAGAGACAAAAGTGTGGTGACTGACTACAGTTCCCATTCCTCTTCCTTGTGCTGCTGGAGGGGACAAGGTTGACAATTCGGGAGTGCAGTTGAGCTCGGGAAGAAGAGAGGAGTAAGGGGAAGTTGTTCTAAGACGTGTTTATTTCTCATTACCCTGCTCAGATTTGACTGGCAGTAAATTAAATCAATTTCCCCAGCGCGGCCGCCCCCGCCGGCAAAAGAAGGCCGGGAGAGGGCGCTGTTGGCAGGGAAATGCCCGGCGAGGCAGCGCGGGGAGCGGGACCCAGGGCGTGCCGGGCTCCACCGGGATGCCGGGACTCGCGGCGTGCCGGGCTCTGGAGCCGTTCCAGCAGTTATGTGGCAGCTCTCGTCTGCTACATAAAATTTATATTATATTATTTACATATCTTAGTGCAACAAATGTCTTAGGGCTGGGTGTGTAATGATAGTGAGGCCACACTCTTTCCAGTGTATGTCAGTGACAGGAGCATGAAGCAACGGGTACGCACGAAACACAGGGAGTTCCGTGTGAACAGGAGGGAAAAGTTCTCTATTGCGAGGGTGACAGAGCACGGGAACAGGCAGCCCAGATAGGCTGTGGAGTCTGCTTCCCTGGAAACACTCAAAACCCACCTTGGTGTAATACTCTGCAAACTGTTTCTGCTTTAGCAGAGGGGTTGGACAGGGTGGTCTCCAGAGGTCTCTTCCAGCCCCAACCACTCCATGATTCTGTGATTGTGACTGGTAGCCAGAGAGTCCTGCTGCGGACACAACAAGACAAAGGTGTGCTGATGCTCATTATAAATGTCAGGACACACAAGGCAGCTCAAAGCTCGTAAATGGGAAGAGGAAAAATTGTGTCTGGCATATCTGCTGTGCAGATAAAGGGCCTTCTTGCTTGGCGTGCAGCAGCACAGGTTTCACCATGCTTGGGCTGGGAACAGACATGCAGAGGAAAATGCTGGGCATGGCTTTTTCCCTGGGGTATTTTGCAGAGTGACATTTATCTTCTGCACCCCAAATATCAGCTCTTCGTACAGGAAATTTTCCACTTTGATTTCCCAGGGAGTCAGGCTCTGTCTCAGGACTGGGTGGCTTCTGTAGCTACAGGACCATTGTTGGAGGGATGGAATCTGTAGCAGCTTCAAAATGTTCCTCAGTAGCATAAGAAAGATATACTACCAACCGAGCCTGACTTTTTCCTCCTTCTTCACCCTCATTGCTCAACTATCTGTACTTTGGCCCCAGTGAGGACACCCCACTGCTTTGCCAGTAAATTTTTCTCCAGGGCAGCTAAATATCCAACTTGGAGGAAAAACAAAGGGTTGAAGAAATGTGGGGAAACCATGAAGTACTTGAACAATAACTTCAGCTAGAGCCAGGCCTTAGGGACATGTCACTCAAATGCCAGCAAAGACACATTTCCTCCTCCCCAATGTTATTTCAGAACTACCTGAAAGATATATGTAAGACAGTGTGAATGCCAGTGCATTCACCTTCACTTAGTCTTGCATTCCTACTGTGGGGCAAGTCAGATTTAGCTAGAGAAAACAAAAGCCAGCAGGAAGCAGAGGAGCTTAACTGCATGGCTAGCAGTGGTATGTATTAGCAGGAGAGCTGGGTCTTTTGTTGGAATGAACATATGTCTCTCCTCCTGCTGCAATGCCTGCCATCCCCTGGGATATCCTGCTTTCTTGCCTGCTAGTCCCCAGTGTCACTTTCCTTTGAGCCTTTGACAGGAAGGCTGTCAGCCCACAGCAAGAACCTGCTCTGTGCTATGAGCTAATTGTGGCTTTGCCCTTGACATTCCTTGGGGCACAAGGCAAGTTCATCTGTGAATATAAATTTTCTCCCACACCCAGCTTTAAAATGGGGAGGAGATGCCTTTCTCCACTTCCCCCATGGGATTTCAAGAGCCCTGCTCCTTACAGGCCCCCACTTGTCCCAGGCACACAGAGCCTGTTGGGCATCTGACCATCTGCCTGAGCAAAGGCAGGGTTTGTTTGCTCCCTGCTGGCTGCCGGGGCAGGGCTGTGCTGGGGTGTGCCGAAAAGCCAAATCTGACTGAGTGTTTGCACAAACAGATGCAGCAGGCTCTGCTTTGGCAACAGTATTTTTAAATCCGCTCCAAACGCCTGTCAAGCCAGCTGTTCTACAAGGGAATTGAAGGGCATTGCCAAAGCTTCAGTAGAGGCAACGTACCCAGCAATTTGGAAATAAAGGGCTTCTGTTCATGGGAGTTAAGGCACTTCACGGCCCCAAAGACAAGGTGCTGTCTTCTCCGTGCACTCAGAAGAAATAACTCTATTCACTGGCAGACTAATAGCTCTCCCCAGGAGAGCTGCTTTGGGGATTTGGGTGGGTTTTGTTTCTTTAACTGTGAGGAGCTGGGCTATGATGCCATGACTGGGCTAGTGTCTGTCCTGCAGCCAAGAAACTGTTCCTACCTGTCACCTTGCTGGTCAGGTGCTGGTTGTGTCCAAGTACTTGTCAAAGCTCAACATGCTGGAGGTGTCTGCTGGCACAGTGTGGTGGTTAAAATACACGGGTTACATTTTTGGCCATGGGACAAAATGACATTTGGAAATTTCATTCCCAAACCTGTGCTTGGGGGAGAGGCTCTGAAGAAAAGCACACCCTATCCCATGGCCCTATGGGCACCACTACCAAGCTGCGAAACTGGTACACCAAGAGAGGGAGGAGGTTGAGACCCTGTTGGACACCTGGCCATGCCTGATGTGCCGTGCCACAGCCGGGGTCTGCAGTCTCACAGACAGCGAGGGCAGTGCGGGGCTGTCCTGGGCCAATGCTCAGCAGCAAAGCCCTCCCAGCGGCTGCCAGCGCCCCAGTGCCTGTAGGGCGATGGAAACAGCCACGGGGCTCTTGTAGCAGTGGTGACGGGGCAAGGCACGCCACTGCCTGACACGGCTGGCACGTCACCGGTCCCTGTCATTACTGAGCCCGGCGGGGAGAGCTGGCGCTACACCCCCGGTACAGGCTGTCCCCGTGCTGCCACTCAACGCGACACAGCCTGAGGTGGGAAAGGTTATTTATACCCTTTTTTGGAAAGCCCCTTGCAACCAATGCCATAGGAGGAGGGTGGGTGGTTTAATTGTTTTTCCTCCTCTCCCATTCTTGGAAAGAGAGGCCAGCTCGAGGCAGGCACTGTGGAGCAGGATCATGAGTCAAGAGGGTTGGGCTCGCTGCCTGCTTCTCCCTGGGGTTCTTGGGGGAGCTGGACCAAGTCACAGCCCTGTAAGACACTTGGCTTAGAGCTGAACCACACAGCCAAAACTGCTAACCTGTTTTGGGTTCCCCTTAGCCTGATCCCATGTTGCGTGCCCAGCACCAACTGTGCTCAGAGCTGGCTTGGGCTGCTGGTACCTCACACATCAGACCCTGAGGGTTTGGAACCTTTGCTGGAGGCAGTGCTTCCCTTCAGCATGGGCTAGGATGGCAGGGACTTTAGCTCCTTCTCTTCCCCAGGCCACAGCAGCTCTGGCTCACACGATTGCCTCTCACCACGGGGCTGAACTTCCCACAGGAGGTTCTGGGACACCTTGTACTCCATCCATGTAAACCTGTATCTTTATGCAAGAACACCTAGTCAAGGAGTGGGAGAGTTATGTACAATTCCCTTTTATGTCACAGAGACCAAAACCTGTATCCTCTCTGCCTCATAACAACTTTCACTGCCAGGCATAAGATGTTCTGCAGGAAGGTGCTTTCAGCCAAAAAGTTGAAGTGCTTCTACTTCAGAAAGAGAAATGAAGCATTTCTTGGCCCAGAGAAAAAGCTTCTCTATTGACCAAACACCACTGCACCCCTTGGAAAGAGGCCTGAGTTCTCTTAGCCCTGCTCCAGTTTCACAAGCAGGAGCAAAGCACAAATGGGATCTGGATCTCCTCTCCCTCTTGTGAGTGCTGTTATCATTAGATAACAGCAGAGGCCCAAGTCATTCTTTCCTTCTCATCTGATCTTGTCTTTGGAGAATGCAGATTAAGAGGCTCAAGCAGTCTTAACGCCCACATTTGTGGAAGGCCAGAGTCCTTGGCCTCTCCCGGGTTCACACCTGCTGCTGTACACACCAGGACACCCAGGGGAGCCTGTGGCTGCTTCTAATCAGATTTTCCTGATTTCAGCAGAAGCTACCCATATCCCATGACAGAAGCTTATGGTTCAAAGATTCCTGGCACTCTGCTGTATCAAATAAGGTTTGACATTGCAGGATCATACATCGTACGTTGGCAGAGATTCATTTGTGCAATCCAAACCTGCTGAGTGCTGTGTGCAGAATGGAATGGAGAGGCTTCCTAGAGCTTCTTTATCTTTCCAGTTTTCAATCTTCTTTCCTGCTTTCACTCTGATGAACCACGTCCTGCAAACACACAGCCCTCTCAGATAATAGTTTCAGATAAATTGTGAGTCCCTGGTGGGAGCACACCCTTAAGCAGAAGAACCACCTTGACTGAATGCACCAAAGGAAATTGGGAGTTCTGTCATTATTTCAAAGTCACATTAGAAAAGACCTCATTTTAGTTTAATTAGGGATGTGTCCCCACCTGCTGTGAAATATTACTATGGTGCTTAATTTAATCTTCACCAATTTTTATGCTTTTTATTCTTTCAAAGATCTAAACAAGTTGAGCTTGGGGAAGACTCTACTTTGAGATGTGTTGTGTGATCTACTGCAGGACCAGCTTCTGGTAAAACAAGCTGCAAGGGCCCTGGCATGTGTCATTTTACCTGTGAGACCACTTCTTCCCCCCACTCTTGCAGACACACACAGATCCCCTTTTTCACAAGCCCTCCTTACCAATTACTTTCTCATGTGGTCCAAAGACTCCTTGCCCTGAAAAAGGCTTCCTTCTCAGGGCGGGGGCCCATCACTCTTCCTGTTGGCTTGACACATCTCTGCCAATGCAGACACCAGGGTGTAACCTTGCTCCTCGTGTCAGCGCCAGGTTTGGATCTCTTCAAGTGCTCCTCTGTGTCCAGACCACACAGACAAAGCGCTCACAGTGTGACCCCTTATAGACCCTCTGGGCACCTCTGTGTGGGTCACACTCACACGCCAAGGGCAGGCATTCCCCAGCAGCACACCATGAGACACTTTTTCCTAGCATGGGCTGGAAGCTCAGTGTTCTCATGTGACCAGAGGCTGAGGCAATGGACACGTGTCTCTGTGTTAATCCAGCCCTGGAGACCAGCCCCACCCCAGGAGCTCAGAACACAGCCAAGCACCCTTCGGATTCAGGCTCCAAATCTCAGAGGATCAGACTTAAAAGGCTCCAAGGACTGCAATTCCGGAGACGCTCCCTTATTGACCTGCAAGTGACTGCTGCCAGCAAACACCACCCGCAGGGTGGGGCTGGACTCATGGCCAGGCTAAGCTGGGCTGGGGCTGGGGTTGCCAGACTGCAGCCAGGCTGCAGAGGTGATGCTTCAAAGAGCATTGGCTCCGAGACAGTGCTCATCCCTCTCCATCTGCTGAAACCGGCTGGCAAATGAGAGAAGGAATTTAGCACTGTATGGAGTATGGCTATCCAGAAAGGCAAGAGAGAAAAAAACACCAAAGACAGAAATAAAGGGTGATCAGTAATCATGCCTTTAATAGCTTGTAAATATTTTTTTTTAAATTCCAGGCAACTAAGATGTACATTTGTTGTGTGTATCTGACATCTGAAAAAAAAATGAGACCACAATCTGTTCTGTTTCTTCCCTTTTCTAAAGCACATAAATTAAAGTATCAGTCACCTCAATATACAACAGTTAAATGAAAGAAAAGGGCTTGTTCTGTTTTTACAAGTCAGTGTCACCTATTACCTGAAGCATTAGCTAGAGTTTTAGCTAGAGAACTTTCTTACAGCAAATAGGAAAACTCATAACTTAGGCTGTCCAGAAAAATTCAAGAAATTTCCACTCCCTGCTCTCAAACTTCTCTTCCTAAGAAAGCACCAGAATAACATTTTCCTGTTCAAAAACAAAAGACCCTAAAAACTCTTCAAACACACCAGGGAAACACTGTCTGTACCACAGAGCTTATTAAACTCAAAACATTAATGGTGCAACAACCTCCTCTTCTACAACTTTAACACAACACCTGGATTCATGTCAGGGTGAACAAGGACAGGAAATGCCAGACTACTGGTGGCCTTTGGTGCCTGTTGCTGCTCAGGGGCCTCCCGGGCTCGGCATCCAGAAAATGCTCTCAGCTGTGACAGCACCTGCAGGCTCAGGGACCTCAGCCCACGCAGCAGATCTGGCAGAGGACTTTTCATGATTCCCTTGCTGAACTCAGCTCAAACACACCTCGCACAGCCAAGACTGCAATTCAAATGGAAAGACACTAAGGACCCTCCTCTTACTGTGGTGCCTAGGCTCAGCCCTTGTCGCAATTCAGCCAAGTAGCTCTGGCTACCACCCAATATTCTTGACTATGGATGGTTTCCTTAGGTGCAGGATCATTTCATCGGAAATTCAGCATGGCCTTTGATGAGAGGGGCTTGCCCTTGCCTTTTTCCATTACAGGACATGTGAGCACCGTGTACGTGGGGCTGCTCCTCATGAGACTGCTTGGTAGGAAAAGCCTGTGCTCTAGCACAAGATAGATCACACACAGGGAAATGGGAGTTAGGCAGAAGCAGCTCAGATGGCTGATATATCCATCTGTTCCCTAGCACTGAATAGAAAAGCTCTGATCTAGGGGAAAAAAAGATGAAAGAACACAAAATGAAGCAAAAACGTGACCTTTTCTGCTTTTTTATCTTCCGTAGTTTTGACTAAAGAACCTGACCTGTAAGTGCAGCAACTCCAGAGACCAAAGTACTCTTTCACAGTCTTGTGTGTGTGCAGCACTAGAACCAAGTCACAACTACAGGTGTGAAGGAACAATGTCACAGTCCTCAGAAGACCTGCTCTGTGCACTTGCCAGTGCTTAAGTTTGCTGACAAAATTAAGCAAAGAGGTTCATTCTTCTTGAGCACAAAAAAAAAAAAAAAAAAACAAAAAAAAACCAAACAAAACAAAACAAAAAAAAAAACCAAAAAAACAAAAAACCAAAAAACTGTCAAACCAGCTTCTATTACAGAGAGATTCTAAACTGACATAAATAATTATAGTCTTGATTAAAAATAATATATTATTCTAGATTTTTGGTTTTTTAGTTCTCATGTAAAACCCCTATACTCTTGACATCTAGGAACAAAGACAAAATAAAAACCAGGCACTTGCTGTGCCTTCTCAAGCACTATTGTGGTGTTTAAGGGACACAGAGGAACTTAACATTTGAGATTAATGCCTACAGTGGAAAACAGGAGTTCTTCATGCCGTTGGCTTTTTCAAGTCTCGGATTTGCTTGATCAGGTAGTTCTTCTCATCAGTGAATTGTTCGTCATCCGTCCTTTCTTTCTGGAAATTGCTCAGAAACTCAATTAGCTTGGGTTGGTTTTTCAACAAGATCTCCACAATAGGCTGTGTTTTGTTTGGACTGGCCACAAAAACCTAACATGCAAACAAAATCAGATACATTGAGACAGCGAGGGGGTGGGGACAGAGAGAGAGAGACAGACAGAGGAACATCAGTCAGAACATCCCCATAGGTTACTTTCTAACAAGTCAGCTGAGGGCGGGCTGGCAGGCAGATGCTCTACTGCTACACACCTTGTCCCAAGGCAGTCAGACAGGAGTTCAAACATGCTGGTTCAACAGCAAATTGAAGCAAATCCATGCCCGCATGTGGTATTGCTTCCCTTTAATTTTGCTCTTTGGTGATAAAAACCTGACTGTAAACCCAGCTGTTGAGAGGGAGCTATCAATTCTCAGTCTCTTGTCACCCATGATAAATACACAGAAACTAATTATCAGGAGAATGGAACAGCTTTGTGTCAGTATTGATACCATTTCCATATTAAACCAGGCCTAAAATTAGACTTGCCAGATTTGTTTTGATTTGGAAAAATATGTCAGAGGCCTCACTTCCCTCTGCCTAATTCATTCATGGGAGCATGGAAACTTACAGCAGCAGGAGCAGGAGGGTTGTGGTGTGCTCAGCATCTTTGCAGCACTGGCTGACCAGAGGAGGGTGGCAATGCAGGAAGGTGACATGAGACACAGATGCTCACCTGGCACAGCTGGCCCAGCACTCTGGGCTTGCTGGCCTTCTTCAACGCTCTGATTTTTCCTCCAGTAATCTCTAAACCTGCAATTTTCCAGCTCTGAACATGACTGCTCATGCCACGACACTGTTTCTTTAACATTTGCTCTGGGTTAAGTGCAAACCTAAGGTTGCAAAGGGCAGCAGTGAAAGGCTCTTTTCAGGGACCTCAGGATGCCACAGAGCTGGGGCTCTGGAGATGTCGGTCAGGAGGGGCAGATGGGGCGCAGGGCTCACAGTGGGAACACGAGTGCAGCGCCCCCGGCCACCCTGGGAGCAGCTCCCACATCTGGCTCGCGCCGAGGTTACCATGGCTGGTCAACAAACACCGCCTGAGCGCTTGTGCAACGACAGAAATAACTCCAGTTATTCTCTACCCGATGAGAAGAAATTAAGGATGGACAGAACTGGAAAGTGTCCAGTTTCCCTCCAAGCCTGTCCAAACCAGAATGAAAACAAACATCTGCTGACAGTACAGAATGGCATCTTGTCCTGCCGAGCACAGGCGGCACCACCGCTGCCTCCCAATCCAGGGCTCTTCCGCAGGTCCCTTTGTCTCCCCTGAGGTTGTGTCCACAGGAAAACCTGAGCCACATCCAGCTGCTCAGGGAGGAGCTGTGCTACCTGATGAGGATCACGCACACTCTGACCTGGGAGGCTGTGCTACAGCCTCTTGTCCCTAAGACAACCCTTGGTGAAGGCTGGGGCAGGGTTCAGACTGGACCCACCACTAGGCTTCATACTCCAAAATCAGAGGACGCGAAAGTGCCACATCAGGGGAACATGTGGAAGGAGCAGGGTTCGACACATACCAACAGTACCCCACTGAGTACTGCCCAAACAGGAAGCTAGAAGTACTTTTTGATTTCACGTAGGTGATGCAAAGCATCTGCTTTTAAACCCTGGCATCCTGATGCTAGAATAGTCTTAATCTCTGTCTATGCCTTTGTCTTCTCTGGATCCCACCTCCTCAGGCTGTTTGGAAGGCTTTGAACCCCTCAGGGGAATCCCCAGAGCCTTGCCCTGGAAGAATATACCATAGAGTCTCCACCTAGACTGAAAGGAAAGACTTCCCCCATGGTGTCTCGCAACACTATGTGATCTACCCCAGATTTGCTCTCCCCATACGTCCCTAATTCTCATGGTTTCTCCTTTTCCTGTTTCCCCATTGGCTGTGGTATCCCTGGTGGCCTGCCCCCATGTCCACTATAGGGCACTGCCCTATGCCCTGCCCTTTGTACTGCCCCATGCCCTCAGACCATTGGTTCCTGACCCCATACTTAACCCTGTGCACACCACACGGCCAGGGCTTTTGTCCCTGATTCCCTTCGGTGTGTTGGAATAAACCCTTTCTGGAATTTATCCTACAAAAGGCCCTTCTTGCCTCTCTTGCTGAGCTGGCTGTGGTGTGTATGTGGTGTGGACTTGACTGCTTTGCCTGAGTGCCAACCCAAGTGGCCTTTCCAAAAGAGAGGCCTGTTAGGAATAGTAGCAGCAATCATCATCTAAATCCCACATTGCTACAAGGCTGCTCCTAGGAGTCCTTGCTGCAAGGTACATTGCCCTCTGCAGAAAGAGCTGCAACCTCTGCCATGCCGGGTGAACACTCCTCAAGTGTATTACAAAGTTTTCCTTGATCCAGTGTCCAGGCCATGGTCCCAGTGACAGTACACTATCTACAATTATCACACAGGCCTCCACCTTGCCCTTCTCTAATTACCCTGAGCTATCATCCTAAACTGTTTCTTTTTATTCCCACTTGCCACCTAAAATTTCTCAAGTGCAACACTAACAGCCTCCACTCCCAAGGACCCCTGCTGAGCAGCCACTTTCCTGCACAATTCCCAAAGTACTCACAGGGCAGCCTGGTACCAGGGACACATCTGCCCGTGGGTGGGGTGGCCAGTTCACAGCTCTCACTACACCTGAGGGACTCTCAACAGCTGCAGCATCTGAGAGCAGCATCTCCTCTTTTGCAAATAACTTTGATACGCTGCTATTGATGCATTGGTTTCCCTTAGACTGAGAGAAAAAGGGTTCGGGGATGTAAATCTGAACATACTTCACAGCTTTCCAGTCTCTGCTTTATCTAGGGAACATGAATCTTGAGACCTCCTTGTATGGACATTCGGCTCTGGATGAGGGTGCAAGCACTTCATGCTCTCAGTTGGAGCAGCCCCAGGATGCAGCTCCCTGTGTGCTGACCTACAGCAGGTGACCATGCTGATGGAAGCCAGATACTTCCAGGATTTGGACTAAGCCCCCAGTCATCTGGATGAGCTGCCTTGGGGAAAAGCAGGATGTAAGCCTACAGGCAGGGATTTGTAGATCTTCATAAGAAATTTTTGGTTTGGAGTTCAGTTTCCCCTTGGTGATGAGGTGAAGAAACCATCAAAGACACTGGCAGGACCCAGAGGTTCAGAAGTCATCTGCTGACAATGCAAATGGAAGCCATCAAAGAAGGCCTGACCTTGAAGTGCTGAACATCTTCCTTCAATGTATTTGTTGAATATTAGGCCTCCATAAGATTTGTCTGAAGGGTGACTCTCAAAATGAAAAAATCTAAATAATTCTTCTTGTAAAAGCTCTCTGCTGTGTAGCCAGAACTGGAAGGTTGGTGGTAAACATAATAAATAGCATTTCATATTGGACCTACCACTGGTATTACCACAGCAAATAGTAAAGAACTTAGTTTCATAGAAGCCATCACATCCTGTTTATCTTCCTGCTCAATTATTTATAGATTACAATCTGCCCCTTGCAAAACTGGCAAAGTGAACATTCAAACAAAGATCATCTCAACTGCCAGTCTTGCTCAGTGTCAACAGGGACTCCTAAAGAGAGCATGTTCAAGGACCAGAAAATTCCTGAAATGTTATTCAGTGCTTTGGCTAAGCAAACAAAATCAATTCTGCCAGTATCAAGTGGCCAGTTTCACAGAGCCCAGGAGCAGGACCACCACAAGACTTTATGTTAGAAAGGGTCCCCCTTATTTAGAACTCTGTATTGGCATAGAGAAGGAGATCAATCCATAAAACCAGAAACATTATTAATGCTGTCTGGAACATTTCCACTAAAATGAATGTGGTTTGGGGCAAACCACAGAGAACTTGGTTTCACCTGCGGTTTTATTATGAATGGATATATGTTCTAGAGCACTAAATTCAGAGAGATGAGAGAGACAGAGACCCAAAATGAAGACAGCACCCATATAAAAATTCCAGCTCTAAATATAGCTGTCTCAAAACAGAGACAGCTCCATTTCATGAGGATTTGCAAAAGGCCTGGAATGAAATTCAACTCTGAAGCTTCAAAAGTTGTCCTAAGTGCAATTGTTGCTACCTTCTCTGTTAAAAGTCCTAATGTATTTCTTCAAACAAACATCAGAATTACTTGATTAGAGAATTTGACCTTATTTCCTTACAATTGATAACCAGGCATTACCACCTTCTGGGGCAACAGCAGAGCAAGAGCAATTACAGGATGCCCTGGATTGAGTATTTCAGGACATACTCTGGGGTCATGCACAATGTCACTGTCAGGACACTGCACACACAGAACACACACAGTTCATGCTGCTTATAGCACAGTGCTTCACATAATAGCCCTTAACCTTTAGATTATCCAGCTCAGAAACAGAGAGGACACATCCCCACAAACACGGCCTCAGCTTCGTACCAAGAGCAAACTGTCAGTATGGTCAAATTATGAGAGGCCGTTTGCAGAGCAAGCTGCAGGAGGTAGCTCGTAATGTGCACAGAAGAGAATGGAAAAATGAAACTGAGGTCACAAAACACACTGTACCCATTCTATTTTTAGATTTAAACAGTAAAATATATCTTGCTAAATGTCTCCTTAAGAGCAAGAAAGTTGCATAGTCCCAGCTCACTGCTGCAGGGTGTTTTCCTGAAAATCAGCAAATTGTGAAATCCAAGAGAGCTGTTCCTACCCTTTGTGAATATGTGAGCTCAAAGGAATCTCTGCACCATGTTCACATACGATATAGCCTCCCCTGCAGACAGGCAAACTCAAAGCAGGCTCCACTAATGGAACATATCTCAAACCCACCACGGGAGCTGGAGAGCCCTTCCCAATATTGGATCCCCAAAGTGTGTGCACTCGAGACTGACATCTCTCCACTGAATCACTGCAGAGAAGAACCAGTGACTCTCAAAGCCTACAACTCTAAGTGATCCCCTTGGATTATTTATGAAGGAGGAGGGAAGGGGTGAGGTGTGTTAGCTTTTCTTCATTATTAAATACTGGGTAATCCTTATGCATATATTGCCTGGGACATCCAGTTTTACAAAGCAGCTGCAGATCTTTAGGAGGATGCTGCAAGGCAGAAGGTCCACTTTTTTTCAGGGAAAAGAAAAGAAGGGACTGGAGTTAGGAGGAAGACCAACCATCTCCTAAATGGAGAATGGAAAGAGGCACTGCAAATGGGCACTCTGTCTTCATTTTCCCACTCACAGTAGGTTGGATGATTTAAATATTCTCAGAGCTTGGGGGTATTGGCATTTTCAGCCACAAAATGTTCCTCCAAAATAAGTTTGCACTAGAAGTGTTCGCCACTTTCATCTCTATCTTACAGTTTCAAATCTGCAATAATTAGAAATCGCCTCAGGGAGTAAGAGTCATAAGCCTTTTTCTGGGTCAGCTGGGACATGAGAGTGTTGGAATCTGGATGCTTACAAAACAAACACTTTTTCATTTCAACTGTGCTAACTGGTGAAACATCTAAATCAGGTAATTTAAACCCAAATCTTTTGGCAGCTCAGACAGAGCAGTGAGTATCCACTTCTCAGCAGACCTTTTATTCCAAATTGCTGTGGTTAGTCTACTGTAATTTCAGCCAGGACTGCATAGGTATTTTGCAAGCATATTTTTAAAACGCAGGCACAGTTTAAAATTTATGAGATTAGAAGCTGAGGACAAGATTCCTCTCCCAGTTACATTAACATGGAATATTACAGCTGACAAGAGAACCAGGCTGAGAGACACAAACCCAGAAAGAGGAGGAAGGGACTCTGCAGAACAGGGCACAAACAGCCAGTCTCTTAAATAGGTAAGGATTTCAGTAGTCCTCAAGAAGTTCGTACTCAATTTAAGAAGTGAAATCAGAGGGAAAAGAGCTTCTCTGACCCTCTCTACAAAGCTAATTCACAATGCAGTTTTCTGTAGCAAACCCTGTAATGACCCTTCCCCCTGGGGAGGACCTGGATGCTGCTACATCCAGGGAATCCAGATCCTCAGTGAGGAGGATCCTAAAAGGGGAGCTGCTGCACCTCTGCAGTTACTCCACAGTGGGCTGCTGGTGGTGGTGAACAAGCAATTTCCAGCTGATCAGGTTCTGCTCTGAGTCTGCAGCTCCCCCACAAAGGGCACTGCACATGTGAGGCAGTGTGAGGAATGCCATGGGAGTGCTTGGCCCTGCTGACTGGAAAAGACCAACAACATCCCATGGAGGTGTCTGAGGACAGAGTTTGGCCCTTTGAACTGAAGAAACACAGCACCACTGTTGCTCATGGTTTGTTTTGCTGGCACTCCAAGGTCCAAGCATTATATCCACACGGCAGCAACTGCAAGTGGTCAGGCAAGGATGAGCCTGCAATATCTCCATTTTAACTGGCAATGGGATGCAACATGGTGGAAGGGAGGAGTGGGAAGGCAGAATGGGAGGAACAGCAATGTGTGACATGGTTGGACACTGGAATCCTTTTACATTATTCCAAGTCCTTTTGAATGCCTCCTAAAATAAGTGAAATCAGCCATTCCCAAGGCCTGGTCCATGCCTATAATTAATTCAGGAACAGCAACTCATGTCTTTCGTAAATAAAAATCTTACATTTATTCACAGAGTGGCTAAGAAACCCTATTCCTCTGATACCTTCTCCCCACTGGCATCTCAAAGGCTGCAAGTGTCTGGAGCCAGACTGCTCCTTATCTTGGAGCCACACACCTCCTGATAAAGAGGAGGAATACAAGTTACTCTCAGTGGTTCAGTTGACTGGAAGAAGTCAGCAAGGGAACAGCTTACCAAGCTGCTTATTTCACTAACAGAATTTTCTTTTAATCCTCCTTAAAGGTGCTTTTTTTTTTTTTCTTTTAGAAAACTAAAAGCTTTTTGGAGAAGCTGCACATTCTCTAAGTCTCCACACTGAAGATCTGAAAGCTTTTTTCCAAATCAGAAATGGCATAAGTACAAAACTCAACAAGTCACCCGGAATTTGTGGAGGGTGTTGTAACCTCTTTCCACAGTCATTTGGTGTTTTCTGGTATCCTTCTTAGAGAGCTTAGGGAGGGGATATCCTTAGAGGCTCAAAATTCCACTTCTGATAATCGTTAACAACTCTATTTATAGTTTGGAATGAACATGTTCATTCCAAATTAGAGTTAGTTTTGCATAACAATCTGACTCACTCTGTTTCAGAGCAGAGAACTCTTTTGATAGGAAAATGGTAAACTTCTAACTTATTAACATTGATCATCATGAAAAAAGGGACACTGGTTGGGTCTGGTAATTGTTTAACACTGCATCAATGTCACTGCCAAATGATGGAAGGATAAAGCTCATTTCAAGCTCAGATTTTTAATACCTTTAAAAGCATATTGCATTTGCACTGATGCCCAGCACCAGCACCACCTACTTTTAATCTTAATGTGGAGTTTTAAGACCTTTTTTTTATCTTTACCCAGAATTACATGGTAAAATGACCCAGAAGTGGGGAGAAGGTCCCTTGGATACTATCTAGAAGTTGTGTATTTTGTTATCTGTAGCTCATGGCTACTTGACTGACTACCCCCAGCTCAAACCAAAATGATGCTGCTTTAGGTCTCACCTGAAGGCAAGCAAACAGAAATCAGAGGTTGATTGATAGAAACCTTTTCAATTATGACACTCTCAAACACTGCAAGTGACTGTAAACCCCAACCTTTGCCTTATTTTTCTGGACTTCTTTTCCATCTTGAAAGACATTTTTATGAGGAGAAGAGAAAGTTTTCCACCTCTACAACTCACTGGCTCACCTTGAACACATGGAATGCTTCAAACTGAATGTTGGGGCTTTTATCTCGCAGCAAGTTCATCATCAGCTTCAGGTTTTCTGGTTTGCTGATGTATTTTGTCATGATGGCAAAGTTGTGTCGGTCCAGAATCAGTTCACCCAGAAGCTGTAACCACAATTAGCAAAAAACCCCACTTTTTTTTCAGTTCACCACATCATTTTTGAATGCAAAGAAAGCAGCAGCCTATTTCAATATTTGCTTAAGAGGCTTCAATGTCACAAAGTTTAAAAAAAAGGAACTAGACTTCTTATCATGCAGGGGGTTACTTTATGCCCAATAATGCTCATCTTCTAAATACTACAGAGAGGGATCCTGCATATGGGCTGTGTGTATAGGGCTGGTGTGAGCAGTTGGGACAAAAGCAGGTGTAGTGCAGCTGTCTCACAAAGACACCGTCATTTCATTCCCATGTGACATTCACACCCCCCTCTGCTTCCATGTGCAGGCCATGTCACATGTGGCACACCAGAGACTGCCACGTTACTGCCGAGTTCATTGGAACCCACGCTCTGAATCAAAGCACAGATCTGAGCTCAGAGAAGTGATCGCGCTCGTTCCACAGAAATGGCCCTGTGCTTCCCCAGAGCTCCAGGAAAGAAAAGACACACTGAGCTCTTGTGCATTCCAGGTACAGCATCACAAGCCCTTAGTTCTTCTCTCAACAGATAAATGGCTGCTCCATTACCCTACATGCACCTTGATATTCTGCATTACACAGAGCACAAATTTAGCAGGAAAGTGGTGAGAGACTTTACCTTCAAAGATTGCCTCTTTGTTACGTAATTCTCTGAATGAAGGAGTTTTTCATAATCCTCAAAGATCTAGAGTAACGAGAAAACACAAATGCATCAGATTCATGTCCATCCTCCCTTCCCTTGGTCCTTCTCACCCCAGAGGAGCAGCAGTGGCTGCAGCCACCCTCTAACACTTCACTGCAGTGCCAGGTCCAGCTCTTGTGGCCTTTTCTCTTGGCTGGTTATCATGCAGTGAATTAACACTCAGGAACACTCCTCTTCCAAGTGCTGCAGTGGGGGAATACCACATATGGACTGGATGGAGTAGGGCTGGTGTGAGCCAACTGGGACAGAAGTAAGCCAGTGCCTGGACAGCCTTCTCTTACAGAAGGGTGACTCTGCAGCAGGACATGTGGGTCCAGCATATGACATCCACTCACACACATCACGGTCATGCCTGGCTGTGTGACTTAAAACAACACCCCACAATGGTGATGGGGCATCCCAAGTGCTCCTTTTGAGAGGTGCCACCTCGCCTGCCCTCAGCACCCTCGCTCCTTAAAGCTCTTTGCCCGGCAAGGGTCACCAGGCGCAAAGTGCATGCTGGATTTTGCAGGGATGGACCAAGGGGATCTTGTGCTCAGGAGGACTGAGAGAGAAGGCTGAAATATGTTCAAACTATCTACCAAACAAGTGGGAAACATCAACACTGCCATCCAACAGTCACCAGAAAAAAAAAAAAAAAACCCAACAAAAAAAGCCTCGCTTGGGCAATTGATACTTAAAAATTTAAAATGTCAAATAAATGTAGAATGGGGACTGTTCCAGTGCAGTTCAGCATTAGGAGAAAAGATTAGCAGAGACACTTTGCTCCAGCTAAGCTGCATTAGTGACTCAGCAATAATAAGCCTGCTCTTTATTTAGCCTTCATGGTAACCAGAATGAAAGAAATTTGTCTTTTCCTTTTGGCAATGAAATAAAAGAATACCTCAGGTAACATGAAAACATAACCCCCAGTCTAATTCCATGATCTGTATCAGTCCAATTTTAGTTGAATCAAATGGAATTTTTCTGACCCACATTTGGTCCAAAAAGGAGCCAAAAAATCGAAGTGAAAAATTACAGCTAACTAAGGGACTAAATGCCTTAGGAAGATAACGGGAATACGCAGACGTCAGTCCCTCGTTTAGGTACATATAATTTCCAGTAATGCTAAAACTTGTTTCAGTAACTCTTCTCCTCTGTCCCAAAGAACAATAAATAACACCGGTATGACCCCGTCTGTGCTGGGATATCACAAAACTGTTTTAAACCTGCACAGTTTTCTCCCATGATCTGTTTACATGCAAAGTTTCAGTTCCATTCACACTTGAGGAGATCTGATGCACACAGCAAGAAATAAAACTTGCTCTTAAGTGTGAGCTCTCCTGAAACCTTGGTGTGTGTCTCCGGGTGTGTGCAGAGGGAGTATCTGCATTTCACAGGCCAAGCGTGGATTCTGCTCCAGTACAAAGCAGTGTTTGGTTTTGCAGTTCTATGTGAGGAGTTTATGCAGAGCACGAAACCCCCTGCTCATTTTTTCCAGCCAAGCATAAAAAGATTTTTTTTAAAAAAGTCTTTCAGCATTGGTACTTACTACATCATAATTTTGTTCCAGAAATTCTGCCACCAACAATTTGTGTCGTGTTAACAGGTCCTGGGGAAGAGCAGAGAAAGGTTATCTGAGAGAGTGAGTGCCTTTGATTGTTCCCTGATTCTGAAATGTATTTCAGCACTTTTGACCAGAAGGCATTTACAACATTATTTCTATAGACAACACTGTATTCATTATGTGTTTAGTAGGACTTTAGGGAGAATTCAGGTAATATAATGCTAATAGAATAAATTTAGAACTCTATTTATTCTAATACTCTTTCTTTTTATTCCTGTTTCCCTCTCACCTTTTCTTGTTGTTGATAGGTCATAGTGCACAGTACTCATATTAAACAGGGATGGGGAAAAGAAAGAAATTAAACTGACTCTTTATGGAATCTTGGAGCTACGATCTCCAAGCCAAAAGTGATCTACATGCCATCCCACAACTGGGAATGATGCTAAGGCTGAACTGCTATTGCTCATCTCCAAGAATACAAGGAAAATTCAAATTCAGCCACTGTATATACATTTATCTATTGAATAATGAAAGCTAGACACCAACCTAAGCTAAGCCATCCAGGCTCCCACCTGCTCCACTGCCTTCCCTGGAAGGAGTCTCAGGTAAGCAGGGTGAGTCCCTTCTGTAGAGCTTTTTTTGCCTAAGGTTGACTTTCTGACACAAAGCAGTAGTGGACCTTTCAGATAGCTGGACAGACTGCCTCCCATTCCAGAAGACCAACTAATTCCAATTCAAATTAAAAGAACCCCTCCCACAGAATGGGAATGGATGCTGGCGCTCAGTGACAGAGATGCAAATGTTCAGCTCCAGAAGAAATTGAGTCTTTTTACTGGATGAATAGCTATGAAATGAGTGGCCAGCGTGAGGCGTTTACGTATGATTTTTATCTTGCTGGTTCTTTTAAAACATAATATTGATCACAATAAATGCCTGATGAAGTCCATTCAAGTTGATATTTTTCAGTGAATCAGTTTCTTTTTCATAATCTTTTTCTTGGTTTCCCTACCCAGGCAGAGACTGAAGCTGATGAGGAGCTCAAGCAGATGGACAGACACATCTTCATAAAGAAAAGAAATCCTTTACATACTAATCCTTTAATTTATTTTTACCATCAATTATAAGAGGAAAGCAGTGTGTTACAAAACTCCATGCCTGTTTTAAATACATCCCTTCATTTAGCAGGACTGCAGTGACAGCAGTTTTAAAGAGAAACATGTGATTCAGGAGCTTTTATGCAGGGCACTTAGAGGCAAGTACAAGTCATTCAATAGTGGGCACAAATGAAATATAATCCAAAATGAGTTTTTCATAGGAGATGACAAGGAAGTGTTCAGTCAGCCTATTCCAACTGCTGCTTGCACCCTCCACAGCCAGCTTATACCTTGAAATACAAGCCCTTTTCCTCTGCATTTTTAATAGCTCTGTTTCCTCTCTGCAGTGCACCTGGATAACTGTAATTAAGAAGTACATCTCCAGATCATAAAAAATTCCAATGCTTCCCTACTATAAATATCCTCAGACTTTAATGCACATTTAATTAAGCCCTCCTCCCGTGCATAGACTATCCAAGGCTTTCAGCTCTGAACCAGACACTCAAGTTGCAACCCAACATAGGGACAACAGAAACAAAAACGTGCGTTCAGTAATCCAGCCAGCAAACAATCACAGCATTTATTTTTTCAGTGTTAGGGATGAGGTAGCTCCATATTTCATGATTCAATCACTTCCACATCACTTTTTGCTGTTCCAGCTATTCAGAGTAACAGACAAACAGGAGATGAGACGAGCAGCTGGTTTATTTCCAGAACTGACCATGTATCAGGTGCTGAGGCAATTTAAAAAAAAACTAAAAATGCCATTTATACATTTCCCCCAAGCATTTTAAAAGGCGATTTCTGTCCTTTGTCTGAGGATGAACTGCCCTCATACTCTTCTCTTTCCAGTGCATGTAGAATCCTATTTTTAAATCCTACTAAAAATACTCTCAGTTCACAGGGGACAGAAGTACATTCTACAGCTGTAGATCTGCGAACAACATCAACCCCTCTTTTTGGGGGAGGGTTGTAGCAGTCTAAAGTCCCTGCCAGAGCTTAACAACCCCTGTCCCCATCCTGCCTCCTGGCTGAGGTGAAGACTGCCCATCACCACCAACACACTCTTCCCTCCTGCTCAAAGCAGGACATGGGGAGAAGATGCAAATCTCTTCTGTTGAGCTGGGAACTGAGTCAAGGAGCACTTTTTCTGGCCAGAGACAAATATTCTTCTTAGCATAGGGTAAACTGCCAGAAACAGAAGATTTAAATATCTAAGTTATGTTGCACTTTTTTTAATACCTTGCCTGTGTTTCTGTGCTACTTTGAATTTCATAGTCTTTACCTAATGGACACCACAACAGCGAAACTTATAATAAGGGAAAGATGCTGCAATTGATTAAAGGGTGATTTGAATTGCTAATCCTGCTCAACTCATTACTGAAGAATGCAACGTTATCTCCATTATGCAAATCTTCATCCCATTCGGTTGGTTAGTAAACACCAGTAAAAAGCCAGGGTTCAGTGTATGCTGAATCACTGAGCTGAGCTCTAACATTCCTTACAATTACTCCTGAGGTCTAGCTAATCATGTTCTAATTAGCTTTGAAAGGAAAGAATAAACAATGTGTTTCTATGACAGCAGGGAGCTCAGTGATAGAAGAAAAAAAGGAGTTACTTCTATATTTAGAAGAGTCTTTAACTAAAAAGATTTTCCCTCAGCTTTCTTAAACTGTTTTTCAGAAATAAATTAATCTTCTGTGTATGAAGTTCACAGGCATCAAATTTTTGGGTTGTTTTTTTTTTGCTCAAGGACTGTAATAGCACCTGGTGGGAAGGATGACGCTCACATCCAGACTCCAAGAAATTTGGCAACTTCACCCAAGCTCATGTTTAATATAACACAAACTCTACACAGTAGGCTCCACTCGACAGAGCTTATGCAGTGCTTCCACCTACTTAGCTTTTAGCACTACAGTCCTTACACTGAACCATGGGTGATAAGACTGTGAATACATTGTGAAAGAATCAGTGGGCTTGGCATTAATATAAACTTGACTGCTGAGTGTCACCATGAGATCTCCTAGTTTTCTGAGCATTCATATTGAAGTAGAAGTTCTCACTTTCTCACGCTCTGCTCATGTAAACAGGAGATTGTTTTTTGTAAATACTGCCATTGTTTTGCATTCTTCTCCAGAAGAAAAGGTTGTCTGGCAGTCCTTTTGGCCAATTGTGGATGGGGGGTGGGATTCCACCCTCCAATCGATGGTCACCTTTCTGGAAGTATATAATAGGATGTAATAAACAAGGGGCAGACTTTTCTGCCCTACTGTCCTCTCTCTCAGTTTCCAGTCTCTGTGCGGTCATTTGAGCGTGGCAAACAGTGACTTCTGAGCTCAGAAGGGACAGCAAAATTACAATGATTTCCAATGTTAGTTTTAAAAGATGCCTTCTATTTACTTGTATGGTCATGATGGGCAGTGGGTTTGTCTTGGGGGAAGGTAGGGAGAGAAAAAGGTTATGCATTTTACAAGAACTGTAGGTAATATGTAATTAATTTGAGTTTTAAATGGTAGCATAAAAGACCATGGATTATCAAGGTAAAGAACGTTAATTAAATACAGATTGACATTTCTCTAAAGATTCTTTGCAGACTTGATCCCTGTTGTGAATCCTGCTACAATCAGACCAAGGGTTAACTGAGCAATCAAAAAGCCACCCAGTTCAAAGCAACACAATGCTCAGTGATGACTGCTGATGGAGTGCTGCTTTTGACACAAACTATGATGCACATACTGAATACTTTACCTTGAATGTAGCAAAGGCATCAGAAGCAATATCAAATGTTGACATTTCCACGTATTTAAAAAAGTCTCTGAACTGTTCTGAAAATAGTATGATTTTGGCCAAGGGCTCATGGCGGATACACTCTCTCAGCATAATTCCACAACGTAAGGCAATATTTGGGGATTCATATCTGGAGAATGAAAAGAAACAGAAAACATCAAAACATAGAAGAACAAAGATAAACAGGCACCTTTCTAGCAACAAGGAAATTCATAGCACAGGGAACACACATGCCAGAAGGGACAGCACACACACAGAGTAGCTCCCAGCCACAGTGCTATACCCAGCTGCAGGACCTCATCCCAAAGCTCAGGAGCAGACACACAGATAAAGCTGCCAGAATTTTTCATTGCAAACCTCTCTCTTCCCAAGCTAAAACACGTTTTGGTGTAAATTTGCACCACACCTCCTCTCTGTGGAAAGACCGTGGGGAGTGTGCAACATTTCCACAGAGCTCCTTCACCCTTTTGGATTTGTGAAAAAGCACAGCCAGTAGAGTATAACAACCTCCCTTTTCAGATTTAATTCTGAGCTCCTCAGTTTATCCAAGAAAACTGTAACACCTCATGACCATCCATCACCTCCCACTCCACTTCTAGAGAACATCACTCTGGAGCATTAATGAGGAAGGTAGGAAGAGTCTCTCCAGGCAGTCGACACAGGATTAAGCTTTCTGTAGCTCTGAAATTTTTGTTTGTTTTGATGGGTTTTTTGTTTGTTTGGGGTTTTTTTTTGCAATTTAGGAGGAGTTCTGCTCAATTCCTCTTCTGCAGGGGCAATGGCTGTGTACAGGACACAAGCATCCATTCCCTAAGCTACAATCCTGTTATGGCACATGCACTGCAATAGCCAGGAGCCAGCACACGTCTTGCCCTTGGAGAGGAAGGGAGGGAGGGAGGGAGGGAGGGAGGGAGGGAGGGAGGGAGGGAGGGAGGAGGAAATTCAGATCATCTTCCACTTCTATGAAGTCTTGATTTATTTAAAGCTGAAATTAATCTGAAACAAAACTGTTAGAAACACATTAAACAACAAAAAGGATGAAATCCAACAGTCAAGAAGGACTTAAAATGAACTTCTTGCAGCAGTCTGCCAGAAATTATGTGAAAGTGCTGAAGTCCAAGGGGACAGAAAGCACTCTCTGTTTCAATAAACTGGTTATACTATATCAGAACTGTGTATTATCACCCAGAGCTTATCAGCATCGTTTTTCCTTTGCACAATTAATTCCTATCACTAGGCCAAAAGAAATACAATAAAAAGAAAAGGGAAGAAAAACACAAAATGCCATCTGTGCTGTAAGTGAGTGGGCCCTCAAATTTACCATCAGCAAGCAATTGAAAAGAATGGTAGTGTTCTGCAAGCATACCAGAGCTGCATTCTTCAACCTGCTGTCAACAATAGTTGGCTTAATGAAAAATGGATTGCTATTCCAAACAGGCAAATGAAGCTTCCCACCCCCAAGGAAATGCAGGCACTCAAGCCCGTATTTGTTTTTGTTTGGGGAAGCATTTGCAAACTTGAACTTCTAACTCTTCAGACAGCAGAACTTCACTGATGTTTCCCATTGAGGCATCAACTCCATTAACAGGAATACTAATTTTTAAAGAAAATGAGGCAGAGCTGCTCCTAGGAGTGCAGCCAGGAAAATATTTAATAGTTGGCTAATGAATATTTTGGTTGGAATAAAAGCAAATTACATTGTTTCCAGCACAATAACTTTTAAAAACATTAAGTATCTACAGAATCATTCTTAGTCAAATGCTCCATTATCTGGAAGTGGGTTATGGACCTTTGGCTGTTCACATAAGCGAGGGAAGTTGGGTTTGGCGCCCGGAATAAGCCTGGAAGAAGTTTACAGGCTGCCCAGTCATAGCTAGCATGTCCTTTGCACCCACACTTACATACAAAGCCACCAAACAGGAATGATAGAAATGTGTTTCAAAATCACTTTTAATGAGCAATTAGTGCTCTATGCTGATGTATTACCACAGCAGAAAAAACTACTGAGTCCTTCTCTGTTTGGATGAACTTACAACCTAAAGAAACCCCCACAGAGTGAATACTGGAGAGAACTAGAAAATGAAACAATGGCCTTGAAGTATTTCAAAACACTTATTGTGGAGTTTGAAAGAGGCAAGACTGAGAGCAGAAATGTATTTCTGTATAAAGGGAATCATTCTTCCATGGTGAGTGCAGAAGATGGTACAAGGGGAGGAACACAGGCAGGAGATTTGGAAGGCATCAAGTCCGGAAGACACAAGGTCTTAAACAGGTATATTCTGATCTGACTTTACACTACTGCTATAGTCTGAGTTTATCCTTGAATAAACTCAAGGGGAATTTTGCAACCTCAGCCAATATTTCATTAAAGCTCTAACTGCACTGTGATATGAAGAGGTTATCACAACACAGGTTGGGGCAACATCTAGGGTAGAGATATCATGTGGCATGATATATATCGATATATCAATATATCTATATAGCTATATAAATATATAGATATGTAGATATATAGATATGTAGATATATAGATATGTAGATACATGGACATATATTCACAAAGAAGCTTCTAAATGTGTCACTTGAGAGAAACAATGCAAGTGCCATAAACTTAGCCCTCAACAGTCACTGTCCTAGAGGAAAAATATTTTAACTTACAAAGGATCAAAGTTATTTCTGGGCTGATGCAATAGGCTGACACCCGAGAAAAAAAAATCAGCCCAAATACACCTGGTTCTCTATGTACACCAAATACTGTACTCATCTGAAATCCTATACACAAAGCCTGCACTCAGAAGATGGTATTAAAGCAAGTCCTCATGCAGTGCAAAGTCAAATAACCTACACAAATGAAAGAAAATTTAAAAAAAAGCAACTATGTGCTGTGTGTTTTCTGAAGCTGAGGAGCTGGAAGGAAGCAGGCAACAAGGAAAACCAAGCCTAAAAGCTAGGAACTGTTATCTCAAGCTGGCAGTTCCACTGGAGTATGAGACAGGAAACACTGGGCGGGAGCTCTGATTGAAGATCCTTCCCACCCAACAGAGCTCACATTAAGCCACAAAAAAGCAACCTTTTGCTGTTGGGGACTGACAGGGGGCAGAGGAAATTTTACATCCAATAGAAGCACAGCAGTCACATTTCCTTTATAGTCATGGTAGAGGTGATTTTTTGTTTTTCTTTCCAGGTAATGTTGTGATGTCATGCAACAAACACGGAATGGCACAAGTCAGCCAAACCCACTGTCCTTTAGCAGATTTTGATTTCCTATATTTCCTCTAGCATTATATAAATATATATCTATATAATATAAATAACATAATTCATTCAGCACTAAATAAATAAGAAAACATGTCCTCAAGTCACATTTTCATGTGGTGGTGCCTAACACGAGGTGCTTGCTTCCCAGTCCTGCAGCTGACTGCACACAGGCACCCCACGCTGTGGGCACACAGCAAGCTGTGTGTTCAGGGCCCTGCCCTGGATGCAGGCACAGAATTTAGGTCTCATTTTTAGACAGTCCCAGCAGCAGGACACAGGCAGGGAAGGCATCATCATGTCTGATATCATTACACTGCTCTGCAGCAGCTGCTTACGCTGGGCAGGACTGACTCTGGACTTCTGCTGATGGATTCAACTGCACTTTTCAACAAGACATTCCAGAAATGGCAGTTCTAGGCCAGTGCAGTGCTGCAGAGGAGCAGTCAAGACACCATGAACAAGGAGCCTGAGGACCATAGACACTGCTGCATGCAGCAGGATTCTCCAAAAAAAAAAGCATCTAAGTGATGCTATTTAAATTCATCCACTGACTCAGGTCACTCACAGTAAAATGTCTGTCAGAAGCATATATGCATAAAAACTTCACTATCATCTTAATATTCTGGGTTGCTACAGATGTCAAAGGAAATCTGGGACATAATCCAAAAATATTTTTTTATCTTTAAATAAAGCCCAGACATATGGTAGCAATACATGCCCAATGTGTAAGATCCAAATGAGTGAAAAACTGAAAAAGCAAAGACAGAGAAAAGGGAAGAAAATGATTGTATATACATATGAAATTAAAACCAGTTTGTAATAATGACAGAGAGAATTATCATCACTGTAGTGATGTCAAAAAGACCCCCCCCAAAAAAAAGAAATTTAATGCTGAAAGTTGTGGAGTTAATTACAGAAATAATTTAAAGTTGAAGTTCACTTGTGGCCACAAGCACTGGAGAAGTCTGTCCCACAGGCAGAACTACTCTTTATTGCATTTTTCCTCCTCTCTGTTCTACCACACAATGATCCAGTTTGACTCCAGTTATTTACAGACACCACTGCTGGTCACTCCTGCAATGCAAAAAGATCTAAATGAACCTGAGCAGTCACCAATAATGTTACGCAAGAGTTTATGGTGGGAAATGAATTACACATCACGTGGGCAGCAGTCAAAAACAACCAGCACATAATTATTTCAGCTCGAAGTTTGGTGAAGGAATAACAGCCAAATGAAATAATCATTTAAAAGTATAGAGTTCCATACAAAGAAAGTCAATATGAAAAAAAAAATAAAGTAAGAAATCTGGAGCAAAATCTGAAAATCCTTTTTTTTTTTTTTTAACTAAAAGTGAGAAAGTAGATCAACTGCAATGGCAGCATGTTCCAGGCAATGTTCTTTAATGAAATTCAAATAAAAGCACCTACCCTTTTAGAAGCATGAATAGGATATGTGGATGGGCACTGATGTATTCCACTGTAGGGCTGCGTGTGCCAATTTGTCTTCTCAAGATGTTGTTGAATATCTGGGAAACATCCTTTTTGCCCTGTTAAAGAAGCAAAATATATCTTTGCTTAGAAAAGCATGAGCAAATGACCATTTACTCATCGTTTTAAAGTACAAGTGAAACTGAAAACAGAACATGTCAGCCTTTTATTTTTTTCCTCCACGGTCTCTCTGTCTCATATTTGCTGTTTCCACAAGAAGGTTTTCTCCTTTGGGTGGCTCTGAAGGCTCCTGACTTCCCCCCTCCCATTTTCTCCTTGTTTTTCCTAAATGAAGATGTGCGTTCCTCTTACACTGTCAACCAAGGCCCTGGCTATTTCAAACAGCAACACTAAGGCACCATAAAAGCACCCTGAGCCCAGCATGCTGTTGCCGTGTGTGTTGTTACTCTCGTGGCCTCCAAATGTGAGTAACAGAGCTGGTACCAAACCCCTGCCACATTGCCTACACTTAAAAAGCTAAAGCTTTTCATTAGTCCAATGCAAACAACTCCAAGTGGGATTACATTTCTGAAAATCAGGGTTGCATTTAAACTGTGTCCATTATTTACCATGAAAAATGACGTAACTACTACCGATAAAGAATGGCTGCATCACATGTGTGTCTCTGCTTCAATCAAAAATGAAGTCCTTCTCTTTGTCCTAACATTGTGCTGTGTGCACCTATCTACACAATCACATTTTGTCTTCAAAAGATTCCCTGTGCAAACAGCTTTCCAGAAGGTCTTTCCAAATCTTGTTCTACTCAGCCATGGGGCTCACCAATACGTCTTGCATTAAAAATCCTCTTCCACCCCTGCTGCTTTCTCCCCTGGCACAGCAGACAAATTGATGTGTGAAGTTAAGGGAGGTGGGAGATGGCTGCCCTAAGGAACAGTAACCAAGGCACTGAGTCAACAGCAGGTCACTATGCACAGGGCAAGCTAAAGCAAAAGGTCACTTATAATCTGTACATGCTCATTGATCTGTCTTGGGAGGACAAACATTCCTTGGCAGAGAACTTATGAATGTTTGAAGCCAAGGAGCAGATAGTTTCACACGGAGGAAAATTCCCTGGTTTCACCTCTACAAATAAATCAGTGCTGAGGAACACAAAACATTCTGCTTTCCTACTTGTTCCAGCCCAGCTGGCTTGGAGACTTGGAGACTCTGGGAATTAAAGAGGAGAATTAAATCAGAGCAGGCTAGTCCATCTGCCTTTGTCTGCAACACTTTTTTTTGACCCTTGGACATAATTTCAAATAGGCTAATTCTGTACAAAGTCATCCCATTCTCCCCTATCTTTACAACACCCATATCATATGCCTGGAATTCTGTGATCCCCACGGGCTTCAGCAGTTACTCCAAGACGAAAACAACTCAGACAGAGAGGAGCTGTTGAAAGGGGGAGGTAAAGATAGCCAGAAATTAAGTGATCCTCTCTGCTCTGCCAAATTTTATATTAGTTACTTAATACTGTGTGCATTGCAGCATAATATCCACAGAGAGGAGACAGATATAGATATATAGATATATGTATCCAATTGTAGCTAATCTTCTAAAGATCACTGACAGTGGGAGCCAGAGTTGATCTCCATGGCTTCTCCAGGAGGGAATAGAGGCAGATAGGAGGGATACATTAAAATTGTAGGAGTACTTTTGGAACACTCCTTACTTGGACCTGCAATTGAATTTTGCCTTATAATGAAATACATATGGCCATTGAAGCACAAGGTAGGGCAGCGTGAAGAGAAAGTGGCTAGACAAGAACAAAAAAAACCCACTAAGAATGCATTTTATAAATAAAGAATTGTATAATACTTATACCATAATTTAGCTCCTGTTTCAAGGTAAAGTAGGGGAGAGATTATAAAATCACCAGTCCTGGGCTTGTAGTTATTTACTGCCTATTTTAGGGGCTTTACAGTTTGTGAACCTTCAGACTTACACACAGTAACGTCTACTTTTTTAGTTGACTTCTTATGTTTGCACATTTGCCTCAGTTCTTCAAAGTTCAAAAATAAATTTCATATTTTAAATTTCTAAAAATCCAGTCTGATCTTGATTCTGGGCTCCTGCCCAAACCTGACCTTGATGCTTCATAACAATGTCTGAAATCACTGAAATTATGTCTTGTTTGTTGAGTAGCAGAAGCAATAAATCTGTGTTTCCTATGGATGTGTGATGGACGTGTCCAAGTCTTCCCTACACAGTCTTTGAAAACACATCTTTAAAGGGAAGTTCAGCGGGGAAAAATTGGGATCAAAGTGGGCAGAAGGGTTGGGGAGGAGCATACAGGGAGTCAGGACAAAGCAAGGTAACATTATTGCCTTCAGAAATCAGATTGTCAGTAGTTTATGATTTGCTTTTTACCATTACATACGGATCAGCTTGCATGTTGTAGAGTGATGAAATTGCTTGTTCAACGAAGAAACTTAAATACCAACTGTGGCCACCAACATAACCAAATGGAAACAGAGAAGCTGATAAACTGGAAAAGTCAGTGGGATGACATGAAGACAATGCAGCACATGCTCTCACTGTCCTTGTGTTCAGTGACATTTGGTTTCTGGTGTTTTGTCCAAAGAATATGTATAACAGTTTGGCTAAATGATTGGGAAGTTTTCTGCAATTAATAAAAATTGTATTTGGCAATAAGAATTATTGAGAACTGCTTGTAGTAACAGCAACTCAACAACAGATTAGGTATTTCATCCAGTGCTTGCTTTAAAGACTGTATGTTTATTATGTTCATACAGAATATTTTTTCTGGCAGAAGCAATGCAGCCTGTCGTGTAACTAAAAAAATGCAGAAGTGTCTCTTCTGTGCTAACAGTATCTTCTCCTCCCCTCTTCTCCATTTTTCTTAAAGGGTGTTTTAAGGGCTTCGGTTGTTGGGTTTTGAATAGTTTTGTAATTAGACATTTAACAGTAACCAGAGGAGACACAGAGAAGACAAAGCATTAAAAAAAACCCTCCTGAACTTAAGACCTGAGCAAGAGTGAGAGAATTCCACTAAAAAATTCTTCAAAAATTAATACAAAATAGATCAATCAGTCCTTGATCCTGCATTTACTGGTGGCAGGGGCAGAAAAATGAAACATAAATCATCCATTTTCCTCCCTTTCATTCATTTCCAAAATGGAAAGAAAATAACTTCTACACATGACTCCCACAAAAGGTGTGTCTGAGAGCATCAGATCTCTTTGAGAGACTGATTTTTCTCTTCAGCAGCTGCCTGTACATTGAGTACTCCTCCTGTCCCAGACCTCAGTGGTGGAGGTTTGGCTCCTGGGCACTGAGGATTTCCTGCTGATGGTTAGACACTTGTAAGGAATCACCAGTGCCCAGGAGCCACAGAAATCATGGAACTCATAACAGCAGCCCCTGGGGGCCACTATCCCAGCGGACTGCAAACCACAGGAATGACAATGACCTGACAGTGGCAGAGTTCATTCCCATCCCTACCAGCCAACAGTAAATTAACAGACTTGATATTCATCCTGAATTACTGCAATCTTTGCTACTATAACTCTTCTTCTCCTTGCTTATAAGCAAGTTCAGTTGTCATAGCAGTTGTTTACTAGGTTTTTGGCCTTAACAACAAAGTTGGCAAGAAGTTCTACAGAATATATAATGTTATATATAAATATATAAAATTAAATAATATATATATACATATACATTCATATTAATCTTCCTACTGTGAAAAAAAAGTTATATTCCTTTCTTCTTTTAATCCAAAATATTAAGTGGGGAACACCCAAATTACCTTGTGACCTGCTGTCTTTTTTTAACATGTTTTTCAATTCCTTTCCTCTCAACTAAACCATTTTCATTCTTTCAGTCTTTGTCACATGAAATTCTCCATGCTTCCAGTTATTTTTATTCCATGTCCCTGAAGTGTTTCTAAATTGGACACTCTTCAGAGACAGCAGGTAGCTGTAGTTGCACTATCCCAAAGATCATCCCTGCAGTTTACAAGGTTGGTCCTAGACAGTATTCCCAGAACCATGTCCTATCTTGTTTGGATACATATGGCAATATTTCTTTATTTTTTTAATTTTAATTTAAAAGAAATCAGATTCACTGCCAGTGTATGAGCATGTCTTTCAGGACACCAACCAATCTGCAGCAGCAACTTTCTTCAGCCTGTGGAAAACAGTTTTGAATGCAATGAAATTATTTAGACTTCAGAAAGATATGGCTCTAGTCACTGACAACACCAACACCAAGGAGACGAAAAAAGTTTAAGGATGCTGACTTACCTCAAAATCTATCAGCTGCAGATTGGCAATGAGCGTCACTAGAAGGCCACTGTTGTAGAGCTCTTGTGCCAGCTGGGCCACGATTTCTGTGGGTGGCTCTTTGTCTGTGGTCCCACACAGAATTTCCTTCATTGCTTGCAGAGATTTTGACACTTCCTCTGATGCCTTTTTGCCAGCAGATAAGGGTTTTTTTTTTTAAAAAATGAAACAGGAAAAAAGGGTGTTCTTTTAAAAGATATGCATTTCAAAACAAATCTTTCTAAATGAACTTACAATGAACGTTATCGATTGCAAGATGATATCATAATTTTAGGTAATCACGGAGGCTGGAGCATCCATACTGTGCCCTGCAAGCCTTACATGAGATACAATCAATTTAAACATGACATACCATCACTTACAGAGCATGGATATAAAATAGGGCCAAGACAGCAATACCAACCAGTGCCAGCAAGATCCTTTAACAAGTTTGGAGGCAGGCACAGCCCTGCAGAGGTAGCAGCAATTTCACTGTTGCTCCCCCTGTCCACCCCAGTGGGTTCCATGGCACACGTGGGGCAAGAGGTGCCAGATGAAGGTACCAGAGCAGGTGGCTGCTCCCACCACAGGGGTGGCTGCTGGGCTGCTCCCACTGCTCCCAATGGGCTGTCCCAGCTCCTCTGCAGGGAGCCCAAATAAATCCTTGCAGCCCTGTGGTACTGCTTAACCCAGCAGGCAGCTGAACACCACACAGCCACTCGCTCACTCCCCCTCAGTAGGATGGGAGAAAGAACTTGGAGGAGAAAGTAAATTTTTAGGTTGAGATAAAGATAGCTTAATAGGACAGAAAAGGAAGGAAAAAATAGTAGCAATAACAACAACAATAACAATAATAAACAACAAGTGATGCACAATGCAATTGCTCACCATCCAATGTCCAAGCCAGTTCCTGAGCAGCAGCCCTGGGCCACCTTTCCCCCAGCATTGTGCGCTGGCATAACGCCATGTGATATGGAATATCCCTTTGGCCTGCTGGGGCCAGCTGTCCCAGCTGTGTCTGCTCCCAGCTTCTTGTGCCCCCAGCCCACCCGCTGCTGGGGTGGGGTGAAGAGCAGAAAAGGCCTTGACCTGGTGTAAGCATTGCCCAGCAACAACTAAAACATCAGAGTCTTACCAATTTTATTCTTATCTAAACTCCAAACACAGCACTTCACCACCTACTAGGAAAAAAATTAACTTTATCCCAGCTAAAGCTTGACAGCTTCAAATTGCCACCACCTATTTCTCCCTATCAGATGTGGTTTGAGCCAGCATCTTCCTCAAGGGATTTGCTCACTGAGCACACAGGCGCTTCAGTCTCAGATTGAGACATTTAAATTAAACAATTTGCTTTAGTAAAGTTCCACAGCTGCCACCAAGTGAAGTAAAATAGATCTTTCACATCTTTTGCTCCCACCTAGAGTGTACTAATCCTGTGCAATGTTTCAGGTACCTAATGTAGAGGATGAATCAGGAATTACCTTACAAAGTATTTTGACCAGCAGGGTTTCAACAGGGAAAGGAAAGAGACGCCTGTAAGCAGGTATCAGCTCAGCATTCCTGCAGTCAGCAGGTTTAAATCAGGTGTGAATGGTAATACCCCACTTCCCAAGGAAAATGACCGCTCCCTGCAGCGTGGCAGCTCTGGCTCACACTCTCCTCACAGCTTTGCTCCACTTCAAACAAATGAAGCCTCTGTGGAGGGAAGGAGTCATTTTTTCATGTGGGTGTGTGTGCTGTGAATCCCACCTGCTCCAGCCATGGGGCTATGGAGACAATGGCTCCTTCTGGGTCGGGTTATATTTAATACACACATGACCTGCAGCAAGGTCGATTGGATTCTTTGGCAGGGATTGGGAAGGAAGTAACGAACAGGTTTGAAAGCAAAGCTGTGAATGACAGCAAAGTGCCAGGCAGGATGCAGAAGATAGGAAAGCATTTCACATCTTTGAAAAACCTTAACTTGAAGTCAGCTTTTTGTTAGTATAGCAGGTGAAAAAAAAAATCAAGACAAAAAGAGAAAACCCAAGAGTGATTTGTAAAAGCTAACTGGAAATTAACGGATGTTCAAAGCCAGAGCAGTAATTTCTATATATCTCTCACATATATTGAAATGAAAAACACCATGCTTTCAAATACCACCTCATCAATCTGAATAACATAACCCCACAGTGCTCTGAAGAGGCATCTCTCACCTGCTGCTGATCTCCCAACATTTTCAGTCACAGATTTTATTCACATTAATAAATAAAAATTATAGAAAAAGACCTAGCAGTCCTAAAAAAAAAAACCAAACCAAAACCAACTACAATAAAAAGCCACTTTTACATTGCAGCTACCTGGAAGATTTAAGCATTGATTTTGCACAGCATAAAGAACTGCTCTCCTCCGATCTCTTTGTACCTATCACAGTTTTCTGCTGGTTGAGATAGGTCAGCATGAGCAGCATGTAAATGAGCATGACTATGTGATAACTTCTAGCAGCAGAAGTCCTGATGTTCCTTACCAGCACTCTGCAAAAGAGCCTATTTTTACCTCAAATGTTAGTGGTGTGTCACTTGAGATATCCCACAGAGCACAGATAGGATTAATAACAGAGGCTCTATCTTAGAAAGTAAAGCTCTAAATCTTTATAAGAGCTAGGGAAATATTTTCATTTCAAAGGAAAAGTCCGTACTTTTTTGGCTTTCCACCCTTTCTGCTGGGCTGGGTGTGAATATCTCTGGCATTCTGTAGTTAAAAAACATTAATAACTTTGCTTTCAAGTATAAGTAGTCCTTTCTGATATGTAGAAAAGAGGTCTGCAGGACTCAGCTTTAGGTTTAATTCTCAAAAAGGAGGTCAAAAAGTGCTGTGTGAGAAAATGAAACAGAGAACATGTGCTGGTGGGCAGAAATGGCCACCACAGCTGCACTTCTCTAGTCACTTGCCATCCCATCCGCTCATCTCCTCAGCTTTTCCACATGCAATTTACATTTCAGGTGTCATTTCCTCCCCCTTCAGAGCCTCTCCATGGTCTGTGTTTCGATGTGCAACTCACCACCAAATATCACGGTTAAATCTAAGGACTACTCCTCAGTGGATATCCCTCACAATATATCTGGAAGAAAACCATAATCCCAAACACAGATTCCTCAATTAACAGCCTCCATTTTGACATTTCCACTTAATCTCACAGCAATTTTAGAATAATACCTTAAGTACATAAGCACAGTTTCTGGGATGGAAACTTTCTTAAGACTCAGAGAAAAAAGACATTCCAATATCCAAAAACTCAACATCTGTCCAAAACAAAAAACAAAGCACATTTATTCACTCAAACACATGGAAAATACAAGGTGACAGAAACATATCTACATAAGAAGTCAGACTGGTCCTGACCCTCTTTAGGAAAAAATGCAAAAACCAACAAAAAGCCTTGGAAGACATCCTCCCCACAACAATGCCACGAACAGAAGTACAGTGACAAAAAATAAAGATTTCCTAGAAACCCCTAAGTCTATTATGACTTCCATGCTACTTTTTATTTTCCATCAGTGGCAAGAGTAACAACAGCAAAGTGCTGCAACCATCACTCCAGCAGAAGTTACAACACAGAAGAAAGAGTTTCATGAAATATCAAAGCATTTCAGCCATTTGCCTCACTCCTGCAATTAGGCATAATCTTATTTCCAGCAGATTTTCCTTTTATCCTCCAGGTACAAGTCATTTCCATCATGATTGAATTTATGCCACTATATTTAGAGATGCTGTTGTGAATAGAGGGGAAAAAAGGAGGAAAGGAGAAAACCAAACACATAATCCTAAACAGAACAGCCTGTACATATACATACTAATGTCAAAAGTGGGATATGCTGAACTTTGGACAGTCAAAAGTTGCAGGTAGGGACAAAAAAGCAAGGATGAAATGCAAGCTGATTCCCAGCACACACATGACTTTAGCATTTGCACTGTTGTCCCTGCACAGATGTCAGGATCTCAACCCCCTAAGCCAAGTTTCTGGTCTTTCCAACAAGTCTCCATCCAACAAGAACTGACTACATCCACAGAGTATAGTTTATAATGACCACCAACCCACAAGAGGGTTTTGGGTCCATTTTGAAAGACAGTAATTTGTGTAAAGGCTGAAATCTAACAATCCTTGGATTACTCTGCCAACCCTACTGGACTAGATGATCTACAACAGTCTTGGAGATGGAAAACAGACAGTATAGATAAGTCTGCATAACTTATCTATGTTAAATTATAAACATGTTAAACATCCCCTCCTCATAAAGCTGATTCTTTGTCAGCATTTATGTCTCTGTCAAAACCCAACAGCTTCAACCAGAGTTGGAGATTTTGTAAGCTGAAGATTGTTGTGTCAGTTTATTTTCCTCACAGATGAAAGTTTTGTCACTTAGTGAGAACATAACACAAAGAGAGGAGCTTATAGAGAAATGATTCCCTGAAATTCTATATGAAAAAAATCTTCTCTGAAAGACTGATTGATCTTCACATGTGGGGTAGGCAGTGGAGAGGAGAGCCATAAGAATATGGCAGATAGGAGCATACAGCTTCTGTTTGTGTACCTAGCACATTTCCAGGTGGAAAATCTCTCTATAAACTGCTTTTCTCTTGTACAGCAGCAGACAGTAACACACAGAGATGCCTGCCAGTGCGATGTTAAATACTCCAACGTGTGATTCAGTGATCTGCCAGCACTCTATGCTATATATTGCATCTAAAAGCATAAAGCTCCTTGATTTGGTCTTCTCTTGTTTTAAAATATTCTCACTGTGTGATTCAAACCAGTTTTTCCCCTAAAGAACAGTGCCAATGCAGCTCTCTCTAAGGATTGTAAGGATTCCCAAGAAAAGCAGAATCTGAATCTAACAACCACGTAACTCCAGGGTCACCCCAACTGACTTATTCTTGCTGCAATTTCATGCTAAATGGATCTACAGGGCCTAATTGTGGATATTTTGGATCAGGAGGTCTGATGTCTGTCATTTAGTGAAACATTATGGACTAGTACTCAAGGAAGCTGGCAAAGACAATTTGGCCAAGCAAGCACAACAGGGAAACGCCTTTTAAAAGGATGTATGAGCAAATGGAGAAGACAGGTTTGCCCCACCTGGACATAAATTCCTTTCCCACCATTAATCCTGCACTTAAGACAGAACTAAAGGTTCTGAAGGTCCTTAAAACATAAAACCAACCAGAAGGGACAGGTTTAAGCTCTTGGCACCAGAATTTGATAGTATCTGGAGTTTCTCCCACCTCTAGAGCAATAACAGGCCTTAGCAGAACAGGGAAGCTGAAACATGAAACGCTCCACAAAACCCCAGGACACGCAGAGCTAGGGCAAAGGGGTGCCAAACCCTTCTTATCTCATTCCCTCAGTTTCAGTGTGCAGCAATGAAATGGAAAGCAATTTTGCAACTGGCTCTGGCAGCTGCAGGATCGCATCCATGGGTGTTCACGTTCCTGGCAGTCACGCAACTGTTCTTCCACGCAAATGCACACAGAGCCCTCCGTGTGCACCTCATCTCACACAGCAGCCCCCAGAGCTTTACCAGTGCAGCAGCCAGCAGGTTGAACAGCAGCCAGGAATGGCTTCCTTGTTGCTATGTAAAAAAACAGGATTTATTGATAGAAGTATTTGTTCCAGATATCTTGAACTTTTTAAATGTAGCCTTAATAAAATCCTGCTCTCCTGACCCTTCTGAACAGCACCAAATTTGTCACAGCAGGCAGAGATGAAAGAGAGGACGGATTACAGTGACCTACCTGAATGAGCAGTCTTGTTAGAGAGATTTAAGTGAAAGGGGCAGAAGCACGACACTTCAAGTTACATTTTGCTTTGCTATGCTTCCGAACACTGACTAAAGGCGCTGCAGCCTGCAGTCCTACCTGACAGGAAAGCGCTCAGCACAGTGCTCTGAACCTGCTTTAATGCATTTGGGTTCATTTCCCACAATAAAACCTTGTCTTGGATCAGCTATACCAGAAACTGCAAATCTTTCAGCCCATCTAGACCACATGCAAAGATTAGACCAAGTTTCAACCAACCTCAGATCCGTTTGCAGCACTAAATTAAAAGCCTGTGACACTTGGAAGGCTTTTGCTGCAGGGCAGGTTCAGAAAATGTTACCAAACCTGTAGGCACCACAGATGGCACTGAGTCAGGCTGCCGCACCCGAAGGTGTTTGGTTAGCTGTAAGAGGGGGATGTGCTCAAGGACGTCCTTCAGTGACAAAGTGGAGGCCACCCGCACTGCTTTGTGCTGACTGGGCCCAGCAGCTGAACACAAGGCTTGGAGAAGTCAGGGTGTCACACCCCTTTTCTTGTGAGGTTGGTCAGGCACCCTTTCTATCAATGCTCCTTCACAATATCCATTCACAAAAGACACGGCGATGCATCGGTAATAAATGAAGCAGCGTGACCAGAGTGTCACATGTTGCCCATTCTTCCTCAGGATCAACAGATATGAGCTCTTGGTATCACGGCTTCTCTTTATCCCTATTTACATGCATCCTCCAAGTGCTATAGGAGTTTGTGCCAGAAAGAAGGAAGAGAGCCTAAGCTCTGAAGGGCTCCTTTCCTATATCTTTAAACACTTTCCTGCTTTTCTAGGTAGCTCCAGAGTTCCTCATTAAATTCAAGGACTGATTGGTTCTGCGTGACTGAGATTAAATTGTAATGACATCTAAACAATACTGTAATAAAACTTAATTAATTGTTCTTCACCACATCAAAGCCCAAATAAGATGTCAGCAATTGCATATGCTCCAAGAACACCTTATTTTATTTCAGATATTGGAAGAGAGAAGAATTGTTGATAAAGAAGGTTTTAGTCCACTATTTCAGCTCTGCCTTACCCTACCTAATCTCCCAATTATTGCATTAAATTGGCCAGTGCTCCAATCCCTTCTTTAAAATAGATATTATTTTAAAAACTTTGTAAAAGCAAGCTATTAGAAAGAGTACTTCAGAGGAAAAGGAGCCAAATGTGCTGGCACTTCTCAACCTGTGGTCTATCAACCATCAAAATGTATCTGAGAAAATGGCAAAGCTTTAAGCACACATATATTCATGCAAGCAAACAAACAAGAAAACCCACACACAAAAGTAAGAACCAAACATTACAACTTAGCCCATTTTTCAGCTGGGAGTGTTCAAAAAGCATTAAAAAGCACTATGGCAACACTACTCAAATTAAGAGTTTAAAAAAATTAGACACGTGCAGAAAGTGGGTCAAATTCAATCCTTATCTAAGGAGACAGATGCTAGTGCAGTCAATAGAGTTTAGTTAAAGCTTGAATGGGTACTAATCCATGAGTAAAAAAAGCATCATAAAGAAAGAGTGCAAACCTCTGTATATTATGTGTGCACATGGAAATGCCTCAGAAAAGGTGTATAATTTCCTTTACACTTACAACTGTCTTCTCTGCATCCTGCCCATCAAGTTATATCCTCCACCCTCTTCCCATTACCCAAAAAGCCTTAACTGCTCTGCTGCAAAGTTCCCTCTACCTGTGTACAGCAGAGCTTGGCAGGAATGATCCTTTCTGCATTATTTAAAAACACCCCCTCCAAGACACATACAGTTCCTGTTGAAAGTTGCACAAAGTTAATTTAGAAGCATCAAGCCCCTCTCTGTCTGACTTTGTGCCCTCCTGGCTGCCCACGGCATCTTCACCTCATGATTTCTCAGCTGGGAAAGGAAAGGAGGTTCTCTGCCAGCCCTGCAGTTAATTCAGGCTTTGCCCCACTTCTCTGCCAATTCTGGCTGTATTAGCAGCTATCAGCTGTCTCAACCCACATACCACATTGGCTGTACTACAATAACAGCTTAATTGTCACAGGATAAATCTTCTTGTTTAAGTATCTGAAGCAAGTCCTAGTTGGAAACCACTTTGCACAGATAATCAGGGATGCTCTGGGGTTGTATCCTGGAAGTGCTGGGAACCTGGGTTTTATGGTGAGGAAACAGTACTCTTCTAGTTCTTACAGCAGACTAGGAGCTAGAAATCTGAAAAACTGGACAGCCCTGATTTGCAAACATCTCAGGTCACAGGGCCACAGGGTCCTGAGACATCCAACCCAGCTCTGAGATATCCAAGGTCTCTGGCTCTTGCAGCAGCTAAACCTCTAGGCCCTTTCATGAAAGTTTGACAAATTTTGTCTCCCTCTGGAAATCAAATTGGAGGGAAAGTTAAAACCCTTGCTAGGTTTTCAAGAGCACAGAGTACAGCATTGTGCTTTGTTTCTCTTTGCTTTTGTTTTCAGTTAAATTTCTCTAATCATTCTCATGAAGACATTACTCATTAGCATTACTGAGTATCTCCTGAAAACCTGTGGGCCACTGAAATTCTTCCCATTGTGTTTTCTTTTCCAATTCAATCTGCAAACAACACTTGGAAATGGCATTACTAAGTTCACAAACCTGAATGGATAGCTGCAGGTGTGATTGGGCTGACTGGTTTTGCAAGAGCTGTTTTTCCTGGCATTTTTTAAAGTTTATCATCATCTCAGTAGCAAAGATAGTTAGTCCTTACGATTTACTTCCATAAACTCAGGAGAATAAATGTAGCTATTTTCTTTAACGGGTATTTATTTCAGGACAGCTCAGTGGAACACTTGAGATGAAAGGCAGAACTACCAAGGCGTCTCAAACCTTTCCTTCTACAAGGAAAAGGGCCTTACGTGCTTCCTTGACATCGCAGCACAAAGTCCTGAGTCAACAGGCCACCCAAGCTAAAACCAATCCAAAAAAAGGCTTCCCTCACCTTCTGCCTCACTGTTGAGGGGACTGCCTTGTCCTCCTCTCTGCTCTCCCTCCATCACCCACATTCACCCCAGGAACAGCCTCTACCCCAGAGCAATAAAGTACATAAAAAACTAAGTGAAAGCCAGGCTCTTCCTGTAAAATAAGCACCATTAATTTCATGATCTGTTTCCATTCCAATATGCCAGGGAAACATTCCTTTTGCCCTGTGAGGAAAACACACATCAGCTGTTCTGAGTTTTCTGAAAAATTTACATTGAGCAGCCAATTTTCTAAGAAATCTGAATTTCTCCTTGTCACTGACACCCAAATATACAAACCAGCTGAAAGCCAAAAATCCTCAAAACCACAACCCAGAGGAGTCACTCTGCAAAGCAAATCAGAAAGAAACCCAAGTTTGGAACTTCAGCTTTGAATGTCTTCTTTAATCAGGCTCCAGAGGATGAATTCAGCAGGGGAGAAGAGATTCTGTAGATTTGTTTAGTTACTTATTTTATGTTTTAGTTCAGAGGCAAGTTCTCTTAGTTTTCAGGTTCCTGAAGATATTTCAGAATGAAATATCAAACACCAGAGATCTCACAGAAATCCATGTGACTTACCTTACGTAACTAACACACTCTGAGCTACTTGCTTTGAACAAAAAGGTTCAGGAGGATTTCACTAAGAGTGCAAAGGGCTCCATTCCTACCTTTTGGGTTGGGTTTGTTTTCAAATAACTTCCTGCACAAGGTGGGGGAAGCACAAACACAAGCATGTACGCATGCAAACCTCAGCTCCATGGAAGATGTGTTGGTGACCCTTATCAGCTGTTTCTGCTTCCACTGCCAGTCACTTTTAACTTAAAGTTAGTCTGTTGTTAACTAAAACCATGTATTCTAGTACAGCAATAGTGTAGAGGGCCAGAGTCTCAGATGCAAAAGATAAAAAATGAAATTAAAAATAAGTAAAACTTTATGCAAGCATAAATTTCTAACTTTTTAGTTAGCATCTTGTGTGCTGGGGTGTACCTTATCAAATGGTCACTGGAAAAGCAGCAAAAGTAACTCTAGTCTGTGTCATGGAATTAGAAGAGAGCAGTAATATTAGCAAAAGCCTAGCACTATAAATAGAAAAGGAGTAGCACAGCTCTTCTAGGAAGCACTGGTACCCAGAACATTAGAAAAGATGGACAGAGTGAGATCTCTCTTATACACATCTGGACACATAGAGCTTTCCTGTTTTCTGCAAACTTCTGCTCATCAGAAGTAGAGTTTTTTGCATGTGGGTATCTATAAATTAATTGGCAACCTCATGTGTTATCCTGCTAAAACCATTAACAGTACAATAGTTTTCACACAGCCTTCCAAGCTATTTTGCTAGATGCATTACTGTTTCAAGTAGTGGGAGATCACCCTTGGTTTTGGCTGAGGCTCCTGGATCTCAGCATTTTCTGTCTGACCTCCAGATTTTATGTATTTTATTTATGCAAAAGCCCCCTGATTTCAACAGAACCATTCCAGCAAACAGCCACATCCACAGGCATGCACTTGCAGAATCAGGGCAGTGATCAAACACAAAGTAATTCCCCTTATTCTGCTGTTTTCCCAGCATAAAAGCCTTATTGGTCTTTTACAACATTACCTCATACCTTGTCTGTCTTTTTTTCTTGTTTTTCCAATATGGCCATGTTTTCTTTCAGAACTTTCACAATCTCAGCAGGATTTTTGTGCGATTTACTAAACAAAGGCATGGTCTTCCTTCACCTGAATTTCTTCTTTCAGGATAGAAGAGGACTGCCTTAAATCAAACAACAAACAAAACCAGCTTTAAAGGTTTATACAAAAACACAACAAAAACACACAAAGACATTATGAACAAGAAAAGGTTCCACCTCAGGCATTACATTTTGCTTCAGCCACCCAGTGGAGCAGTAAAGGTTCTCACATGTAGTTCTTGCAAGTTCATTGAGGATTCACAGCCACCATGGGAACACGAAAAGCAACTACTCAGCCCCTGCACAGGAGCTGGATGCTTCCTGCAGGAAGCTCTGACCTACAGGTCAGCACTCCAGCAAGTCCATGGCTATGTCCAATGTATTTTGGGCGCTGCACATCTGGCAGGCTCCACTAGATTTCTCCTATGGATTTCTGTCAGACTTCACCAGCTCCATCACAGTGCAGAAAACCAACTGTAGATGCCAGCATACCAAAAGCACCCTTTGTTTAGAGCATTGGAGTCCCAGCTTCTCTGCCATCTCTGCTTCAGTTGCTTTGCTTTGTCAGCCTAGGGGACCTTGAGAGGAAGCAGTTTAAGCTATCCCCTAAGTCTGACAGACTTCAAGAATCTGGGGTCAGATCTCACTTGTGTAGAACATTGCCTGAGTTAAATAAGGAACAGAGGATCAGACCCAAATATAAACATAAATGTATTCATGACATTTAAATGACAGACTGAGCATTTTAATGAAAATTGAATGTTTGTTTAATTTAAAACATTCTTCTTTTGTATGGTTAGAAAGGCAAATACCACATTACTGTATTTATATATGAAAGAAACCAAGCAGCTCAGTTTCTGATCTTACAAAGCCTTAGGCTGTGAATTCTTATGGGTTTTGCTGGGGGTCCAATACAAAGATCTATTGAAGCCAATGACTGACTACAGATGGGAATATGTTCTGGTTAGAAGCTCAGCACTGTTCTGGACTCCATTCCAGTTTGTACAATAAAAAAGAGGTAAAGGGAAAAAAAAGAACAAAAGCAAAAAGTAATCTCAAACTTTCATCTCCTTCCACAAAACAGAAAAACATCACAATTCCTACACACACACATTTGTAAAATTAGTTGTGAAAATATAAATACACACACAAACCATTTCTATCCCATTATTCTCCAACATCTGCAATTTTAAAAAAGCTTTATACAAGAAGCTTCAAACAAGACAACTAAACAAGCACAATACACAGAGTGTAAAGAAGAAAACCCCATGGTCCCAAAGAGCCAACTCCTCTCGTGCTTTGTTGTTACTATGGGCACACAAGAGTCCATCTGGAAATATGACCCATTTGAGCCATACATCCATGTGTTACTAATCCCCAAATAATCTATGGAATTAATACCCAGATTAGGCATTCTATACATTCTATTGCATCTTTAAATAGTAACCATCTAAAACAGCCAAGTACAAAATTCAAACTTTAAAAGCAAAATCTATACAGACTTTGTCCTAATATCTTATTAAAAACATTTCAAAACACTTTTGCAGATTATCTTTACAGGAAGAGTTTCTAGGACACACTAGGAAATATTTTTAAATGTCGTGTTTAAACCAAAGTAGGTGATACAGCTTCTCATTTGTATATAGCTTCTCATTTGTTGCTAGGTCAGTTTTACAGGGATATTTTGACATTCGGTGTCTGAAACCTCATCACTTTCAAGCTCCTCACGATCCTATTCAAACCCATCTTTATTTCTCTGGTTTTGGCTACATGACCTTCACTCCTGAGCTGAGCTCCCAGCAGCAGAGTCCTGCTCCCATGAGGCTCAGAGGTGAGGCTCAGTTTTGGCAGCACCAGTCACCAGAGCAGAGTCCCACCTCAGCCTGACAAGGTGCAAGGTTGAATCCTGGGCTTACTAACAACTCATCCTTTGGGGCACACTCAGCTACACGCAAGCCCTGGGAACGGCTGTGATGCCAGCATTATACAATAAAGTTGTTTAGATGCTGCTAGCAAGTGCCAAGCACTCTGTAATCCCACAGGTGATGCAAAAAGAAGATTAATAATTCACAATACACTTTGAGAAGGACCTGATTCTGCATGTTTTTATTATCCTGAAGGCATGGCATGAGGATGTGATGATGCAAGAGAGAGAGAGAGTCTGAAATCAGGAGCTTAACAGGCAAGTTGCATTTCAGAAAAGAACTGTTTTCATCCAGGGTGGGGTAGGTATGTTCAGATTGCTAAAGTCATCCCTTCATCTTTTCTTCTCAGAAGTCTTCACAAAGAAAAGCAAAGGGGGAGATAAATTGATTTTTTAAATTAAGTACCCCTGACCTGGAGGTTCTGAGATTTTTAAAAAATGAAGTTCACATTTCTAACTGAAATGCTGACAATAAACTATTATTTCCTCTCAAAAGGTAACTTACATTGGTGTCTAGAGTAGTGTGTCTGTATTTTAAAGAATCACTAATTTTGCCACAGAACCAGCACTTTTCCACTGCATAGTTCCAGTATCACCAGCAAGTCACCATAGCACTGCTCAGTGATAAAATACTATTTTTTTTCCACTACATACCCTACCAGCATCTTAATCACAACAGCAAAAACACCAATAATACGGCAGGAAGGGACTCAAGAAACTGTTTAATTCATTGCTCTGTTGAACAGAGCCAAGTCTCTGCATTACTTCATTATATACAAAGTCTTATACACAAAGCAAAGCCTCTGCTATATGCAAGTGGAGGGGGGCAGAGAGAAAAGGGGGAAGAGCCACAGATGTGTATAAAATAGCATTTTTGGATTTATCCCTCCTCAGGATACAGTTTTTAACCCGGCAAAAGATGATCCATCCCTTCAGAAAATACATACTGGCAGCTGCAGAACCTTTTGGTTCCCCATGCAGGAATCTTCTAGGGGCACATGTGCTGTTCACAATTACAGGCAGAAGCACATGGGGGTAAAGTCACTCTGCTGAGGTTTGGGAGTTGTATTCCTTTGTCTTATGGCTGGCTATCCCATAAGGCAAGTGGCAAAACAGGGACTCCTCTCCTCCAGCTTTGCTCTGTGTGACTGGAGTTTCCAGAATCAAAGAAAGCACAATCTCTTATTAAAGAAGCTTTTATCACAGCTGGGAATTTCTATCCTGTCCTCCTCTTTGTACCAGTTCCCTGCTCTCTAAGCTTTTTCTTGGAAGGTCTTCTGTTCAGTAGAGGCACTAATTTGGTTTAGAGGCCCTATTCTTTACATCACTTATTTTCAGCATGCTTTTTGGAACTTGGTTTCCTTCCAGGCATCTAGTCCTCTGTCAAGGTTGCTTGAAATTTCACAGTAAGTTCAAAAGTTACCATGAGAAGAAATTAGGATGAGAAATGGACAGTGTGACCACATAAGCTTCATTTTCTCAAGAAACCAATCTAAAAATAACTGAAAAACAAAGATTAATGACAACTCAAAAGAATGCAACAGAGGCTCACCAAAGTTAGCTCGTACTAAAATCCCTTGTATTTTAAACAGAGAAAACACAGTAGAATCCATGTATCTAGCATGGAATGCACTGATGTGAATATAGTACCAAAAAATAGTTGAAGAAGAAAATGATCATGTCATCTGACTGAGAAGGGAAGAGCAGTCTGTGGATGGGATCATATTTAGAGATGCATAGGAATTAAGAGCCTATTCAAAGATTGTGGTGACTGAAAATAGAAAGATATTACCAACACATAACAGGACTTGAATATTACTGCCTGGGAAACTGAATGGAGTCAAGAACCAAGGTAAGAAAAATGGGATAAAAGTTAAGAGTAGAAAGTATTGGATAATGTTGAATGGTAGACGAGACACAATCTGTAGATGTTCCAAATCCCCAGAAACATCAAGATCAGATTGGACAGGACTCTGAGCAACCTGATCCAGTTGAAGACATCCATGAAAGGTGGAATTGGACTAGATGACCTTTAGAGGTTCTTTCAAGCCATTTTATGAACATCTGCTTCAAGCTCAGGACTTATCATGAGAAATGATGAAAACAAGCAGCTGGTGACATATACAAATACACAGACAAAGTCAGATGCAAATCTGTGATGAATCACAAAAATAATGGTCAGTAGAAACCAAAGGTATTTATGTCTTTGTACAAAGTGTTGATAGAACTTCATATGGAACACTGAACACAACCCTGAACACCCAGAGTCAAGTAAAATCAACAGAGGTTAGAGTGGGTGGAGAGAAGCACACTGGATGGCCAGAAAAATGGGAAGACCAGCATGTCTTGGAGGCTAAAAGTGCCCACCTTCATAAGTTTAGAATAAAAATAGAAGAAAGATGAAAAAGTTATTTCAGTTTAAATAACAATAAAATAACAATAACACTTTATTCATGCAGACACAAACAGCTATAAACTACTGATGAATAAACTTCAGCTGGAAATGTAAAGGTTTCCACCCATTGGAGCTTTGAGGTTTTGAAATGACCTACTCTACCAGGCACACTACAGAGCATCTGTTCATAAATTTTTGACACTCCTGTCTGGCAGCTAGGGACAGGACTGAATGAACCCCTTTCTTTCCCTCTTTCTAGGAAAACTTTTTTCCATCTAATGGTTATCCAACATATGTTTTCATAACATCAAAAATGGATTGTGGACACTCCTGAATTCATAATGGAGAACCAGGTAACTTGTGAAACATTTCGTTTTGATGATGTTATTTCACTGGTGCTCCTGAAAAGTGTTTATGACAAAAAGGAAAGAAACAGCTGTATCTTACCAGACCAGCTCTCCTGGTCACTGAGGTTGTTTCTCCCAGTCATGAGAAAAATGCCTTGGCAGTGCTGTAGGAGGAAATGAAGTTTCCTAAGCCTGCTCCATCAGCATGAACAGGACATTTCAGACCCCAGAGCTGGAGTGTCCAGCACATTTTAGAAACACTACTTTTACAAAAGTATTTTCATGGAATATCATTCCATCTTTGCTTGGGAGAAAAAAAATGGCATTTATTTTATATTAGATAAACCATGGAAACACCAAAAGGAAACATTAAAGAACTGCTTTCTAAATGTCAGCCTGTTTCTGTTCAAGTCAGGAAACAAGGGAAAAAACTCACAAGGACTAAAGCAGTGAATTGAATCCAGAGCTGGATGTGGTTTACAAGAGATGAGTTTTGGAGTATTCAGTAATTTGTCAAAGTTAACATTCCTTCATATTCAGGGCATACAGTCTCTCAGAGGTCTCCAACTCTACACACATTTAACCAAGACAGAAAACACAATTTCAAAAAACCTATCTACCTGCTTTTATTCTGTCTCCTCAGCAAAGAGGGAAGCTGAAACACAGAAAGATTACAAGACTTACCCAAGGCCACGTAAAAAAGATCAGTGGCTGTGTCAGGAATACAACCTAGATCATCTGACAACAAAGCTGACACTTTATCAAGCTTCAGAATATCTCTTCTGCCAGTTTATCGGCTCATAAAGAGAATGAGTACTAAAAAAAATTTAGAACAGCTATAAAGTACAGAAAGAGATCTAGTTCTGATTGTAGGCACTCTCCACAGTTTCTTTGCTTTTAAGTCATATACTTCCTCAAAATATTACAGTGTAACTGAACTTCTAAGCACAATGAAAGAAAAATGCAAACAGCAACACCACTCTGCTCAGCAGCCCATCCCACTATGAAGTGACTCATTAAAGCAGCTCAGTAACAAAGGCTTTTTCCTGCCCACGAAAGCAAGAATGGAAGAGAGCACATGAATCCATCCATGCACTCTTTGCAGATGCTCCTCTGGAAAAAACATTTGGTTTTCAAAAATAAATAAGCAAAAAATTTTGCTCCCCATGGAGTATCAGACTTGCCTCAGCTCCCAACCTTCATCAAGTTGTTGATCAGAATCAAAGCATTTTAGTGGCTCATATTGTGTGAGAGTTTCCGGAATGGAAAAAAAGACCTTCATTTCCCTTTCACTGCAGTGTGCCTATGACCCATCTATTTGGGTTCTGAGTTAGCACACTTTCTTCATCATCTTATCTAATTCAGGCTCCAAATAATGGAAGAGGTCCTCATCACTCCCTCCTGCCGTATTTGGGAAAGATGTTGCAATGACAGAGCAATGTACTAAAACCAGGAGATGGAAGCCCTCATGTGTGATGAGCACACAGAGAAGCCCAGTTTGTCCTTTCACCCTCCCCAGTGCAGTCCCCTCACACAACCCACATTTTGTTTGATACACAGAAGAAATCAAGGCTATGAAACAAGCAATTTCTCTGCAAATTCTCAATGAGTTGCAGATTTTGGAAGGTGCACTGCAAATTAGACCGAAGATAACAGAAGACAGGACAGTGTTATGGTTAGGGTGAATGACTGCCTTCTCTGCTTGGCAACTTAATTTTTCCAAAAACTCAAGAATTTACTTATCATAAGCTTTGATGTTGGCTACTTGTTGCATTACCTGAAATGAAGATGGATATTAGCTGAAACTTCACCTGAACACACAAAACATCACACTAATGCCTACCATCACCACAAATGTCACTTTTTTTAGCAGATGGCAAGGGTCCTGAAGATCAGACATGGAAAAGAAGTAGGCAGCTCTGCCATTAATCTGATCACCTCTACAGAATGAGAATAATAATATTACACAGTTGTTCAATACTGTTATGAAACTGAAGGCACTCATGGTGATGCTCCACTGAAGTGCTGTGCTGTAGCTCTATGGAAGCACTTAAAGAAATTATGAACTCTTTTCAACTGAGCGCTTGAATGTCACTTGAGTAAAAAACAGCATAAAAACCCCACATGTATAATCTTTCAGTAAACACAGGGGATAAAATGAAACACCAAAAAGCAATCTGGTCACTGAGGCAATCTATTCTGATAGATGGTGACACCCTGCTTCACAAGTATTCACATCCCTACAGCCTCTGTGGGAGCCATTCAGCTGTTGCAGGGCCACATGGTGAGCCAGGTCAGGGAAGTGACCCAGGTTAACAAAAAATAGCCTGCTGGGGATAAAAAGGTCACACAGGTTTCCAGTCCAGTTCTTCCCAGATACAGTCTGCAGCTGTACCAGCACAAGAGGGGAAGAAGGAGATGGAAGGAGGGTACAGAGACTGCTGGAGCAGATGCTACAGCTCAGATATTCAGCAACCAAACCCAGACTGAGGCAGTAATGATCATAAAGGGGGTATAAATGTGTGGTAATACAAACAAAATACTAATCATAGAACAGTTTGGGTTGGAAGGAACCATGAAGATCATCTGGTTCCAAGTCCCCTGCCATGGGCAGGGACACCTACTAGACCAGATTGCACAGAGCCCCATTCAGCCTAGCCTTGAACACTCCCAGGGATGGGGCATCCACAACTTCTCTGGGCATCCTGTGCCATTCTCACCACCCTCACCATAAAAAAAATTCTTTTTCATATCTGATCTAAATCTATCATGAGTAGGGTACAGAGAACAGAAGTAAAGTTAAGGGCATTTTAGGTATTTGACTTTGCTACCTTGTGTCCTTCTGTTGGAAGTCCTGTGTTTTCACATCCACTCTTATTATAATTATTGTAATTATTATTATTATTTTATTACAAAACAGCATTTGCACACTGCAATGCCAGATAACATTCAGATTCTCACCCATGCAGATGTGGCACCCTGTGGCACCATACTCACATCAGCATCATTTATCTGTATCACAGGACCACATAAGCTCTCCCAATCACGCTAGTGAACTAGCTAGAAGTGGTGGGTTATTACTTCATGTTCAATAAAACTAGAAATATACAAAACCAGGGGTTTTACAGCCACCAAATTTGCAGGATTGATGAGTCAAGAATATATGAAATCCCAATTTACCACAAAGATCTTTAAAACCTAAAAGATTAAGAATTCAATTCCATGCCTAACTGTAGTCCATAGCAAAACTCCCACAAACTCAGTCATGCAGAAAAAGTTCTCTTAACTGATGTCTCTGAAGGACACACAATTCTAACAGAAGAGCCCTTAATAGCTTTTCATTTACTTAAGTAAAAGGGAAACCAAGTTAAATATCCATTTCTAGTAGGAATAGTAACTGTAGAAGTAATGGAAACTGGTAATATAATTTAAATAACACAGGCAGCAGCCAAGAGGGAATAGGATTTCCTTTAAAACTATTAGTGAGGAACATGGCTACTATTCTTGCATTTGGTCCAATATTAGTAAACTTACCTCTCTACACAGCATTCACTTGATCAAGTTCGTAGGAAGTCTGCTGTGTTACTTTCAATAGCTTCGTAATAGATTAAAATAATTTCCTATAGCAGTAATTTCACTTTACTCATAATATTAGCCCAAGAAAGAGCCTTTGCTTTTAAGAAAAAACCCAACTTCCCTTAAGCTCCATTAAAGTTTTGCCTGATTAAGACTTCATGAATCGCCCATGGCACAGAATCAGCATTTCAAGTGGACAAGAGCGATGGCTGCGAAGGAGAAGCTGGGTCATTTCCATACCCACATTTCCATACGCTGTTCCCTGTGGCAGTTCACACGCACGCTCATCTTCCCTTCATCTCCTTCCCCTGCCTTATACAAGGGGCCACGCTCTCATTCCTCTGCATCTCAAGAGCCGGTCCGCAGCTGCAGGCAGCCCGCGGAGAGGAGCAGGAGAAATGATATATTGCAGATATTTTATTTTTGGAAACCACACTGTAAATAAAGCCATTTCCAGAGATATTCCATGGACACGGAGTGCTTGGTCGCAGAGCCAGCGCCTTATGTAACAGGAGGAGTATTGTTTAGGGTTGCCTGCATTAAAGAGCCACTCCTGGTAACACAGTTTACAAAGCTATAAAAAGCTACCAGCGTAACTATCGAGAAGAAGCGGGCGAGAGGTTTATTCCCACAAGGCTGGTGCTAACGGGAAAAAAGGAAAGTTTCATTAAATCACTCAACTTTCCGTCACTCGGAGGACATCACCTCGGCTGACACTTACCGTGAGTGGCGAGGTGGGGGCTCCTAGGCAGCCCGGCGCAGCCCCATGGCCAGGTGCTGAAGACAGCTCTGCCGCTCCGTGCAGCCGCCGCAGCCGCCCTCAGCGAGCTCCCATTTAATTCCGCTCTGTTCCCCCACCGCCGACCATCGACAAGTGGCAGGGACCGGGGATCCCGCGATTCGGCCTCCCGCTCTTCTCCTGCCGAGCGCCGCCAGCCTCTGGAAAAGCGTGAGCAGAGAGGATCACTTGGACATGCACAGGCGCTCACAAGCAGCTGTAAATTTCCACTCCCCGCTGCCCGCGGCTGCACTCCCGGCTCCGCGCCGCTCCTGCTCCGGCGAGCTCCGAGCCTGGGTGTGCGCTTTGCCCCCACTGCCCTCCCCTCTCCCACTCCCTCACTCGTCTTGCTCACAGGCTCGCACACACACCCCCAAACCTCCACGTCAGAGGAACACGTGGAAAAGCAAAGGATGAAGTGATCACTCCGCCGAGAGATTTCCCCAGGGTTAAGGGAGGACATGCGACAATTTCGCATCACTTCTGTAAGTTTCCACTGCTCTCCAAAGTCTGTCGGTGCAGGGGGAGGCATCGCTGACGGGTCCTCGCACCATCACGTGGCGCAGGCTGCTGGAATTAAATTATTCACCTTGCCGTGCTGCTAGGAATGCAAATAAGGGAGCCCAACAGCGGGTTGTTGTTACAAGATAATAATAAAATCAACATGCTCACAAACCACATCTTTCAGCAAAGTCCTGTCCAGAAAAGCCGAGGTTAAGCTGCTTCCTGCCTGACTATATATCATGACACAAAGATCCAGATAATTTTCCACAATAACACTTGAGGGCATAAAAACCCCCTTGACCTGCAGTATACTCTGAGCAAAATTTAAATCCTGACAAAGAAAAACATTAGCCCAAAGTATTTTTTCAAAGGCTAATGTGATGGGGGAAAAATATCATAAAGTATTCTGAAACAAATACTACCAGCTACTAACAAGCATACAAATATAGCAAAATGTAATAAAAGGAATTTTTAGTGCTTCACTTTTCTCTCTCGGCAACTATTGTTAGGCAAACGCCACACATTCCCAAAGGGAATGGCAAGGGCTGTCCCCTCTGCCCCCAGCTGTTGAGACCAGGGAAAGAAGGATGCCTTACTGTGGGCACTACAAGGTGGGATTTGAAACGTATCCTCATCTGGATCTTGGCCGAGTCCCAGCAGGGATGTGTGCCCAGCACGTCTTTCTGCCAAGCTCTCCAGCTTAGGGGGAAAACTTTACCTCCCATCGCTCCTTCCTCAGGGCATAGCCTAGCCAAAGTCCTACATTATTAAAAATAATTTGGTATGCTACATTTGCTTGGGGAGTTAGCAGCACTACTGTTGCATCAGATCCTGATTTAAGGCTCACCTGCAGTAGTTACTCACAGCTCTACATCAAAGGCAGTGAAAAATGCATGAGAAACCTCATTTCTGAGGAATACAGATGAAACAGACACCTTTTAAAGGGCTACCAGCCTTTGCTTGCAGTGCCAGCTCCGAACTGAAGTGCGCAGGATTATCCCAAATCCTCACTTTGATGAGCCCCTCGCCTGTCCCTCTTGGGCTCAGAGAGGCAGGAGCCATCCCTGCTTCCTTAACCTCCCTGCATTTGCTCCTGCCTTTGCACAGGAGGCTTTACTTATCTGTAAATCATGTCACCATTGCTGCTCACACTTTACCTAAGAGATCATCAAGATACTGCAGCCCTGTGTTTTTGGAGTGCCCTGAACATCACTGGGAACAGGCATTAATTAGTGCTGCTCCTGCTGTACCAGAAAGCACTGCAACAAGTGACACCAAGTGGCAATTTCTGCTCCAAACCCCCCGTGAAATATTCTTCCAGCACTGAATTAAAGGCTTCACATTAGCCACCACTGACCAGGTTTCCTCTCCAGACCACCTCAGAGAGTTCAGCAAAGGACACTGGACACCAAGCTCTGAACCAGATGAGCCACCCTTTGAGACAGCCTCTTCCTCCACAAAGCTTAGGAGGCACATAAACAATCTGCACTGATGTGCCATGGCATGAAGGACCTGGGGAGAAAAACTGGCCCTGGGCACCTTTTTGTGGGTGCCCTGCTCTGTCCCGGCTGGCTGGGGAGAGAGGAGGGAAAGGGTGCTGGTCCTTGTGGTACCTTACACCCTCTCTGGCGTTGGCCCTTTCCTTTTTATCAGACGCCTCGGCCTTTGGGTAAACAGTGGAAGTCAAATGATAAGCACTCTGCCCTTGGGCTACTTCTGAAGGTACTGGCTTTTCCTAAGGCAACACAACAATCAAAGTACATCACTGCTTCCACTGTGTGCTTTTAAGAGAAAAACCTTTTCCCCTACCTGTCCCAAGAAAAATTATATCTTTTCTATTGTAAATCTACCATCACTTCAACAGGAAAAACCCCAACTTTTTGCTGTACCATGGAGCTCAATGGTGGTAGATATTACCCTGAAATTGAACTATCACAAAAAAGCTGGTTTAGTTGCACATAAGGGGCTCCAGTTGGGATAATTTGTGTATCACTGGGCTCCATAAAGTATTCACAGACCATTCTGAGTATCCCACCTCTTTGGAAGTATAAGAAATTTATCTACAAAGTAACTCTGTTTCAGACTAAATATGCCTGTTTTCCTGATTCAGAGCAATAAATTGAATTTGCACTCAATTACAGTTCAACTTTGCTCATCTTCTACCTGAAGAAATATTTTAGGGCTTTAATAGGAGTCCTATACACAGCAAGAGGGCAAGAAACTCACCTGCTTCCATCCCTGCACTGCGGCAGAAGAAACTGTGTAAAACAAGGTAGCTAAAGGGGCAGGGGAAAAAAGATTCTCTGCTATTCCAATACTCTGTTTCATCTTAAGTAGAGTTAATTCTCTCAGGAATGAAAGGAAAACAACAGGAAAAGGCCCTGAAACATTCAATAGGAATAAGTGATAATTACCTGCTGCTCTTATCTGTTTGTTGGAGATTTTTGTTGTCAAGAGGTTATTCAATATTTCCAAAAAAGTTTTCTTCAATTCTTAATTTGTAGCCATCTAAAATCTAGAATGATGTAATTATAAATAGACAAAAAATCCTTACAGTCTCAAAGTACATGGGGAAAAAAATTCTGCACTGCTAAAGCACTCCAGCTTCCACATATTTAAATTTAATTATATTTGTTTCCTTTAAAGAGAGCAGAATCCTCAGACTAAGGCATGGTTAAAGTACTTTTGAGAAATGTTTGCCCTTGTTTTCGTAGCTTAAAATAATTTTTTTTAATAAAGACCAAAGGAAGAAAATCTCGGTTTATTTTTCCTGCCCTTTCCATTTATTGGATGTGGAAAAGAGAAATTAGGAATTTCAACAACGAGTGAAATCGCAATAAATTACAGCAGCAGATGATAAACACACAGCATATATATATTAATTCTGCTTATTTAATCATCCACTTCCAGTCTGTCTACCTCCTCTGAGATTACTTCCAGCATTCCAAAGCCCTAAGCAGCCTCTAATAATAACAACAACAACATCCTTCCTTCCCCCCAAATTGCTCAGTGCCCCAGGCCATCAAAATTCAGTTCTCCACAGCAACAGGTTTAGTTGTGTAATGCTGAATATTAAGAGGAGAAGCTTTAGCATACTAAAAAGATTCCCCCACACTCCAAAACCTGAAAACTGAAGAACACACCCCACAGGATTTCATGCTATTCTTACAAATCCCAAGATATCAACATTTTGGCAGTTTATTGGGGTGGAGGGAAATAAAACCAACTAATTTATATAATCTGCATTGAAAAGCTGTTACACTTTAACTCAAAGCATTTAGCTGTACGGGAGAGCAACATAAAAAGTGCCCAACAACAATTCTAAAACCTCATAAAATGAGATGCTTTGCAGTAACTTCATACTTCTGTGTTATTTTGCGAGTTCACACATACTTAATTTCTTCAGATCCCTGCAAAAGCAATGTGGCTACTTCAGATTAATGCAAGTAAATTCTTCTTCATTGAGTAGATCCCAAATACAGACATACAACACTCACAATTTCTCTCCATGTCATCTTGGAAGGAGACAAGCTTGGAAGTGAGCCTGTACATCAGTCCCCCCAAAATAGCTACCAGCACCAAACGGCAAATTATTATTTGGCTGCACATCCAAATACAAAAGGCAAAAGAAGGGGTACAGTCTATGGAGGCAGGTGGTTTTCCCTACAGCCATGTAAAAAGCAGCAAAGCTTCTGGCCTCTCTCGGGACTAGAAAATTGAAATTTCTTCAGTGAAGTGTGGAAACCAGAGAGCAGCAAGATGCAGTGGCTGACCAGTAGCTGCATTTTAGCTGAAGTGAGTGGAAGGATTTAAATGGATGCTTTATATAAGCTACTCCTAAAAATGCAGACATCTTAAATGATTATTTTCCCCTTTTCTTCCTCTTAGCTCCCTCTAGAGCTTTTAAGTACATACGGTCTTTTCCTTCCTGATTTATTTAACGCAAATACAGTTGCTAAGATGATGTTTGGTTTAGTTGGGGTTTGGGGGGTTTTTAAAATCTGCAATAGCTCTTATAAACTGCTCATGAGTTTTTACTGAATATGTTATTCATGTGTACAATCACTCCTGAAACCAAGCACTGACATTGGCCTTTCTACCAGAAACTTTTGTGCATTAATACTTTATGTACAGGTCAGTGAATTTAAAAGTTTCCTAATTTTAAAGGCATCTAGCTCCATCATTAGAGAAAGTCAATTAAAATTAATCCCTTTCCTTGAGCATTCCCACTCCCAAGTGAATTGTGACTAAACAGCAGGTTACTACAGCCCAACAGCTGAAAAACATAACATATTAAAATTTTATGTCTGCCCTAAAGTCACTTATAAAATGTTAATTGTGCCCCTTATCTACTATGTTCCAACACAAAACACAAATAAGAACCAAACCTGCACTCCCACTTTTATGAGTGGAGGAACAGTAAACTCATAACAACATCACGCTTTTTACCTGCAGATTCACACAATCAGAAACTAATCCCCCAGAATCAGTGACTGCCTGAAGAGCCAAGCAGGTATTTTTAAAATAATTAAAGCCTCCACGTCTCCAAACTGCTTCTGTCCCAGTTCCGTACAGTCAATCACCTTAGTGGTCATGTTTGTTTCTTTAAGGTCCATTCACAGAATTAAAAATGGGAAGAGCAAAGATCATTTCAAGAGGTGCAACAAAAAGAGCTTTGCTGAAGACCTAAAACTGCTCATCACATGTGTGCCAATCTTGCAGTTTCTATTGCATTACACTAAATAACTGCTTTTCTTCATGGAATTGAAAAATTCTTTTAAGTGTATAAAAGCATTTATCTGTGATTTCCCATTTCTGAAACAGTCAAACAGTATTAATAGTGTTTAGTCTTCTTTAAAGTACTGAATTCAGTTTCTTGTCTCCACATGACTTCACCAAGCACTTTTCTTAATGTTAGGCAGCACAGGTACTGCAGGCTAAGACATCCCTTCCACCAGGCTCACTAATCAAAAACCCTAAAGATGTTTCCTACAACTTCCTTGCTGGTCAAAGACAACGAAGCACCCATAAGCAGAATTTTAAACTTCCTAAGAATGCTTGAAGGTGAAAGCTGTATTACTGCATATTCAGCTCAGCAATGGTGATATGCACAAAATGTTGGGCAGATCAACATTTGGGCCCTTTGATGCCTATAATTTCTTGATACACAACATGTGGCTATTTCTGACAAGCTGGACAGCAGCTTGCGATTTAAAACTTTTCCTCTACTGACCATCACTACAGAAGCTTCATCAGATGCTTCCAAGATGACTTGCAGACAAAAAAATTAAGTTAAATTTAAAACACAAGTTAAATGCTCCAGTGAGACACTCACTGTAACATCCACTTTATTATGAGGAAACTGAGGTGGCACCAAGCAAACACCCAAAGGTGTGCATTCTAAAATGTAGTGTCAAAGAAAATCAGGAGATAGGAATCATCATTCTGGACCAGACAAAGATCCATTAAATCCCGTCTCTAAGAGGGGCTGACACCAAGAGCAAAGTAGAAAAAGAAACATACCAGAGGAAGGACTACTCTACTCTTCTTCTGCTTCTGGAAGTTAGCACCTTTGGGGTTTCCTCAAGCAAAGGAGCACTATTCCCTTCCTAAGGGGACTCTTAAATCACTTCTGCAATACTCAGATACAACAGATTGCTCAAGATTGCTTCTGACTGTCAAGACTGGGCAGCCAAGTCTGCTCAAAGACTATTTCCTGTAGATGAGGGACCAAACAAGACACGATCCAGTATCAATTTATTGCATTCCCATTAGTTCCTTTTACAGGGCAGCAAAGCCAGGATTTACCTGCAGAACCATTGTATTTTCCAGGTGGTCACCCCTAAACAAGGGGAAAAGTGCTACCAGAAAGTCTCATATAGAGGCATGGCTAGAATGGACTACAGAGGTCTTTAGGAAGGCACTGCAGGCTCCTAAACTGACTTGCCTAAAATCACCCATGAAGACGATGAGTTCAGACCTAAGGAGAGTCAGTTCCTATTTATGTCACAATATGTGATCTTGGAAAAGCACTTAGTCTCTCCACTGGAAAATTTATGCATTCAAAACCATAATGTGCTTTGACACTACAGTGATGGAACCCAAACAAACACAGCAGGCAGTACCAAGCTTACTTGTGTCCTGGCAGATTGAGATAACAGTCCTGCAGTTCATGCGATGCAGGTTTCTAGAGAACCGTGCCCACAGACACAACAAACTTCTGAGTCTCTTCTCATGTAGGTTAAGAATCCTACTAAAGCAGAACAATTGAAACAAAACCAGAATATTAGGCTAAAAGTCTAAACTGCTGCTTCCAGGTGAAGAATTACAGTTTTTTCTCAGTGTCAAATAACAAAACCAAAGCATTACTATAATTCTTGGGAAACAGCTGTTATACTTAAGCATTGCCCTAAACTGACTTGCCTAAAATCACACAAGAAACTCTCTAGTGGCCAACACTGCTCCCCTGGAGAAGGAGAACCCACAGCTTCTCACATTTTGCTCTTTACCAGTTTTGTCCCGCAATGACATTAGTTTAACATATTGGAAAAGGATAGGGAACCTTGAGAACTCATCAAGCTCAAGTTGCACAAGGAGATATTGTCTTCACAAGTACCCCAAAGTCATTCCTCCTGACAAACAATTAACTATATTCATCATTTGTCAAACTGCAAACATATTTGACTTCTGTCCTGAAGAAGGACCAACATGAGCAGTGTGTTTGTCTTTAGAACAACTTCTGTTTTGGAGGGAGAGCAGCTCTGGCACCTGGGTGTGCTTTGATCAGTTCCATTTCTGTGTAGCCCCAACAGTGGAGATCCCTGACAGGCTCTGGATACCTGGAAGAAAACCACTCACCACATGACATAAATGGCAAGCTCTAGAAAGTATACATTGTAACAGGTCAAATATACTCATGGAAATCTTCTTGGCAAACATCATTCCTCCAGACATCTCCTAATGAAACCTGACAGCTTCAATATCACACAGCACACAGATCTATACTCAAAAATGTTGTCACACCCTCTGAAATTAGTTTAAGAAATCAGTTTTCTCATGCTAATGGTTGCTCACATACCTGTTCCCTTTCCATGGAAGCAACTGATAATTTTCTTCTCTGTGTGTGTTTTTGCAGTGTGCACTCACGAAATAACTTTATCTGTCATCAAAATCTATACCTCTGAAGGGAAAAGACTGTTACTGTCCACTTATAAAAGTCATGTTTAACACTGGAAATAAGAAAGGTGTACACATCTCAAATGAGAAAAGTCTCAAGCTGTGTTAGCCCAGACATGAGAAGTTATCTACTATCTTTGCAAAAAAATTATATTTTTAGTTCAGTGCTATCTGAGTCTGATCACTTCCAGAACATATTTTTTAATATATATGCATGTAGCACCTTGAATTTATGAGAGTAGGTCCAATAGCAGAATTCAGAGAGAAAAATCTCAAAACTATTTCTTTCAGAACTGCAGTGCTCATAAGGACACAAAATTATGTCTGGCATTGTTGCAAATTTTGGAGTTTCCACCCAAGTGCCACTGAAAAGAAATAGCTTGTTTTCTGAGGGCAGGCAGAATCCCGTGAGAAGGTCACCCAGCAAGAGTTGTATCAGTTCAACTTTCCATGACCACAGCAAGACAGTCTCTCCTAGCTGTCATCATGGGATGAAATTACTTTCACAAGCATAAAGAACTTCCATTGAAACATTTCAGCACACAAAGGCCTGTATCCAGAGAGCTGCATAGCAGCCAGGTAACCAAAGATGTGAGCATAAGCTATTTAATACCTTGTCCTTAACCCAACAACCACATTACCTATTCTTACGTTTTTCCATTAAAAAAAACCCTAAAAACAGATGACACAGAAGTTCAAAAGTAACAAGTAGTATGACTGTGACAGTTTACACAGGCTGGCTTTTCTCTCAAAACTAAGGACAGGTTCTATATGACTCCTACACTTACAAAGTAAGACCTTTTCTGGATTTAAAATAAGTTTGAAATTGATTTTTTTGTTCTTCTTAAAACAATAAATGAATGTTGTTACTACCAGCAAAAGAGTTCTAAAATTCAAAGATTTACTCTGGTTCCTGGAAGCTTAACAGCTTCTTGAACAAGAGCAGATTTTTACAAGATTTTGTTCCTTGACACAAATTTCAAGTGCTGGAGTATCTGTGAAGTCCATTAATGCATAGTGCATAGTTAATTAGTTACCACTTTCAGTGTTTTGGTTTTTTTTAATTTTCTGCAAATTCATAATCTGTTTTACTTTCTGCTCCCTGCCACTGTGATTCCTATGTTTGCAAACCTGCTCTTTGAAGGCTCTCCATTTTATTCACGCATAGGTATGTGATCAAATCACTTCAACAAACTCAGAATTCACTTCTTCACCACCTACATTAAGTGTATGGATAGTTTTCTGACACCTACAACCAGTACTGACTTCAATTTAAAAATATCTTGAAGATAACCCATCCAACCTGGTTGTATTACAGAAGTGAGACCATTAATACTGCAAAGAAATCTCCCACTCTGCATCCAGTGCATTCAACTCCTGTCAGCTCTTGCCTACCTCTTATCTGCAGGGAGTGTCTTGTCCACTGCCTGTTGCCCATGAGTCTTGACACCTTGAAGTATTTTCAGATACTGTTCCTCATCTTTTAAGGCATATCCAGCCTCTTCCCATGGTTATTAACTTCACAAAGCTTTGAGTCCATCTTTCAAAAGAGTCAGCCAACACGCTCTTTGATTCAATCAAATACATGAGGCTGTGCCATCATTTGTCATCTTTCTACTCTGCGTGGCCTAGATAAAACTGTCAGAAAGGATTGTGCATTTTCTTTCAACTGTGTGTTCATTTGGGGATTATTTATTTTTGCAAAAAAATCTAATGACTGAACAATCAAAAAATCATATATCAATTAAAATATCCTTATTGACAGTAATATTTTCATGACTGAGTTTCTTACATCAAACCCATAATCAAACAGAAATACGAGACATTTTATAATATGTTTTCTATTAATTATGTTGAACATTTTGCTTCATGACAATTTTAAAATTTTGGAGTTTTACATTAGATATCAAAAAAAAAAAATTCTCAGTCTCCATGAATTTTCAAAAGTGTTCTTTCGGTCTTTAATTACTGCTGGAATATGATGGATTTGTTCACAGTTATGTAATTATTTGTAATACTCATCTTGGTTCTCACTGCAGAAATACAGAACAGTTCTGTATTTTCAGCATCATTGTTGACAGCTTTAGCACACCCATCAGACAAATGTCATTGTTCTTTTTGCTCCTGGTATTTTTAAACTGCTTATTAGCCTTAAATCCAAAACAAAATCCAGTGAGTTTTCTGTAATCATCTTTATAAAACTTACTTGCACTTATTCCTATATATACCGGCTGCTGCCCTGGAACCATTTCTAAATGTGAACCATTTCTAAATATGTGACTGACTCTCCCTTTGCTGAGACCCTCTCTTGGTATTTGTATCTATTCCAGCCATGTGCTCCCACATCCTCAGCCGCTGCCCAGATTTGGGAGACACTCCTGTAGGCAGGGCTAGAAGTGTATCAGTGATGTAGCAGCACATCACATGGCACTGAGGAGATTTGCTGAGTCCCTCAAGTTTCTGCAGCCCTCTTCTCGCAGGGCCTGATGACCTGTGCTGACACCTTAAGAACCCTGGTGAGGAGATACTTAGATTACAGCCTGGAGGGAGTTCAGCAAGGCAGGAAAAACAATGGATAACATCTCTGTGCATTTTTAACTAGCACTTAACTGCTGCCCAAGAAACCAGAATAGTGTAAGGATATCTCAGCAAATCTGCTGCCATCTTCCCTTCCCTGACAAAAGGGTGGCACATGGAAGAATTGTAGGGGAGTGTACATCCTCACATTAATGCTGCTTTCTTGAAGGGGAAAACTTTTCCAAACAACTCATAACCTAGAGACCACCAAGCCAGTTTGACCTCAGAGTACATTCAAACCTGTCATCATTTAAACTGCCTTCAACCTAAAGCACTTTATCTTTTACTTCCATATTTTTCCCAAGGCTGTGTGTGATCCTTGCAAACAGAGCAGAGATGTTGCAAACAGCCACAGACCTAAACATGGATTAGGTAATGTAAAAGACGAGACCTATTAATGGTCTGCAGATAAGAAGTAAGATCAATGGCCATGACAATTTCTAAGTAATAAGCTTTTATTTAGAAGATTCAGCCTTACTTGTCTCACTTACTTAGACTAATTTGGAAAAAAAAAAATTACCCCTCCCCTCACCCCCCCCCCCCGACTTTTCCCAGGGATTATATGACATACACAGTATTTGCCCTAACAGAGGACCACAACAAGCATGCAGTCCTGTACCCACTCTATAAGGTTCAATTTGGTGCTTACTTCTAACAACAAATAAATCATATATTGCAGACAGGTTCTCTTGTAGCCAAAAGTAGCAGGTACTGAATGACCACCATGAACTGGTAGTCCAAAATAATTATTTGAAGAAGTGAAAGAGAGCTGTCTGACTGCCAGTGAGCTGCAGAAAGTGAGAGCACACAATTAAAAGGTAGACTTGAAGAGGGAAAGCTGATACAGCTGTGCCTCCCAGCTGATATATGAAAAGAGGCAAAACAAAGAGCTGAATGCTCAGGACACTACAGCTCCTGGAAGTGAACCATTCCCACATAATATTAATCTCTCTGCATTCAGCAGTCTCCAGTGCCTTGACTTAAAAAGCTGCAACAAGTTCCTTCACCACTTAAGAACAAACAATCTGTATTTTTGCTGCAATAAATTTGTATGTATAAATTTGTACAAGTGCCTCTGTGCTACATTGACAGAGGATCTTTAAGAAAGACCACCCAAAAATCCGATGGCTGTCACACAACTGTCCCCACATTTCCAAATCCAGCTATGCAGCGGTACTTTCTTCTATCTTAATTATTGCAGCAGGAAAAACAAGGCACAAACATTACTGTGATATCAGAAGGGGTGTTTTTAACTCATGCTGTAAAATAATTTTAAAATGTTGTTTCACGATTTATCAAGTTGCTCTAAGGACACGTTGGTGTCAAAATGAGAATTCTAGCCCTTACTGCAATCACCTCCCTTGCATCAGTTCTAGGAATGACATGACTGCAGAGAGAGCTGCATGAGCCTGCTGAGCACCATGAAAATTTAACAGCCAGAAAAAAACAAACCCCTCTTACCTCTCCTAAAAGTGCAGCTTTTGGAGAAGTGAGAAGCATGAGGGACTTACTAAATGTACATTGTGTGAAATTTTTGGAACTACCTCTATCAATATGGACAATATTAAAAGAACAACAACAAAAAATTCCATCCAATCATGAACATTTTCTTGGGGGGTATGCAATTTAAAAATATTTCTACAATATGTAGCAGCAAAAACAGTTTTTTAAAAAATCCTGTCCCTTTTTGCTGATTTCTACACCCAGGTTGCAACCACATGCTGATCTGTTAATGCAAGGGTTGTAACACTTTGTTATAAATTTGTTAACAAAACCATTTCATTCTTAAAAATGATCCTTCACTTGAAGTGAAGGCAAATTATGCTACCAAACGACTTCTCACATAACTGGTTCATAACAAACTTGACAGAGACCAATTCCACACATTTCATCATGATAAACAGTAGTGTTTGGTTGACTTTTTTTTTAAATGCACATTAAATTTATGTGTCTAGAAGCATTTCATCTTATTAAAGCCTTTTTTTTTTTTTTTAATGCCAGCCTGAATGTAATCTAAATTGTGTTTACTTTGTAACAAATAGCATATGTATCCACTTCTGTGAGAGGCATGCCAAATTCATACATTGGAGTCACTTGAGTAACATTTCTTAAGAAAAATGACTTTTTTTTCTTAATTGGGGCTGATCAGAATTCTTCTGATTTGGGCTCACAGTTCACTCAGTGAAAGAATGTCAGACATTTTCAACACAGCTTCTTTGGTTCATTGTATTTGGTTCACTGTATTTTCAGCACAGCTTCTTTGGTCATTCAAGAATTTTATGGGATAAAAGGTAATAGGAAAGTTAAAGGCAAGCACTCATGAGAGAAACCCATTTGTCTCCACTGTCTGTAAAAAGGCAGGAGGGGATTTTGATGCAGCACAGCTGAGAACACAGAGAGGTCCAGGCTGTGCTGTGTGATAAAATCATCTAAAATAACCTAGATATGGTAAGGATTCTTGCCCATACCACCACTTTGCTCATACTATAGAAGTAGTTGGCTCAAACACATTAAACTAACATAAATTACACCAACAATAAAATTAGAAAGCAATCCACTGATTTCCAGATGCTCTTTTGCACTCAGGCCACCTCCAATTCCCTGAGAAAAGCACAAATACTAAGTGGATGTACAGCAAATTAGATGGGAAAGGTTATTCAGATAAATATAGCTGAGTCAAATAAGTTTTTGTGGGTTTGGTTGTTTGTTTTTATTTAGGGTTTTTTGGTTGTTTGGTTGTTTTGGGGGGGGGTTGTTGGTTTGTTTTTTGTTTTGTTTTTGTTTGTTTGGGTGTTTTGCTTTGCTATTTTTTTGTTTGGGTTTTTTTTGTTGTTGTTGTTTTTGTTTTTGTTTTTGGTTGGTTGGTTGTGGGGGTTTTTTGTTATTATTTTTAGGGGTTTTGTTTGTTTGGGTTTTTTTTTGTTGTTTGTTTTTTAACCTCAACCAGTCCCCTGAGTAATGGCACACAGGAACAGGGCAGTCCAAGAAGCACAGGGACATCTGGACTGTTTCTTTCTTTGACAGTGCCAATTCAAAATGTTGAGGGGACTGTGGCTCTCCTGACCCTTCAAAACGCTTATAAACAAACCCAAATGAAATAGATATTAATAGGACAATACACTCTCCCATTCTTGCTCCTCCTGTTCTTCACACCTCACTGCTGGCTCCCCACATCTACTAAGTTAAGCCAAACCAAGTGCTGATGCAACACATTGAACTGGATCAAGGAAAAAAAATCAACTAAAAAATTAGAATTTTCTTCAACTAAATTAATTTCCCCACAGGAAGCTGTGATTAAGGACTGTTTAGTCCAGAATATTCTTATGAAGAGCTCTATTGAGCCTCCACACCACAACACGTATCTACCCTGCTTTCTAAGGTTTTAGTCAAATTCCCTTTAGTACATTAGAAACCTTACAGGTTTCAGTTTTATTTGGAAGTTGCTATTTCACCACACACAATAATGACTTCAGGTTGTTATCCTATGCCTTTTTTTGATGGTTTTTATTAGTTCAAGTCCAATTCTACACCAGGCACTGCCTCTCTGGCCTTTGCAGAGCAGCTATCACAAGACCAGCACCAGTCCATCAACCTTCTATGAGATGCCACCACTAGGACAGCTGCTTCCACACTTGTATTTAAAAGGCAAATTAGAATGAAGTTTTAGGGGTCCCCATAGATCATCTCTTCAGAGTGGGAACACCACAAATTCATTAATTCTTGCAGATTGCTTAACGTTTGCTATGTTTTCATTTAATGAAAATAGTTTGTGTGCACATTTTACCCTGCAGGCAAACCTGCAAAGAGCCATCAAAAGGGTCAGAATAATTTACAACCACAAGCCTTACTTCAGAAAGTACCAGTGAAAATTTATTTCAGATAAATATATTGCTGAGTTCACATGACAAATGAAGATAAAAAGGGTTTTAGGCATGCATTTATTTTGAATTCCTTTCATCATATACATCTACTGCCTGGTTTCCAGAGATCTCTCAGGCCCTTTCAAGTGCATTTTGTAATCATAGGCTTTCAGATCTTGTTAATTGATTCCCGTCACCCAAAATTAGAGGGCAGAGTTTTAGGTCTTGATCAGTGTGGTGGGGCTGTGGCACAGCAAAGGCAACACAGGCTGCTCAGCTTGGTCTGACATTATCTAACATCCAAACTTGCTTTCTGTGCTCACGGACCTGCCTGGAATCTCTGCTGGCAATGAATACCAAGACTGTAAGACAGAAATATGGCTGAAAATGCCTCTACTACGTAAACAGTCAGTAAAGATGAAATCCATTGCATTACCAGTTTCCAAATGCAGACTTTGAAGAAAATGCCAGCCAGTGGATGATTAAAAGTTTCAGCATGTTGGGCCAGATTCCAAAACCCTCAAGCCAGTTAGTAATTAACAGACATCTAGGTCCTCCACATGAAAGAAGTCTATTGTTAAAACAGTGACACAAATTTTTCCTTTCCTTTCCCTAGCCAGTCTCTGCCTGTGTTTTAAGATTCCGTTAGGACTACAACAGCCTATGATTTTAGAACTTCCACTTCTCAAACAGACAATTTGTTAGACTTTTAGTTGCCAAGAATGCAAACATGCTTACACCAGAAGTAGAACAAAATTCATTTACAGGCTTCTCAGAGACCCATAATCTCCCCTTTATTTCATTTAATATTTGGAAAAAATAATATCCAGATAACCTTCTACCATATCTACAATAGCAAAAGAATTACAAAACATAGTAACAAAACATACTGAGGGCCTGTAAATAGTCTGAGTCCAATTAGTGAGAAGCATACCTACAGGGAATATTAGCCTGTGTCTTCATAGATAATGATGTGTTACAGCAAAATTTCTAAGATAAACCAAAGGCTGCCTCACTAAAACCATTTTGTCAGCAATCAATTTGTAAAGTAGGAATGGCCTGTCATCTGCACAGAATTGCCTGCTCTCTGTTGTGTTACCTTACTGAAGATGGATGTGTGAATAACGAGAGACTACATATAAACCACACAAACTAATCAGTGTAATAAACAAGAAGATCATGTTAAAGTTACATTTTGAAAGAATGAAGTGCAGACACTCACTGCAAGGGAGTAAGGGAGCAAGTTAAATCACCAAGGACAATCAGGAGGATGTGACAAAGCAGGAGCTGGCAGAAGTATTCAATGGACATGACGACTCTTAAAGAATAGTCAAGAGAACAAAGAGCCAATCCCATAAAAAAAGCACAAAAAGCTCTATCAGAATTAAAAAACATTTTCTGAATGTCCATTGCCCACAGCTTTTCAAAGTCTATGGCTTTGACTGGTTTGCTGTTTGCTGGAGTATCTCTACCTCACCCAAGTCTATCCTGTCATATCAGGAACAACCCAAATCCCTACTGCATTCAAGATGAAAAGAACACCCCTGGAGAAGAGAACTAGATTAATTCCTTTGGGACCAGATGAATTTTTTTGGGACCTCCTCCCACTCCAAGGAGCTACTTGCACTCTGTCTACGCAATTGTTCATTTTAACTCTCTACATATGACCAGAATGATGCAATGAAAGCTTAATTCAGCAACTCAGTCAACAGTACCATTCACCAGGACAGGCAGTCCTGTCACTGTCACCCCGACAAACGTGCAGGCACGTGGGAGCGCCACTCTCACCTCTGGGTCCAGGTGGTCAGTCCAGGTCCAGAGTGCAGAGCCCCAGGAAGCTCACACTGCTGCTGGAGGAGAGCTGCAGGCAGGCTGCTGGGAAGTCACATCAGCACCGCTTGTGAGCTTCTGCCACCTAACAAGTTTGGGAAGAACTGAGCTTATTGGTTCACTGGCAGGATGTGCTGCTATGTTGCAGAAAGCCTATCCTACAGTTTCAGGCTAAAAGCAAAATAAAGGTAACTCAGGCATGTTTCAAAAGTGTCTCATTAATTTTGTCCCAAGTCATTAATTTTAAGAAAGATGTATTTTCCATTCTTCATGCTTCAAATAGCAAGCAAAATCTATTAGTACTTTCTAATATATTCATAAATTCAGAATTTGTCCAAGGAAGGCAGTCATGTTCTTCCAGATTCTTCCAGCACTCAGCTTCATCCTCTCTGTATTTGGTTTACTCTGTATATACAATTGTAAAGCTGCAAGTGTTTCCTAACATTTGGTATTCTCAAGCACATGTATTAATAATTCAGTAAAGCAAAACTAATCTGCAAGCATCACCTCATAACGCAGAATATTCCAAGAGCAGGAAAAGCTTAATTTTAAAATGAACAATTACAAGGGAGAAGTCTCTTCTTCTAAAAAATAATAAACTATTATTTTTATTGAGAGATCTGTCAGCACATCAGGAGTGCTGTGCCACTCTCTTGCCAGCAATGTTGCTGTGAGTTGTCTCATTCCTGTCTGGGGAGCTGGGCAGTTCTCACGGGCTAAACTTCAGCCACAGATGTAGGCACGTCTGTGTAAACATTTAAAAGGTTTTACAGAAGTACAAAGCAGATGGTGGACATAAAAATCTTCTGGAGGATCTTGGGTCAGATGAGAGCTCCAAGTCAAGTAAACACAGCATTCCCGTCCCCAGAATAACCACATTTCTACCCCCACCACAAGATTAGCAGTATCTACAAGATTGGAAATATTTTTGCAATTATTTAAGCAAATCGTGTTTATCTCTACAGTTTTAAAGTGGAGGCAAAAAAAAGAAGCAACAAAAAAGCAAAGAAGCACCCTCCCTGCTTTTTAGGAGTGGGGTTGTATTTTTGGCCCTCTGAGAAACGTCTTTACATAGCCACAACACCAACACTCGCAAAGGCAACGCGGCTGAAAATTTTAAAGGGAGCTATAAAACTTTATTTTCACACTTCGAATAGGAAAGGGCAGCGATAATTTAGCGCTTCATATGGCAGCAGCTCAGCCGGCAAGGAAGAAGAGCAGAGGCCAGCAATGAAGTTACGCAATTGGTTCACGTACCAAACGCTTTAATTTATGACACGTTAATGAAGACACCGCAACCCGACCCTGGCCCGCCCACAGCCGCGGGCTCAGCCCTTCCATTCCCTCGCTCTCCTCCCGGCCCCAAGATGGCGCCGGCGCCCCCACAGCCCCGGGGACAGCCCGCCCCCCTCAGCCCGCCCCCTCCAAGATGGCGGACGCACCTCCAGTCCCTGGGCTGTGCCCTCGCCCCGCCTGCGCCACCTCCCCGCCGCCCCACGGCCCCGCCCCCGCCCCGCCCTTCCTGTTTCTCCATTGGTCGCTGCCCCGCCCCTCCTGTCGTCGCAGCCAATTGAGAGGGAGAAAGGCGGTGCGCGAGCGGCCCCGCCCTCCTCACGCGCGCGGGGCCGCCCACACCCAGTCCCTCGCGCTCCCTGGTGGTGTTGCGCCCCCTGGCGGTCAGCAGCGCGGGTGCAGTGTAGGAGGAGGAGGAGGAGGAGGAAGAGGGAAGAAGCAGCAGCAGAAGCAGCGGCCAGCCGGGGCTGGGACGAAGTCCCGAGGGGTGTGGGAGTGACCTGGGGCCGGACCTCTGACCTCAGGCACGCCCCATGCCAACCTCCGAGGCCGACAGGCGCTCCGGCCCCTGCTCGCCGGGCCTCGGCGCGGGCCCTGCGGCCGTGCCGGAGCGCAGCGAGACCCCGACCTGGGCCGGGCTCGGCGCTACCCCAGCGCGGGTGACAGCTCTCCGAGCAGCATCCCCGAAAGATGGAAGAGAAAAGAAGTAAGCCTTAAAAGAATAATGTATTATAAATATATGCACATACATATATATATACATGTTTTGGGCATCCATTAGACTTGTAAGAAACATTTTTAGGAGTCAAGTGTCTTAACCTATTTTCCCGTGCAACTAAATGAAGTATCCGGTATGAATGGAAAGGTTTGGGTTTGATTTCTTTTTCCACTTACAGCACAGAAAGTATGAAGTAGCTAAGGTGAATAAGGCATGTTTTACGTTGTCTGTCACTATGGGCCGCCCACGGAGGTGGTGTTACCGTCCCTGCAAGGGTTTAGGGAAAGGCTGGATGTGGCACTCAGTGCCATGCTCTGGTTGGCGTCCTGGAGTTCACTCATAGGTTGGACTGGATGATCTCAGAGGTCTTTTCCAACCTATTTGTGATCATGGGGGTAAAAATTTCGAATCTTCAATGTGGTTTAAAGAGTGCTGTCTTCTCCTTAGTATTCTTGGAGTGCATTTGTTAAGAAACAGATTCAGTAATTTATTTACCTAGAAAAAGTTTTCCTTTTTTCCCCCTAAGTAAATTAATTTAGTTATAGTACTGCTGTACTGAGCACATCAATTTCAGGGAAAGAAAAAGGAAAACTGTGAGTTAATTGGCAGGGGGGTTGTCTAGGCTCATCTGAATGTGCTGGAAAGTTTGGGTCATCTTGTGACAGCTTAGTGCTTGAAGGACAGTAAGAAATTACCCGAGTAAAAAAACTTCCTTGCATTGCTTGTTTAAGTGTTCCTCAGCTAGATCTTGACAAGGAATGGGATGACTGTGTGAAAGGGGAATGACTGTTTCAACACAACATATTCTCACACAGTGCTCCTCCTGATACCCACTGTAGTATTTACTTGTACAAATTTTGAAAAGCTGAGTAGCTACAACTGTTTTTAATTTCTCACCTGATCTCTTACTTACTTGTCCCTTCTGCACCTCTTGCAGTGCTGTGTGACTTAGAGGAGGAGAACCTTACCAGTTCCCAGGAGGACAGCACTGAAGGTAGTATAATTTGGATTTATGGAGGGAAAGAGAAAAGAGTGTATATTTGGCACTGCTTCTGATATGAAAATTACAACTGGAAGACAATAGCTTTGCCTTTTATGGTGTAAGAGGTTTGTCAGCAGCACTACAGGAAACGTGCACGCAGGTTGTTTACCTGGAAGCTGCAGTAAGTAGCCTCGACCTGTCTGCTTGTATCTTGCTCTATGATCATTCTCTTGCACAATGCTGGGAAAAAAGAGATATGTGATCACAAGGATTCTATAAAGGGAAAAGAAAATCCCTCCAGCCAGATGTCAGTGCACCCCTGATCCATCAGCTGGTGAGATGGTTCTGAATGCTGACAAGGTGGATGCATCTGGAGTCTGCTCATTCCCTGTCCTTCTGGCTGGCACTGGTGATAGCAGCATTAGCACTAGAGAAATTCGTGGTGTGGACATCTGTCTTTTTTGAGATGCAAATTTTACTATCAACTTCAAATGCAACCTTTGCTTCTCTGTGCAAAACAAATGCTTTTGCTGCTGGAGTTTTGGGGCACTCCAGCATGAGAACTGAGGAGGCATTTCTAATGTGAGTGTTTTATTTCCCTGTTGTCTATGCATTAGTGTAGCTGAGGACTCAGAAACAAGAAAATGTTCTGTCACCCACCCTCTGAAGTAATCCATCCACCAGTGCTATCCAGATGTACTAAAAGGACAGCAGTTTTAACCTGCAGTGGAGAAACTTACTACTAGAATTTCTAAAGCATATTTTTAATTCAATGTATTTTCAAATTTTATTTAAACACAAATATCAAATATACTTTTTGTTATTTTAAATTTGTGATACTGTCATACACAGCAAAAGGGTACGAATGGCACAGAGCAGGTGGTGTCCCTTGGACCAGTAGGTTTCCAAAAATTGTTGTGACTTTTTCTGTAATTGGACTTTAAAATTTTGCATGTTTAAAATTTTTCTATGAATATAAGAGATCATTAAATTTTGTTGAGAGTTAGTGCCAAATCAAGCTATTTCACAAGACAAAGTACTTTTATCCTTGCCTGTTGATATTAAGTTTTACGCCTGTACCTGCTGGTGCCATAACCAGCAGGGGTTATGGTGACAAAAGATTGTTACTTCTTTCACTGCTGTCACAGTACAGTACTTTTGAGAGGACCCACACTGCTGTGGCATCACTGGGCCTCTGGTACCCTGGGAAACAGAAGTCATTCTCTACTAAGTCGAAAAATGAAGGAATATTTTTTTTATGAGCCTTACGAGAATGCAGTATTTCTTGACTGCTGGGAAGGTGTCATGTGAGCACATTTGCCAACAGAGATTTGCTGTCTGAAAGTGGAATGTAAACCTGGTGTGGTGACAGTGGACTCCACATCCAGAAATGGAGTAGCAAAACAGATTTGCTTCTGCTGTTGTGCTTGGTCATTGAAGAAGAGCAACATTAACTGAGAAAGAGCAGGTTCTTTCTTCTGCCATCATCTTTTAACACACTGAAACATACTCCCTTTTCACAGTCCTTGACAAAGATTCACAACTAAAGTTTTTACATGAGCCTTCGTGAATGGGCTTAGCACCTCAAAGGTACATACCTTTGGAAGAGAAGTTCTAAACCAGTGCTTAAAACATTTCTTTAAACAGTGTTCTTTATAAATATTTCTAGTGGAGGAAAGAGGCATGATATATGGGGTGTGCTAGTTATTTTAACTGATATCTCTTGTTGAACAAAATTAATCAAACTGCTTTTATCTGAAAATATTTTGAACCTTTTTCCCCCTACAAAACATACCAAAAATAATGATGGGACAGGATAGTCAGCCTATGCAGCCAGGAGAGGTTACAACTACAAAAAAAATCCCAGTGTCTTTTGTCAAGTAAAATATTCAGTTCGCTCAGTTGAAAATAGTCTCCTGTGTCACTTTTGTGAGTTTCAGTGATTAATTTCTAGTGGGACTCAATTGCTGGTGGTTGAAGAAAGACTTCCACAGCTCCCTTTGTGACCTGCTTAAAAAGTTGCTTGAAGGAGCATTGTGCACCATTGGAAGCCACTCCAGTTCATCCCTTGGCTTCTGTTTCACTTTCTTGATAGGTTTAGGAATAGACTTCTGGAAGTTTAATGCATCTGCTGTACTGACTGCTTTTTTGGAAGTGCCTCCAAATGAAATGAGTGGGAGCCTTTGAATAGTCCACCAGGAGTTAGGTGTGTTTTTAGACTTCTCAGGAGCTGTAAGTGATGATTTGCATTTCAGGTGATGTGAAGACATTTTGGACACAATTGGGAGGTAGAAGAGTGGATGTCATATTTGAGCAGGTGCAAAATGTGCTGTCATTGCTGAAGGAAAAGATCAAGAATGGAACTGCAACAAACCAAGGTTTGAAATCCTGGTAGTGGTTAAACTGGGCTGCAGAGTAGCTGTGGCCTGGATTGTGTAGGTCTGTGTGATACCTGCCATAATCCAGATATCTCTGAATTTTAATAACTTAGCTGTTGGTGGTTTTAAACACTTTAAAAAAAAAAGTATTTTCTTTTTTAAAAAAGAAAAGTAATTTCAAGTACAATTGGCTATTTTCTTGTTTTGCCTGTATACTTTTTCATACAATCTATGGCTCTTAAGCACATGGAACTCAAATACTCATTTTTGAAAAGTAATGAAATATCTGCAGTGCCTTGTGTTTCATTTATCATCAGAAGTTTTAGCCTTTCAAGCTGATCTCAGTGAACTGAGTGGTTTTGGGGTGGGATAATAATCATCTCAGTGTTATGTTTTGTCAGAGGCACCATTATAACTTGAAACAATAGTAGAAAAATGTGACACTAAAGCATTTCAGATTGTTCCTGATTTTCAAGGAAATAAGCTTCTTTTGTCCACATCAAAATACATACAAGCTTCTGATAAGCTTGGAGCAGTACACAGATTTCCTTTTACTGTTTTATTTAATTGAATAAAATTGCTTCTTTTTGTTAAGTCATCTATTTAATGTAATCTATGGATCTTATTGGTGGTTTTTGTGCAAGAAAATGTAGTGGTGTAAGATGCTTTTAAATGAATTTAGCCACAAATTCTGTGTTATATATATAATACTACTTCTAAACTGGAAGTGCAATTTTTTGTGTTCTTGAACTCCCACATCTTGACTGTTATGACAAAATATCAAAGCAGTGCAGAGATAAAGGTTGAACTTGAATCCCCAGATGATGCAATGAATCTGGGATAAAGTTCAATTTGATTTTTTTCTGCGCTTTGTTCTGTAAAGGTTTCAAGCTAAAATATTACCATAGATGTTACTGAGAGTTGTCTGCTAGCCTGTAATGTTTATTGCACGGCGTAAGAGGTTGAGGCAGAATGGGTCTCTTGCATTCTTCCATCTGAAGGCCCTTTCCACCAATTTAGAAATAGCATTAATTTGGTCTACCAAGTTCCAGCTCTTCCTAGGCTGATGATGAGCAGTCTGACGACAAAGGTAGAAGCTTACACTAAATTGTCTTTATGTATATTACTGCCACTGTGGACCACCAGTTTATGTGTGCTTGGAAACACTCCAGCAGCTTTCCAAAAGCTGAGGGATATTCAGTGCCCATTCACAACTCCTACTGTGAGCTGTAACAATTTTGTAATTCCTAGATGTGTCTGCTGAGGTCTGTGGTGCAACATGTTTCTAGTGATAGGAGTCTTGCCATGCTTTAGGTAAGCAGAGTGAGGAGAAACAAGTGTCTGTGGGGGATTTAACACCTTGTCTTTCCTATTGTCATTACCTAAACGAAACTTAATATCTGGTTTGGTTTGTTTTTTTGCCTAGAATGCTGGCAGGCTTGGGCACTGGTGAATGAAGCTAATCTAGGTGATCTCTTAACCTTGGCAAATGGTATGTGCATTTCCATTGTGTTTGTTTGGTACATGGATTTAATTTGTCTTGTTTTATTCACCGGAAGCTCCATTCCCTTCTTTGAAATCTATAAAATAGATCTGAGAAGGCCATTAGCATTACAGTGAGGAAAACTAATTATTAATTTCCTCAAGTACTGAACTGTGAACTCTCACCTGGGTTTGTATTTTTGTGGTTCGTGTGTATATGTATAATACTTGTACCATAGGAAGAGAGTTTGAACTAGTAAGGCCTTATGAACCTGAGCTGTCTGTGAGCAGTTATCCTGTGCATGGCTCCACTAGCTGTAATAGCTTGGCATCCTTTTATCTCTGATGATGAAGGGAGATCTGGAAATGTCTTTCATGTGTGTGTTCTTTTTGGTCACTTTGAAAAGCACATGGAAGATTTTTCAGTAGGGCGCTTGTTAACAAGCTTTTTGTTAGCTGTAATTCATAGCAAAGCCTTGTTGTAATGTGTTTTGTTAATTATCTCTTTAGTAACTAAAGTAATTCAATCTTAAATTGAAATCTGGATTGATGAAGTTTTTGCTCACATTCAATTTTTTTCAGTAAGCGATGAGTTGAATGGAGATGGTGCACAGGAAACCAAGCTCAAAGTGCAGCCTCTTCTTCCAGATGACAGCGCTGCAGACACTGTAGAAGCTTCTGACAGGTCAGTGCCTTCATTTAGTTCCTTATTTGACGTATTCTTTACTGCAGTTGAGAAAATTCTTAAACTTGTATTTCTAAAGTCAGTGTTTAAACCTAGTTTGAATTCTGTGAGTTTTCAAAGACAAAATGTTTTTAACTTGATCTGTGTGGAAAACCTGAGGTTTTGGATAGACTTGTCTAATTTCCCACATGAGAATGTTGCAGAATAGGGCATTAGGTTGTGAATAAATGTTCTTGAGTGTTGTCAGGGTTAGGACTTAAGCATCAGTTCTCAGGCTTTCCTTACTGTGCAGATTGTCAGGTGTGTAACTTAGTCTCTCTGAGTTTAGTATTTAGCCTCAGGTACTGATTTGAAAGATGAGGGTAGGATACATTATTCCTTTTTTTTTAATTTCCTTCCTGTGTTTTAGCATGTAAGTTCTGGGAAGAAGCTTTTTTTTTTCTTTAAATGCAACTGAATGTGTCTTTATATGTTGTTCGGACAGTTTCACCATGTGAAACCTTGGGCCTTCTAGCAGTGGGGCTAGAAATATCAAACTGCTAAAAAACTGAGCGCAACACTGGTTGTCTAAGATGCTGCTCTTCTTTCTCTTTTTTTCCTCCTTCACTTCAAATAGTGAAAAAGAGGACATAAAAAGAACCTGCTCAGAGAGTAAAGAAATATCTAGCAAAATTCAAGGTTTACCTTTAAATGTGCAGTATCAGAACCACAAGTGCTCTAGTGCGTGTCTTGCCAACAGAGCAGCGGGCTCCTACAAGGGTGAAAATCCCCTGAAGATCCCAATCCTGTTTGACTTTCAAAGACGCCATGCAAAAGCAGATTACCTTTCAAAGTCACTGGACGTGAACTACAAAGCTCCTTGCGGTCGGAGTCTGAGAAGCTTTCAAGACGTGCTAAATTACTTGTTTGAAACGGAGTGCAATTTCTTGTTCGTTGATCACTTTTCCTTCAACACGTACGTGCTGTTGAGCAGGAACACCATGAATCCTGAGCCCCTCGTGTTTGAGTTCGATATTAGCAACGGAGCCGAGTCTGTGCCTGTCTCCTTCTGTAACAACCTCGACCACGCAAGGTTGCCTTATTTCAAGTATCGGAAGTCATCGTGGCCTCGTGGGTATTATCTCAACAATTTCTCCAGCTTGTTTGTTGACTCCTGTGACTGCACAGATGGCTGCATCGATAGGTGGGTAGAAGGATCAACTCTCGGGCCAGTGACACACAGCAGCAGGGTGGTGGGGTGTAAAGGCACAGTACCAAACAGGAGCAGCGCTGCTGGAATATCTCGTGCCGTGCTTTGTGTTGACTGACAGACACCATTGTGTCTTTCTCTTTGCCAGAACTTGGGTGCTCCTACTGGTCCACCCTCTGTTGTGGGGAAGGAAGCAATCAACAGGGGGATTATTGTGTTCCTTTTCCTTTCCTCCCAAATTGGCAGTGCTTCTTCTCCAGGTGGAGCTGACAAGCAGATACCTTGGCTTTGGAAAAAGAGTAGGGAAGGGAGTCTTGTGCCAGCAGAGGCAGACTTGTTTTCATGGCAGGCAGGAAAGGATCCTGCTGACAATTTCTGCTGCAGTTCCTGCTGTAAAGTGGCATCCTGTAGATGGCGTGGGACAGCCTCGAGAGTTCAGATCATTTGGAACTTAGAGGGTTACTGAGGACAGATCAAGAAACATCTCTGATCCCAACCTCTACATGTTGTCCTTCCCCTTGTCTAAACAGAAACTACGAAACTCAGTGGTTACAGAATACACTTGTGGTCTGAGCAGTTCCAATACTCTTGCTCATTGCCATCTTTTTCTAAATCCCAGTGACTCTGAGCTTCAGACACTGTGGGAACCTGCCACAGTTACCATATGCAAGTTTGGTGGTATTTTTTGTCTACGTTCTTGAAGGGTGTTTGTCTGATCTCTGTCTGTAGGCATTATTTGGTGTTGCATGCGTTTTGTATTATTGACAGCTAGGGCAGTTGCACGTGCTGCTGTGCAGTATAGTTGCTCATGACACAACAAAAGCCTGAAATCACAGCCTGGTATGATGAAGCTCAATTTTAGTAATTTAGTTTCAGATGAAACAGCAAGCACACGGTGCTGCTTCTTTGCACTGAAGTCCCACAAGATGTTTTTGATGTGCAGTTTTGGGGTTTAAGATTTGCACAATCACTGTGACTTTTGGAAGTTGTCGTGACAAACAATGGTGAAGACAAGCACTGTTGCTTGAATTTTCCACAGTGTAAAATTCTTCACTTCTTGGGAGCTAAAGAAGGAGGAAGATAACTGAGCAGCGGCAAACAGGCTGGGATGCTGTGCCAGAAGAGGGGTTTCTTATTTATTCAATCCATTTGACAGTGTCCTGCTTATAATAAGTTTCTGTTGTACTTCAGCTGCATGTGCCATTTAAGGAGCTTGGCAGAAGAATGGGGTTGGGGAGAACATGGTTATTGTGAAGCACATCTAACCAGCCAAGAGACTAAGTAAAAAGGTGCCTGAAACAGCCTCGTGGAGTAAAAGGAACAGGGAGGGGGGAATACAAGTGTATATATAGAAGTGTGTGTGTGTGTATAGTCAAGTGCATTTCAAATTACCTAGATTTATGATTGATTTATTCTGCTTCAAATCCATTCTGAGATGTTTTATTTTTAGGTCAAAATGCGCATGCCTACAGCTAACAGCAAGAGGCTGTAACAAAATTCCTCTATCTCCAAGCAGTAAAAGATCCAGTGGATACCATTACAAAAGACTGGAGGGACCTGTTCCTAGTGGGTAAGAAAGACTACAGGAGTAAAATAAGACCTACAAATAAAACAGCACTTAACAGTTCAGTCTAAGTGCCACAGGATTAAAATAACTGGTGTTTTTTGATTACTGAAACCTTCCATTTTTGTCACAATTTTAGTGACAGATCAGGACGATAAAAAATAATTAATGTTACTTGAGTAATAGGAGGAAAAAAAATTTTTGTATTGCAGATCCTGTAGTTTTCACAGCTTAGGTCAAGGTCCAAGAGAAGTGTGAAGAGGGACCAGAGTCCTAAAGATGCATCAACCAGCTGCTTTTGCCAGACTTGGTTATGGGTGACTCTTACAAGAATCTCCAAAGCCATCCAATGCTTCAAGTGTTTGCCCTTTCTCTTATTCAGCTCCTGTGGATAAAGAGGTGGCCTGGAGAAGATGCCAGTTACTTCAGGTGTCTAGGAGAGGAATTATGCAAGGTAGTTTTCTGCAATAGCCAAGGGCTTGCATCTACCGGCTTGAGGAGCCCCTTTCAGTCATCTGTGTGATGTTCGTTTTTGGCTGACAAGCAGAATTAAAGTTGTCAGAGAACCCAGAAACAGATTAAAAAAAAAAAAAAAAAAAAAGGAAAGAAAAAAAAAAGAAAAAAGCACAATTATGAGTCCTTTTGAAAATGTTTCATTAAATCTTGAAATTCATGACAGCTACGGTGAAGTCCAGGCATAAGCTGTCTTGCTATCTTGCTAAAATCTGTTCCGGTATAGAATTAGGTGCTTCATAGGGATTTCTGTTTCTGTGTGATTTACTCCTATAAAACAAAAATACAGCATTTGTTTTTCTTGTATACTTATACCAAAATCTGGCAGACAGACTCTTAAAATTAATGAATCAGCAGATAAGGAAGTCACAAGCTTCAGAGCATTGCTGCACAACCAGTTTTAGCAGAGTCTTTATATTTCAGTCCACTGCCTTGTTGATGCTTAGAAGGGGAATTAATAATAGGAACTTCATTATGGTGATGCATTTATTTATACTGTGTTTTGTCTCTTTTCCTCTTGACAGGATCTATGAGTGTAGTGTGTTGTGCAGGTGTGACAAGCTGATGTGTCAGAACAGAGTTGTACAGCATGGCATTCAAGTCAGGCTGCAGGTGTTCAACACGGAGAAGAAGGGCTGGGGCGTCCGCTGCCTGGATGACATCGACAGGGGGACATTTGTGTGCACTTACTCAGGTAGCAGAGGGAACCTGTGAAGGCATGTAGCACAATTCTCCCTCTCCCGTGCTGTGTGCCCTGGATTTTTTTGAGAACAGGGTAATACAGGGTTGGAAGAGAAGTGTGTCTATGTAATCTTAACTTGGAATATGATCAAATGGACAGAAGGACATGGAAGAGCTCTGCTATGAGATGGGGACAGACAAACAAAACAATATGGAGTAAAACCAATTTCAGACCACTGATTTTTTTCTGTGCATGCTATGCCGGGGTAATTTTCCATCAGTAAAAATCATAAAATTATAGAATGAGTTGGGTTGGAAGGTCCTTAAAAAACATCTAGTTACATCCCCACCATGGGCAGGGACTTCTCACTAGACCAGGTGGCTCATGACCTTGAACACTTCCAGAGATGGGGCTTTCACAGCTCCTCTGGGCAACTTGTGCCAGTGCCTCCCACCTTCAAGTGAAGTTCTTACTAATATCTAATCTAGATGTGCTCTCTTTCAGTTTAAGGCCATTGTCCTTGTCTAATTCAGTTTGTACTTCAGCCTATATTAACATCATAGAATTATAGACAGCATTCATATTTGGCTTTCCCAGGTAATGCTCTTGTATTTGTTAATGTACATTTGACCTGTGATAGTGAGACTAGCAAACAAGCATTTTTTTAAAAAACCCAAACAAACAAGAGAACTTTTCTTTTTCTTTCAGGCAGATTAATGAGCAGAGAAGTATTGAGAGATGCTGAACAAGAGCTGAAGGAGAAAGGTGCAGTGAAAGACAGAGGCCATGACTTTTCTTCCAAAAAAAGGAAACTTGACATCGATCGTTCAGACTCAGTGATTGAACTAGTGCAGACTGACAAAGATGACATTCTTGAGAATCAGGAATCTTTTTCTCAGACTGTGGATAATGAAAATAAATCAACCTTGTAAGTTCAGCAAAGTAAGCTTGAGCATAATGAGAGTAATATTCTGCTAATCTAGAAATTCTGTTGTATAACTTAGAGCATGTCCTCATATGAGGGTGGTGTTTTTTTCTTTCTGAACTTCTTTTAAAAATCCTGATTATTTCTTCTAGCAGGACAAAATTTTCCCTCTATAGTAATTTTACTTAATGTGTACCACTTGGCATTTTCTAGAAATTCAGTTCATCTCTCAGGTATACTTGATCTGTCCAGAGCATTAATGTAATGCTAATTTGAAAGAATTAATAAAATATACTTGAGATAAATTGTTTAAAGATCGTCTGAATGGTTTGAAAATGACACTGAAAGGTTTGATAATACATCAGCCACCAGCTGCTCTGCCGTTTGCTCTCAGTCTCTAAATCTTTTGTTATTTGTAACACAACCTTTCCTGCCAGAAGCCTTAACCTCTCCTGTTAAAAGTCTGACAACACCTCACTTTTGCAGTGAATATGTTTTCCTAGTTGAAAGCTGTACTGTCAAAACTGTTGAAAGTAGTAGCAGGAAAAGGCAAAACTCTATAGGTGCTCTATTTTGAGATAATCTGATATAATAATAATAAAGCAACAGACAATTTGGTTCTCACCATGACAGCTGGAAAAGGATGTAAAAACAGCTGCTGATCTCTCAAAACAGTTTAAGCAACTTCTTTCTTACAAATATTATAGAGAACCTAGCCTAGGTTTTTAGTTCTTAGAACCAAAATACTCACAGAACTCGGGGTGAGGCCAAACTGCAGGTTCTGCTATAGTTCCTTCTAGGGAAGAGACTGAAACTAGAGACTGTTACAGAAATGTGTGTTGTGAGAGTTACTTATGGGTCTGTTTGTCTTTTATCATTTCCTTTTGACTTGTCTGTACAGGGTTCATCTAAACAACTCGAGTAATGCTACTGTGAGAAGGCCTGGGACTAGAACACTTGTTTTTCGCAATCACCAGCTAAAAATGGTAATAAGTGGCTTTAACAGATTCATTTTTCACTGTGCTGCTGAATATGTATGTTAATTTTGACATTTTCATCTTGTATGTTTAGATAGTTCCAATGACCTTTCTTGACAAGATTGTGTCACATTGTGAGCTAGGCTGTCATGCTGGAAACTGCACCCCATTCCCTCTCCATTATCAGTCCTTCAGCGTGTTCCTCCAGACCAGCACTGTCTGCTCTCACAGCCTTCCCTTCTCCACCCTTCACTTTACACTGCTCAAGAGCGTGAAGTATTCTGCCCCTGCACCCCTTGTGTACAGGGTTAGGGGGTCAGAGTGATAATATTTTTGTGATATCTCCCCAAAGAATGGCATACAGGGAGAGAAGGGAATCTCAGGATGTCTGTGCAGTTTTCTCACACAGTGGCAGAGTTGGGAGAACAGAGCAGAATGTGACTCCTGACCTTCATGAGTGTGAAGCATTGCCTGCAGACATGTGCAAAGGAGGAAAACTGGTGTAAACTTATGCAGTAGGTTTTACTGGATTCATTGCCCTTAGGAAATGCTCATGGAATTTTCATGCAAAAATTTTGCAGTGCTGTCCATTCTAGAGGTCCTGTAACTAATTGCCTTTTTGCGATGGGAGAGGAGAAATTCTGCCTCATCTGGTCGTTTCATTGAAACTGTAAAAAGCATGTTTGGGATTTGGCTCAGCAACTTACAATTCTGGCAAAATTGTTGGGACTTACGCACTTACTTACGTGTCTTATTGAGTGGAGGACTCCTGGTTATTATGAAGGATAATTTGAAATTGGGATAAATGTTGCATTGCAGTAAATGTATTTAACCTTTCAGATTCAGCCACAGCTATGCATTACAGTAGCTTTGAAACTTCAGCCTGGGAGTTCTAAAAGCCTCTTGCTGTGCCCTCTTGGCCCAGAGTTCCATGCAGCAACAACACATCACAGCCTTTTTCATTTGATACACAGGTGCACAGCGCCAGCTCAGATGAATATGAAAGCTCTCAGATTCATCAGTCAAGCAAAACAAAACTAACCAGTGGAACAAAGAAAGGAAAAGAAAGTAGGTTGGCAGAGCTCTACATGCTGCATGCTTTCTACAGTTGTATCCCATCAGATGATACACTTTATTGTAGACAGTGTGGGCAGGCCAATTCTTAGAAGAGAACAATGTTGTCTGTAGATGTTGAGACATGTTGAACTGTCCAGACAACAGCTTCTCAAATACTGTGCAGTTGTGGGAAAGTCAGTCTTGCAGATCTTGCTGTGTCTCATCCAGTACCTGTTCCAGCCAACAAAAATTGATCAGGATATCATACTGGGGTGGGGGGACCTCAAGCTGGAGATGCAGTGTGAAACTGATGCTATTTGCACATGCATCTTGCTTCTGTCTCAATTACAGTTTGAGATTCTCTTGGGAATTAAGGTGGAGAATGATAAAAAATGCCATATGGGAGAAATCAGTGTAGAATGGGATTTGAGAAGAGTGAGACACCAGGTCACTCAGGTACCTTGAGCAAGTGCTTTAGGCATCACAGCAGGAAACAGTCATTTGTGGGAGGACTGATGAGAGACATGGAAAAGTTGTGTTATAGACTTGTAGATAGCAAGGAAGATGCTTAGATTTTAGAGGATGTAGGAAGAATGGGTGGCTAAGAGTTCAGGGCCAAACAAGGGAAAGGCTTTGGCCTTAAACTGGTGTTGAGAAATAACATAAATGTCCATTGACAGAATCCACCCAGCAGCAGAAGGAAGAACATCTGATGGAAATTGGACAGACTGAGTCTGCTGGTGTAGAGAGTGCAGGATGCAAAAGAAAGAGTCTGTCACTGCAGGGTGTTGACTGTGGCAAGTCCAGTGTGCTGGATAACATATGCGTTGTGAGGCCATCCAACAATGTACCCCTAAAAGCTGACTGCAAAGAAAACAGCAGGCAGCCAAAACAAGATGCACTTCGTGAGGAGTCTGATGGTGATGGGATGCTTCCCAAGAATGCTAATGAAGAAAATATTTATGTACTGGATGCCACAAAAGAAGGAAATGTGGGTCGTTTTCTAAATGTAAGTACTAAGTTGCGTGGGTTCTCGTCGTTGTCCCTGCAAATTCATCATTTACTTAAGCTTAAACTAGAAAGTTTTTGCTCATAAACAGTATGAGTGGTAAGTGCATGACAAGAGGGGCACATGCACCGCTCCCTACCATTACAGGTGACAGGACAGTAGATTGGGTCACACTGGCTGTTTGTGCCTCCATAAGCTGATAGTGCTGTGTACCAGCTGCAGTTTTTGGCACCACTGGGTTCCTGAGAGACATATTCCCCAGTAACAAATGATATCTTTTTTGTGATGGCCTTTTTTAGAGATTCAGAGAACAAATAGCACATTTTGTTGAGCCACATGCCTTCTCCCAGCTTTGTTTACTTTGCTCCCCAGCCATTGTAAATTCTGGTTCATGCTGGTTTGGGACATGTGTTGTGTTGTACAAAACTTCCCTGCTGTTCAGTCATAGGTTCAGAATGTGGTGTGTCATACTGTGTACATGTTTGCTAACTAAGCCTCTCAGTTTTGACTTGCCAAGAAATAAATAGCAATCAATTGACAAGTACCTCTAGCTAAGACAAACGGTTCATAGACACATCCACAGGTAATTTATTTCTCTTCACTGGCATGAATATGTCTCACAGCAAAGCCCTTGCATATGTGTAAGCTGTTCTTCCTTGCAGAGGTAATATGGTGTTAATATTAGTAGTGCATCTTGCAGAAACCTTCCGTCTGCTCCCATGGGCATACACATGTTCCTACATGACCCATGTTCCTACACACACCTGCCTGACCTTTCACATCCTGTACTTGGCCAACACAAGTCATGTAATCCACTGCTTGCTTCCTAGCAGTGCTGCCCTGGCAATGGCATTGGGTGATAAACTTTCCATGTGGGCTGGAGAAGGGAAGGAAGAATCTACCTTGACTGGTGACAGATATCTGACACAAAACAGCTTTTTCAGCCAATCATGTGGTGTTGGACTGTTTCTTATTCAGATTTTCTGTTTTACAGCACAGCTGCTGCCCAAATCTCTTTGCACAAAGTGTGTTTGTAGAAACTCACAACAGAAGTTTTCCATGGGTGGCATTCTTCACAAACAGGTGAATTTCTGGAAGTTTGATGTTGTTCATTCAAGGCACTAGGAGGCAAAAAACAGTGCTTAGTTATTAGGGCATAATTACACTGAGGGATGGGGCAGATGCTTAGATCATAAAAGCACAAAACTACCTTCTTATAGGTGACTTCTTATTGTGCACTAAAGACAGAAGAAACACAGTGCTTTGGTTATCTCTAATGAGTTTTGCTTCAGTTTTGCACTGAAGTGTAAAGTAGGGAAGGTTAATTTTGAGGTGTCCACTTCAGTGATAATCTTCTTCAGTGGAGAAATAGGTTTAACTCAGCAGGGTCATTCGGAAAGCCAAGATTCACTCATCCCACTGTTGTGTCTCAAGGAATGGCCACCAGATCTGTGTCCTATAGGGCAGATTGAACCCTACAGGATATTACAGTTGAGACACTTTGTGGGCCAAACAAGCTGGCTTCAGCCCTTTTCCTCACAGCTATCAAGACAAGCAGGACTTTGTGTAGCCCAGCATGTCCTGGGGATGTGTCAATAGGATACTCAGAGGTGAAGATTTGTTCTGAAAGTAAAAGATGGCGGTTTTTCCTTACTGTCTAACAGAAAGAGAGGTACAGAGAGCTGGTGCCACTGGGAGGTCTCCAAGAACTGTGAAGAGTGTTTTGAAATATGTCTAAAAAAAGAATTTGTTTCAGCTAGAGTCTTTCTTGCTCAGTAAGGAAGTGTAGTGGGGACTGAGGCCACTGGAGAGAGACAATAGTGACCAGCAAAGACACTTAGGGCAGAAAATTGTTGAAGGAGAGTTCCCCTCACTGGCTCTTCCGTTTTCTGGGCACCACCCTTTTACAACTTTCCTAAATTAAGGACTTCATCTGGATCATTGAGCTTAATTGTGTGCCTTCCATGAACTTGCCCAGTCACTTTTTTATTTGTTTTACATGTCTGGCCTCTAGAACATCTCAAGTCAGCAAGTCCCAGGCTGCAATTACGTGCTGTACAAAAAGTCCTCATTGTTTGTAATTAGTCAGCTGCCTGGGAATTCACTGGATGTCCCCTATACCATATCCAGTGAGAAACATCAGAGAATTATTCTCTTCATCACAATATTCATATTTTATTACATTTTCCATCAGTTGTCCCTCAGCATCATAGTCTCGGGTATTTAGTTTGGCATTTGTTTTGATCTAGAGATCTGTTCAAACTTCAGTGATGCACTGTACATAGGAAAGATAACAAAACTGTGTTATTCATTTAGATGTATCACTTACATGGTTGTACTTTTTTGGGGGGGGGGCTGTTTTGGGGTTTTTTGGTGTATTTTTGTTTTGGTGATTTTTGTTTGTTGTTTTGATTTTGGTTTTTTGCTTGGTTGGCTTTGGTTTTGGTGGGGTTTTTTGTTTGTTTGATTTTTATTTCCAAAGATTTCCCTCTAAATTAGAGCACATTGTTTAGACTCCAATCCTTTTTGCAACCTCCATAGCAATTTCCATAGGCAAAGCAGCATGACTGTGCCAGTGACTCCTTGTATCCCTTGTTTCTCTCCCAGCAAGCTGCCTGTGTGATGCTCCCTGCCCCCTACAATTTCTGGGTTTGCATATGTGTTTTTGGTGACAAATTGTTATCACAGTACTGTTTGCCTTAGTTCAAGCAAATTGACTGAGTGTTTTATTTCTTAGGCATGTGAAAGCTGGAACCGAACTTACATGGGATTATGGTTATGAAGCTGGAAGCACGCCAGAGGCAGAGATTTCCTGTCATTGTGGAGTTCAGAAGTGCAGGAAAAAAATCTTATAAGCAAAGCTTTCCTAGTGTCAATATGTCTTGTTCCTGGGGATTGATATACTAGAAGGGATAAATACTCAGCGAACAGCCCTCAAGTCCTTGGTGCTAATTGCATTCAACTAAAATGCCTTTCACATGATGATTTTTTAAATTTGCTTTTAAATGTCACTTTTGTAGTTTACAGAATTAGAACTTTTTGTCCTAAGAACAGGAATCAAACCTTTCCTAGGTAATTTCTGTACTCCTGGTCTTCCTTGTCCCTCCTTCTAATCCACAAGCAAAGTTGATAGTACACTGGAAGAATTCCTGCTCCATGCCACCAGCAGCAGAGGCATGACTGATGAGAGCAACAGTTCCTTGGTGTTTTGTGTGTCCCTCCACAGTGCTGAGTTAGCAAAACTCAGGTTTCTGAAACTCATTATGAATGCAAGATTGCCTCTCTGGGCACTAGGAATTGTTAAAATACGCCTAAGCCTGTTGGATCCAGTGGGACAAATAGTCCTGAACAGAGACAAAATGAAACAGAACAGTTCTGCAGAGCTGTGTTTGTGCTACAAAATGAGCTGGACAAGTCCTGCTGCAGCTGGAGAGAAATGACTGGGTTTCTTTGGATTGCACCCCTCTCCACGTTTGTGACACACAGAGAAATCCTTGAGAAATGCAGTGTACCTCATCTCAGTGCCATATTGCGTATGGGACAGGTGGGCCACAGAATTCCTTACCACATGGTTTGTTGGTAAGAGAGAAACAAGCTAAATTAGGAGACACGGAGTGCAAAAGCAGAAGGTGACTCTACGATGGAGCGAGGGATGGGTGTGCAGGTGTGTGGCTTTTAAATGTGTTGGAGCCTTGGGCAAGCAAGGAGGTGTCACAGATGAGCAATTTAGCCGCTTGAAGAACGACTGCCAAAGGGTTCCAAAAAATGGTTTTATTAAAAATGTTGTAAAAGTAAGATGTAACATAGTTTGGTAGCAGAGTTAACTCTGTTACTGACGAGGATATATTAATGATTAAAACTTACCAATATAAAATCTATTGGCACCGTACAAGGCTGTGTGTGACATCAGTTGCTTACCAGAGACCTGCAGCTGATCCGATGTCTCTCAGCCTCAATGAGTAACATTGAGAGCATCCCGGCTCACAGGGATCACTACCATACAGCCAGCTGAATAGCATGACAGCTAAAAAAAGGCTCACTCAGGCTGTCACTTATGGAATAAGTGGTTAGCTTGAAGTCAAATTACCTTTGTTGAAGAAGGTAAACATGAGAGTCTTGTAGCTGCACTTTTCTTTGTTCCTCTATAAAAGAGCATTAGAAGAACCACACGCACTATTCATGTGTTAATTGCATAGTTGGTATCCCAGATTCCAAGTCCATACGCCTCAGTGCTCACTGTGTCACCCTGCTCCTGTGGGCGTTTTCTCCTGTGGGCAGAGGAATAGTTGGAACAAATGAAGGTCTTGGCCTGGTTATGTCCAAGCCTATACTGCAAAATGAAGGAGAAGCAGGAACCAGTTCTCAGTCCTGAGACCAAGAGGCAATGGCTTAGGGTTCTGTTTTAATTGGATTGTATCTGTACTTTGTAACTGTGGACAAACGTGGTATCTGTGACCCTAAGTGGTGGGTTTTTTTAGTTTGTTTTGGATGCTTCAGGCTTAAAAATCATGGGGTTCTATTGTAATACATGATGCTCTTGAATTTTTCAAGTTTCAGCATTCATGAGGACTTTCAGCATGTTAAAAGTGGACCTTTAACAGAGATAACAGACCTGTGAACCATTCTGCTCACAGTGAAACCACAGATCTTCTCTCTTACAACTCTGTTGAGAGTTTGACACATCCATCAAGCAAAACTCCCCTCGGCTTTGGTCCCAGTCATTGCACTCTGGGTTTGTGTGGGCTTTCACCACCCATCTTCAGGGGTAAATGCAAAGAGCCGAGTTACCACAGTATGGGTGCTGTACCTCTTCAGGAGGTCAGAACTCTCACTCTCACCCTGATCAGCCCATGTTAGCTGAGGACAGCACTCAACCCCTTTGCTTTTTGCTTCACTGAAGATCTGTCTCTACTCAGAGGGCATCTGTCTTGGGGGAGCATCCTTCAGTGTTAACCAGAGACACGCTAAAGTGTGTGACAAACACGCGGGTCACCCGGGAGCGGTATTAGCCTTTAAACAAATGGAAATGCAGAAAACATCTGTGTCTATGCTTGATTTGAATGTGGAAAAGAAGATGGGAATGTTGTCAAAGCATCAGGAGGGGGGAAAAGAAGGTACATTTTACTGCTGTTGATTATATATTCCAGGTCAGTGGTAGGAATTAATGATACTGGGCTGGTGAGGAAAAGCCCTCTTTCTTAATACAGGAAAACAGACCTGATGTTTCAAAAGAGGCAGCACTTACTTGCTCCATGTGGTCTGCAACTGTGGGAGAGCCTGCTGTGAGTGTAATGTCGCAGAAGGCATGTGTATGAGACAGGGCATTTTGGCTAGCTGGGCTTATCAGGCCTGTCTCCGGGCTGGTGCTTCTTCATTTTCCTCCTCCAAACCAGAGATCATAACCTATCCATGAGCAAAATCACCTTAGATATCTGCTTCTGTAATATTACTAGAACCAGTTCTGCTGAGGGTGTTCTGCAAGTATCCTCTGCAGGTAATGACCACCTGAGCTCTCTCTGCTCTGCTTGTCACAGCTCACAGTTGGGGATGTTTCTGAGCACAGCCCTCGTGTCACCCGTGCAGTGTGTAGAAGCACCAGCACTGATGGAAAAACAGGTGAAGATATTCCTAGTGAAGTACTCAAAAGCACTTGTGGAAAGACACGTTTGGGACTTCCCATCAGCCTGTCGGGGCATCATAAATGAAGAATGCCTGGTGGGAATTAGTTGCATTGAGATGTGAATTGCAGCTCTTAAAGTGAGCAAGATGGTCCCTATGGAGGGACAGTAGGGATGTAAGGATGTATAAGGGCTCCATGGAAATAAATATTAGTGTCCAAGATAAGCATACAAATGTAAAGACAGATGAAGATCACTTACACCATAAGTATAAAAGAAACTGGACTGGAGCATTTGAACTGATTTTTTTTTTTACAATAAATCACTGAGTGTTAATTTCCAGCTCTCAGTATTTCACAGAACTATATGGCTTGACACTGCAACAGTTTGGAGGAAGAGCTCACAAGGGTTTTGGACTTGATTTTGCTCCACAGAGAATTTTTTTCTGTGTTGAAGAACAGACTTCTGTTAGGAAGATTTTACTAGTTTTAAGATTTATGCACCTGTGGGTGCTTGAATCATGTTGACTCATTTGAGTAACATCTAGGTAATAGATCTGGGAATTGGAATTGTGTAGCAGCATTTGGCTAATAGATGTAATAAACGCCAATCAGTCGCTTTTGGGATTTTTGGAAATTTAATAAAAATAAAAATGGTTATATAAAAAAATAGTAATACAAATACAATAATAAAGGTTAAACAATTTAGAGGCGGACAATTTATGAGACAATAATAACAAAGAGTACAGCCCGGGCTGGGTCTCCACTCCCTAGACCAAAGTCAGCAGGAGAAGGACCCCGTTATAGTAGAATTCTTCTCTTAAGAGGAGTCACTTCATGATTATGCATATTTTATTTAAAACAAAACAAGTTATCTGGTCCTTGTCAAAAATCCTCTGCTAATCCCCCCAGGCACCTTTTAGTCTGGGTTCGACATGAAGTTGTGGTCTCTGTTGATCAGGAAGACATAAATATCTCTCTCTGGAAAATTTAGGGGTTTCTGTAATTGTTATCTCTGTGCGAAGAATTTCCTGGTTTTCTTCTCTTTCTCTTGAGCTAAAAAGAAGATCTCACACACATAGTTTTTATTTTTGATTACTACAGCTTAATGTTAATTACAAAACTACATTCACTATATTATTCAAATGTTAATACAGAATAACTTTTCAACCTAGCATAATACATATAGTAAATATCTGCGTAGAGCCATATAATATGCTTTTTTCACATAGATGTAATCTAATTCCAAGCCTGGACACAGGGGTTGACCTTAGCTCTGATATGCTACATCTGGGCAGGTGCAAAGGGATTTGGGAAACCAGCTGGAATGATGCCAGCAGTACTGAAAAGCCAAAGCTGATCTAGCTGGTACAGGGAACTGATCTTAAAAGCTCCGTGTTGGGTTTGGTGTGGCCTCTTGATGAGCCAGAATATGCCTGTTAATGTGGCTGGTGAGCTCGCTGGGGGAGGTTCAACAAGACCAAGTGCCAGGTCCTGCACTTTGGCCACAACAACCCCAGGCAGCGCTACAGGCTAGGGGAAGAGTGTCTGGAAAGCGGCCTGGCAGAAAAGGACCTGGGGGTCCTGGTCGACAGCAGCTGAGCATGACCAAGAGTGTGCCCAGGTGGGCAAGAAGACCAAAGGCATCCTGGCCTGGATCAGCAACAGTGGGGCCGGCAGGACCAGGCAGTGATTGTACCCTTGTACTTGACTCTGGTGAGGCCATACCTCAAATCCTGTGTTCAGTTTTTAGGCCCCTAAAATCAGGAAGGATGTGGAGGTGCTGTGGCATGTCCAGAGAGAGGCAGCAGAGCTGGGGAAAGGTCAGGAGCACAACTCTTGTGCGGAGCTGCTGATGGAGCTGGGGGTGTTTAGTCTGGACACAAGGGGGCTCACGGGTGACCCTACCCCTCTATAGAGCTGCCTGAAAAGAAGGCGTAGCCAGCGCGGGGTCGGCATCTTCTCCCTGGCAACAAGTGACAGGCAGGTCCACCCGGGGAGGTTGAGATGTGACAGTAGTTATGTGATTCTGAAATCAGGGAAAAGTGAACACGGGGCTGCGTGGATATCGCCTTTCCCATGGTGAAAGCCCTCGGGACACGGCTGCCCGACGGCGATGCGCGGCAGTGCCTGGCACGGCTATCGAACCGGGGCACCGGGTCCGGGACCGAGACCGTGACCCCGGCACGCCCGAACGTGAGGGCGACCCGGCCGCGCCTTCCGTATGACGTCATGCGCGCCTGCCCGGCAGCCACGTGAGGGCCGCAGCCAATCAGCGCAGCACGGGATGCGGGGCGGAGCATCGGTGGGCACCACCGCGCATGCTCCGTGCCCCGGCCGGGCACGCTCACTTCCGCGCGGGACAGTTGAGGGCGGGGGAAGCGGGAGTGGTGGCTCGCGCGGGCTGGTAAGTGCCACCGCGAGCACGCGGGGCGGGGGGAGCGCGGAGCCTCTTCAGCGCCGGTCACGCACCCCTGCTCCCCCCGCAGTGTCAGTGAGTGGAGCCTGCCGGGGCTCGGGCTGAGCGGAGGGGGCGGGGGCGCCGTGAGGCGGCTCCGGGTGGGGCGAAGAGGTATTGGGAAGAAATTCTTTACTGTGAGAGTAAAGTAAAAACCCGGGCACCGGCACGGATTCCCCAGACAAGCTGTGGATATCTGCTCTCTGGCGATGTCCAAGGCCGACTTGGATTGAGCTCTGAGCAGCCCGGTCTAGCGAAAGGTGCCCTCCCCATGGCTGGGGGTTTGGAACGAGATGCTCACAAGTGAAAGGTGATCAGAAAGACAGCCTTGTTTGTTGGTTCTTGTTCCTTGCGAAGTCCGGATGTGGTTTTTTCTTAATGGCGTGGGGAGAATGAGGAAGTGAATGTCGGTCGTGTTTAGCCATGACATCTCCAGCCGTGCTTCTTTCCCCACAAAGCACAAACGAGGGACACAGTGAGTGTGCGATAACAGGTGTGTGATTTTTCCTTTCTTCCTACTTACATAGATCAAACCGTGCGCTGCGCTGGAAGGACGAGGGGAGCAGAGCAGGAGCTGGGCAGTGGGTTTCAATAGCATGCTGGAAGTCAGGGGACGTGGGTTCTTTTCCTTACTCCCTTTAGGAAACGAACCTCAGTCTTTAACATTTTTAGAAGATTAATAAGGGATAAAAGGGACAGTAACAGCGCTGGGTTTGTGGCTGTAGCCGGAGGCACATTGGCTAACCATAGCAACTCTTAGGTACTTTTTGTATCGCATTGGTCAAATACATATTCATAAAGATCACACCCTTTCAGACATTTCTTTGACCTCGTGTACATGTTCCGGGAATCCTTTAGCTTGGTTCGACCCCTGACCCGCCTTTTCAGAGTAGGTGGGCAATGGTGGATGGCGTTTTGGGGTCGCGTGTGTCACTTCCTGACGAGGGCCCTGTTCCGTGGCTCCAGCCGGCGGCAGTCAGGGATAGTTGAAGGGTCGGAGGCAGAGTCCTCATCACATCCGTCCCTTAAATCTTATCTGACCATGCAGACGGTTTTAGCTGTTTCCACAAGTACTTTAAATCAACGCCAGCTATTTCACAAATACGTCTGAGTTGTTTTCATTGTTGTTATTACAATATAAAAGTAAATTTATTACAAAAATAAAAGCATTAGTTATTATTTCACAACTACAGCTACTTCTGCAAAAGTTAATGTTATAATGCACAACGCATAGCATTCACTTTAATAGCATTGGCCACAAAAACCTGACAAATTATACTATATCAAAAGCAGTTAAAAGCGATTGCAAACTGTATTATATCAAAATCATTGTGATTAACAATAATTTACAAAAGCCAGCGAAAGCCAACAACTACCTAGTTATTTATAGCATTCCCCTGTGGATATACTAAGGGATTCTGTGCCTCCTGTGTAAAAGTTGGATATTTACATACAAGGATGTTTTCAGAACTGGGTCTGGAGAGCAGGTACTTAGACAAACTGGTGATGTTTCAGCAGGATTGCCGAAAGTGGCGCAAGCCCTGCGCTCTTGCCAGCACTGTTCTCCCTTTTTACTTTCTGTTTCCTTTCCCGTTTTCTTTGCTTCAGTCACTGTTGTGAAAAAATAAAAAACCAAAACCAACAGCCCTGCTTCTAGGAAATGGCCCAGGTACAGCAGAAGCAGCCACTTGTGAGTGTTCTCAGCTGCTGCTCTGCCTTCTGTTTTGCAGCGTCATTTGTTCTGTCATGAGCGGAGGCAGCAGAAGGGCCCCTAAATCTCACAGCTGAATTAGGTCCCCTGGGTTCCCTGTGGCGGTGACAGTGGAAGCAAAGGGTTGCAGAAGGACTGTGGGACAGCAAGGGATTGACTGCAAAACAGCAGGTGAAAATCCAGCAGTGGTAAGTGGAAGATGATGGATGTGGCACAGAAACAACCATAATGCTGATGCCTTCCCTACCTTAATCTGATGCCACTTAGAAAGAATCTGGGGAACTGTAACACTCTGTAATGCTGGTCTAGTTTACCGGGCAGTGTTGGGTCATTGTTGGGACTTGCTGATCTCAGAGGTCTTTCCCAACCTAACTGATTCTGTGACGAGTGTGTGACACACACTGAAAGATGTCCTGGGGGATCAGGAGGACAAACCCCTGGATCTGTCCCTGTGATTTCCGTGTTGAATTCCCACCCTCCGGTTGGGTACAAGTCAGGGTACTTTTGTACCTTCCATTGTTTGTGTTCACATTGCACGAAGTGCCCCGGAGGTGCAAACATTTCCTGGTAAGCAAGGGAAAGAGCAAGGCCACACGGCTCCCACGCTGCCTCACGTTCCTGCCCAGGCCTGTGGCAGCTCAAACCACCAGCCCTCCACCCAGCTTTGTCTGCTCTGACCACCGTGGGCACCATTTCTTTGTTGAGCTTTGTGATTTTTCCACTGCTTTGTGCTTCCAGCAGTAGTTCTCTGGAAGTGTCAGCTCTGTGCTCAGATGCAGCCTAAAATGTGACTGGAATAGTGAGAATTACTAAGGAAAGAAGAACAAAACAGAGTTATGTTGTGACTTTGTAGTGTAAATGGTAGCCCATCCTTTTGGAGGTGGTTTGCTCCTCTTAGTGTGTAGCTGGAGGAATAGAGAAGTGACAGAGGTGAATAAAACTGCAGTCCAGCTTCTGTATAAAGAAGAGCTAAATAGGTTTAGATTCCTCGACTTTACAAAGAGACAGCAGGAGAAATGGTAGCAGAGTAATGAGTGCTCCTGAAAGAGTGGAGCAGGGATTTCTTGCCTTTTCGGACAGATCCAAGGGTGTCAGTGGGAATCCCTGAGTGGCATGCTTGAGCCCTGCAAAAGCAAGGCATTGTTCAGATGAAATGTGATTAAACTGTGAAACTGGAAACCTGCCCTTAGCCTCTCCCTTCTTGCGTAGGAGCAGCCAGCCAGCTCCTTTGTCCTGTTTAGCTCCGTCTCCTCTTCCTGGTGGTGCTGTGTAGCCGAAAGCTCGGGAAGTGCACAGGCTCCTGTGGGGTGTGTTGGGTTTGCATGGCCAGGTTTGGGCAGCAGGAGGGCTGCAGGGGTGGCTTCAGTGAGAAGCTGCCAGAAGCTTCCCCTGTGTCTGGCAGAGCCAATGCCACCCAGCTCCAGGACTGACCCTCTGCTGGCCAAGGCTGAGCCCAGCAGGAATGATAGTAATGCCTCTGTGGTAACACATTTAAGAAGGAAAGAAAAAAGTTATTGTGCAGATATAATTGTGGGCAGAGAGTAGTGAAGTGGGAATATGTGAGAGGAGCAACCCTGCAGACACCAAGGTCAGTGGGGGAGGGGCAGGAGATGCTCCAGGCACCAGAGCTGGGATTCCCCTGCAGCCCCTGGTGCAGCCCATGGGGAGGCAGCTGTGCCCCTGTGGCCTGTGGGTGTCCATGGGGATGCAGAGATCCATCTCAGCCTGTGGAGGAGGTGGATGCATGAGAGGGGGCTCTGACCCCGTGGGAGGCCCATGCTGGAGCAGGGTCCTGGCAGGGACCTGCAGACCCATGGAGAGGGAGCCAGCACTGGAGCAGGTTTCCTTGTTGGACTTGTGACCCTGGAGGGACCCACACTGGAACAGGCTGTGCCTGAAGGACTTCACCCCAGGGGAGAGTGACCTGTGTTGGAGCAGTTCATGGAGAACTTTCATGGGATGGACTCACAGAGATGTTTGTGGAGGGCTGTCTCCAGTGGGAGGGACCCCACACTGGAGCAGGGCAAGGACTCCTTGAGTGTGGCAGGAGCAAGCGATGGACTGACCATAACCCTCCTTCCCCATCTCCCTGTGCCTCTTGTGGGGGAAGGAGGTAGAGTTTGGAAAGTAGGGATGGATGAGGGCAAGGTGGTTTTAAAATTTATTTTACTTCTCATTATCCTCCTCTGATTTTGTTGGTAATAAATTCAGTTAATTATCCCCACGCTGAGTCTGCTTTCCCTGGGATAGTATTGGTGAGGGATCTCTCCCTGTTCTTAACCCATGAACCCTTGGTTACATTTTCTCCTGTCCAGTTGTGGAGGGGAGTGATAGCGTGGCTTGGGGGAGTGCCTGGCATCCAGCCAGGGCAAACCCACCACAGGGGGACAGGATATGGGGCTAAACTGGGCAGGCTGGCTGCTTCTGCACAGGGGAATGACCAGGAGCTGAGCTTCCACTGCCTCAGGATTCCTACACCGGTGCTGGAGGAACACCAGGGACTGTAGACTGCACCTTAAGCCCATTCCTTAAAAAATTCCTAGAGCTGGATCTTCTGACTGGGCCTGAGCAGGGCCTGTGTGTCTGCATTGATTCCAGGTATTGATTGCTGCAGAGAGCTTTTCCTTTTCTAGGCCATTCAAACTCCAGCTCATTCTTGTTTTGAATTTCTTTCTTTTCTATGCTAGTTCTAATATGTCTTTGTGTTTCTGTTTGTTTCTATTTTATTTATTTATTGCTCGGGTTCTGAAACTGATATGATGGTCAGTATGTAGATGGGTAGTGGGAATAAGTTTCTACCCTGCTTTGCTTAAAAGACATAGAAGGACAGAGGGAAAAAAAAACCTCCAAGCTGTGTGCAAAGGCAAAGTGACTTGTGATTATAAGTAAATTGTCAGTAGTGTGAGCCAGAGTGGAGAAAACATATAAAATCCTCTTCTGCTCTGGTGGTGTTTTCACCTGGGGCTACCCAGTCTGTCTTATGCAAGGGAGGTGGGAGCTAACAAAAACAGTTTGTTGAAACCCAGGAAAGGGTTGCAGGATTTGTTGGACTATGAGATTTCCTGCCTATTTTATACTTGGGCCTTACTGCCTCTCACTAGAATAATTTAACTTCAGATCTTCCCATTTCTTGAATGTAAACACAGATTTTTCCTCGCCCTTGTCATCCAGGAGTTTGTGGTGTCAGAGGTGACGTTTCCAGCAGAGGATAGTTTGGAGTGTCACGCCTTGTAGGAGTGGGAAGTTGTTGAAGATTTCTGTGGTGGACTTGCACAAAAAAACACAGACAAAGTAAAATTTCTGCTACAAATGTTGAGGGGTGATGCACTAACCTGCTGGTGGGGGATGTGTGTAAAGGCTTGTCCAGAAACTCTTAGACTGCTTTTGTAAAGCAGTCACAAGCAGTCACTTAGCTGGCCTCAGAATTTTGCAGCTGCTGGAGAAAGACTGTGTGAAGAAGAGCAATTAAGACTTGAGTGGATATGGTCAGGAAAATATAACAGGTGTCCCTGGGGCAATTCCCAGGGCTCAGAGAAATTCTGTCACTCCTGTTAGCATTTCACCTTGTTGAGAGAGAATGTTTGAATCTCTCATTTATGATTTTTTTCTTGTGCCCCAATTTTCTTGCAGACCTTTCCACAGTACTTTGCTACATCCTTCTTACAGTAAGAAATTTCTGTTTCTTCCTTGTCTTGTGTGAACTCCTGGAAGGCACTGGTGAAGCTTGTGGCAGCTGTTTTCCAGTCCTTTGTTGACTTGCTGGACCCACATGTGGCAGCAGTAGGTTAAGAAAACACTATGAGTGATTGCCCTTCTCCAGATAAAATGAGTTTCTTGCCTTAGGGCATGACTTGCCGGGCTGTGCTTGGGTCTGGTTTTGGAGCAGATGCTGCCAAGCAAGCTTGAAAACTCTTGTATTTCCCCTTATGACTAAACCACTCTTGCTCTTACTTGCTGGAGCTCCTGGGATCTGGTTTCCATCCCACTGCTGTGCCAAGAGCAGCTTTGCCTGTTCTGCTGGTATTTGTTACTGGAGGAGCAGAGCACCAAGGGTCAGGGTGCAGGTGAAGGAGCAGTTAGAGGGCAGGTGTTGGCAGGCTCTGCTTTCCCCTGTCCTGCTTGGCTGTGGAAGTTGTCAATTGCTTTGTGTTTTGTCCCAGTTTTCCTGCTCTAGGTGCTTTGTGGATAATGGCGAAGATGGTGAGAAGAACGTGTGCGTTTTGTTCGGAAGGGGAGGCTGGCTCTGTGATGTATATCGCCACAGAGAGGGACATTGCAGCTCATCAGGATTGTCTGGTGAGTGCCTTCAGCTGGTCAGCACCCAAGAGAGGTGGAGAAGCAATATGGGAGAAGCTTCCACTGCTTATCTGTTGTTGATTTTGCAATGATGTCCGGATTGAAAGGCTTGGTTACTCAAACCAGCAAGTTTATATTAGATTGAAAAGCTGTGAAAAGCAACAGGGCTTGGCCAGGATTTTGGAGTGGGAGAAGATGTGTCTGCACAGCTGGAGCTGTTGATCTGTGGTGTTTTCATGTGTGGCTGTTGCTGATCAGTGGTCCCAGACACACATGAAAACACCACAAAGACCACATACGGTCTGGCAGCAGGAACAGGTCTTCTTGAGACACTCTTGAGACTCATCCTCTTGGATGAGGATTCTCAGACCACAGAAAGTTGTGTACTTAAACCTTGGCGGGAAAATTTCCATATCACTTGATAGTTAAAAAACTTTCCATTTTGTGCCTTATTTAAAATAAGGAATAAAAATATCCAAAGTTAATTATATAAAAATATCTGGGAAGCTCTAAGTGTGTTGCAATCCTTCTACTCTTTTTGCCTTTCCTTTATTCTGGAGTGTTGGTGGAGCTGCTTCTTGGTATGCAGAATCAATTACAGCTGCTGTATTCTCCCTTCAGCAAAGGGAGAGTATAGCTGGGGGCCATTTAGCACAGGAGATTGCTGCTAGAGCAGCTTTCTGGCTGTCACAGTCCCAGCCTTCTTATTCTCACAATTGTTATATCTACATCTTTATTTTTCTGTTACCTTTTTTGATTGGTTTTTTTTTATCAGAATGTTTCACAATGGCATTGTTTGTTTTGTTTGAAACAGTTTTAATTTGGGTTTAATGTTTCTCCAGTGTTGAAACTTCTCTCTGTGTTCTTTCTTTTTTTCTTTCTCCTTGTTTTCTCCTCCCAGCAGCGTTACTCATTTCTCTGCCTTAGGCTTGTTTGCACTGTTTGGGTTTTTTGGCGGTCAGCTATCACATTCTGAGCAGACAGACTGTGCCTCCTAGTTGATGAAAGGGTAGCTCCCTTTTGTTTGGAATTAGCTACATATAACGCTTAGGAAAAAATTGCCAAGAGCTTCCCCTTCCTCACTCATTATCATGGCTCAGCAGTTCTGTGGGAATTAAAGTGGCCATTAAAATGTGTGCATTTTTAGTGGGTTTCTCCCAGGATGTGTACAATGTGTCTGGTTTTTTCCTGCAGTCAGCTGTTGTCAGTATTGGGCTGTATGGAAATCTTATTAACAGAGAAATGTTGCATCCAGCTGTAGGTCTGGACAACTGAGCACAAAATAAGATGTCCAAGGTGTGGAGGTCTGTTGCTTAAAGATCTTCTCATCCTTAGTCTGGGCACCCTGGAATTTCAGATTTTCTTTGTTCATGTTTTTAATAAGTTAACTTTCTCACCTTATTATCTTTTCTTAGTTTGCCTTCAGGTTATGTAAAATCTCCTATGCGGAAGGAGAAACTTCTTTTGACTGCAGAAATGTTTAAGCACAGCTCCTTGTTCAGTGTAGGTGAAACCTCTTGAAAACATAGAGAAAAATCAGCCTTCTTAGGCAGGGCAAGTGCAAGAAGAAAAGATGTATTCCTTGTCTCTTTTCTGTACTGAGGCATTCTTATTTTTTAAAATTGTCTCTTTTGTCTTTAGTTATTTTCCTCAGGATTTGTGGAATCTGAAGATCACAACCCAGAAAATCTGGGAATAAGGTTTGATGTGTCATCAGTGTTAAAAGAGCTCAGGAGAGGAAAGCGACTGGTAAGGAAATGTTTCTGAATCTGCAGTTAGTCCTGTCTCGTTGTATTGAAGGTTGTCTGTGCTTTAAAAAGATGGATTAACATAGCTGGTCCTTCAGATCTAGTAAGATGAGGGAAATGACAGGTTTGGTGTTAGAGTCATTGATTTAACATTTGGTTTAGTGAAATTTAGTTCATTCTGTATTAAAGTGCAGGTGGAGCTTTTTCTGGCCTTAATGTCCTTAGTCAAAGTTTCCTGAGACTTTGGTAAAGAACTAAGGCGATGCCTGAAACAAAAGAATGCAATCCACAATTGTAAAGGGGAACACCTTCTGAGTTTAACAGGAATAAGATTATTGAAGTGAGGATTTTTTAAAATTGCCTTTGTCTTCAGCAGCCCTCCTCCCCTACATCCTGGGTGGAACTGTTGTCATTATGAAGTTAGCTGAGAAAATATAAATACAAACATTAACACTAGTTAATGCTGAAATAACTTGGGAAGGTTGCTCAGTGCCCTCGTGTGGCTCTTTGCCTCATCTGACAAATTTATCAGTATGAAATAGAGGTAAGATAGCAAAAAGGTGGCTGAAATAATGGCCATGGTAGGAGCTTGCAGGAGTGACCTTGCCTGAGGAGTTACACAGAGGTGACTTGCAGTGAAACACTGGATTTTCCCACAGAGAATGGCATCTGGCCTGTCTGGCAGGACTTGGAGTAGCTGCCTGTGACGTTTACCTGGTGACCCCCATCCCGTTTCAGGTGTGCAGCTTCTGCCGCAAGAAGGGCGCCACGGTGGGCTGCGAGGAGCGCGCGTGCCGCCGCAGCTACCACTTCTTCTGCGCGCTGTGCGACGACGCGGCCGTGGAGAGCGACCAGGCCAACGGCGTCTACCGGTACCCAGCAGCAGCACGGACGGCATTGGGTGGGGCTTGAAGGGCTTTGGGGAAGGAAGGAAGGAAGTTCTCCTCTCCTGAAGTCATGCTTGGTCCTCTATTTACTGTGGGAGCAATGTTTTCATTTCACAGGAAAGCTTCATCGCAGTGGGAGGGAATCTGTTTAGTGCTTGAGCCTGTAACATCACTGAAAGGGAACGAGGCCAAAACTGAGAGAGCCAGTCCTTACTGACTCTCTAGCTAATCCTCAAGAACCAAGACTTTTATTAATGTCACTCAGATTCTCAATTTTTTATTGGTTCAGAAGCTCCAGTAAACGTGGTCTGAGCACAGAGCAGGTTATAGCACTTTTAGATCTGCTCACATCAGGCAAATTTGAGTAGTTTTCCCTCCCTATGCTAGCAAAGAACTTGGATTCACACCAAAGGCCTTGTGTTTCAAGTATGTTGCTAGCATTAACACAATTGACTGGATTCCAAGTAAATTTTCTGTCCTGATCATGCTGGTCCTGGTGTCCACTGCCCTTGGGCTGCCTGCATTGCCATTGACTGATGGAACAAATTGTTTGGAGGATGCAGATGAAGGGCTTGAAAGATTGGGGCTTCAGGGCCCTTTTGAAATACTGAAGTTATAGTAGAGTCTGAGGTGCATAAAAGCCCTGATGCTCGTTTCTGTGCAAGGCCAGAGAGATCACAGGTTAGACTTAGATCAATTTGGGGATCCTCTAATCACTACTTGCTTCAGAAAGGAGTGGACTAGTGCAGTCCCTGGTAGCAGTGGAAGGTGGGTCCTTTTGTGTCAAGACACTTGGCCTCCTGGCTGGTTCACGGTGCTCTCTGTCTAAAATTAATGCATCTGTGCAAGGCTGTAAGCCCAGCTGTGCAGGGAGGATGGGATGTTCCACTGAGGCTTTTAAAATCTTTGTGAATCGGCAAAGCTCATGGAAGAATGGGAGGATGGAAACCTTCCATAATCACAGAATAAATGTCTCCCATCCTACAGCTTTAGAAAGGATAACTCAGGCTCAAGAAGACTCAACTCGAGATGTTGAAAAACAAGTGGTACTGACAGCAGTCTAGATACAAACTGATAAAGAAGTGCTTGCATATACAGTTTGGTTTGGTGGCATTTTGGAGCTGGTGACCTTGGAGGTTTGGAAGAGGGACCCTTAAAATGCCTTGTTTTAAGTCACTGTGTGACACTGATAGCCCAGGAAACTAGGCTATGGCACCCTGTTTTGAAGAGCTGGGAAAGGACTGGATTAGAGAAAGATACTAGGACAGCTTTCAAGGATTTGAACCTAAAGACTTTTGCACAGTAGCAGTTGCATAAACAAAGCACAAAAATTGTAGCTAGCTGAAATTATTGGAGAGTAGACTTGAAAAACAGTGGATTGATAGCCCCTGCACATTTTCATGGTGAAAGGAGAGAATTCCTTTGAGAGAGGCAGAGCTGGTGGTTTTAAATTCTGAGTTGCCAACGTTGTGATGATGAGTAGTGATCATCAAAACAAATTGAGCAGAATTAAAAGAGAAAGCATGGTGGTGCTGTGGAAGTGGCCAGTAAGAGTAGAGAGGAGAAATAAGTGCAATTTGTGCTGCTGTCTTGCAAAAATGATGGTAGGGAAGTGCTTCCAAATAAAATGGGCTGAGGAGTTAAATGTATTGTCTGTACATTATAAGATGTTCTTGTTCTTAGGATGGGTTGGTTTTAACTGAAAGACTAGAACTAAAGGGAGGAGAAGAATAAAAAAACATTTTTGAAATAGCAGTTTTAGAAATTCAATAGAAATAAAGAGGTCTCAAGTATATAGCTTTCTGATTGCATTGTTAGGCACTCCTAAATTTGATTTTTTGTGCTTCAAGATGCATTTCATGCAAAAGGAGTTCCTCATCAAGGCAACAGTCTGCATTTCTAAGGGCAGTGCTCCTGCTTTAGTTAAAAGAATGACAGTAATTAGAAAATGGCCTAGTAAATGCAGTTCCCTTTAAAAATTACAGCAGTCTTGGCAAATAGATTTGTAAGGAACAGATAAACTAAGCCATGCTCCTGACAAGGCATTTTTACTTAAAAAGTTACTTGGGATCCTTCTGTAAGAAAGGCATATTGTAAAAGCTGGTTCACATTCCCTGCACATTATTGTATCCAAAAGAGAAGGTATGTTTTCAGATAAATTTGTTGCATTTTGCCTCTTCCAAGGAATTCACATTGCCCCCCTAGAACCACTGAAAATATTCCCATTTCACATATTACTGAAGTCTTTAAGTAACAAATGGACTGAGCAACTTTAAGCTACTGGATGTGCCACAGAGTTGCCCCCTCACTCAGGATTTGGGGGCCATTCCGTGAGCACAGGGCAGCGGGAGCGAGGGCACAGAGATCTCCAGGCGAGTGCGTGCCCGGTGCTGTGCGTGGTGGTGCCCTGCAGCGCTGAGGGGTGGAAGGTGGCACTGAGCAGAGGTGTCTGAGGAGGCTCCAGGGGGCAGTGATTGAACAGTGTCAGGACTGTGGTGTTTCACCCTGCGAGCCTTAATCTCATCTCAGCGTCTCTGCACAGTGATTGCCTCACACTGAAATGTGTCAGGGGCAGGCCCAGGCAGGGTGGGCTGCTGGAACTGATCATCCAGAGCTGCAGTGCTGAGAGTCCACTGAGGCAATGCAAGTACAGTGACAAGGTTGTGCATGCACGGGGCTTTAAAGCAGGTGGTGTCTGAGATGGGTAATGCTGAACAAAAATCATGATTTTTTAAAACTGTCTTTCAGTTTATGTTCAGTGAGAACAGGGGAAAATAGCTGTTAAAATTGGTCAAGATAACTCTGCATATTTATTAATACTTCTTCTCTTTTTCTTGAAATTGAACTTAAATTTTAGAGTGTTCTGCCCAAAACATGACCCAGGGAATAGGACCAATCACTACGGTGAGTTTCTTTAATGCCTTCATTGATTTAATTCGTTTTAAAAGTTTGGATCCTACAGTCAGTAATTCATATAAGCAAGATAAATATTACCACCTTCACATTGATTTCTAATCAATGGGAGGATTTCTAATCTTGCGGGAGTGGTTTGATTGAGATCCACATGTATGCACAAAAATCAAGAAGATATTTTGAAGTGGGAAAAGTTAAAATTTAATCTTCCCCAAATCTCCCTGAAAACTGACTTAAACCACAATGGACCCAGTCCTTCATGGAATCATTCTTACTCTTCTTTAAGTCTTCAAGTATGCCCAAGCAGCTTGTAAAATCCATGTGAGACAGGAGAGCTGCACACAAGTTTGCACTAGATTAGCAAGGAGAGGGCTGTTACAGGAGAGGTCACCTTGGGATTTTATCTGTGGTTATGCAGACATTCACATTTGCATCTTCTGCGTTCACTGCAGTAGTTTTTAAAATAGGCCTTTCTTTCTGAAGGATCCCAAAGAGCTTTTTAAGTGTAACAAAAAGGTTGTACAACCCCTGTTTAAAGATTGCTTCCTGTGCTACAGAAATGCAGCTTCGTTTGGCAGTCCTGGCCCGTCCTGATTCAGAGGTATTTGGGAATCCCAAGCAAAGGTGGACCTTGTTAGCCTAGTGCACACAACTCTGCTCACAGTCAAGTGGGTCCTAGCCTGGCCTTCACTTTGAATTTGAACTCAGTTGAACTGTGAGCACTTGTGCTCACAGTGGTGTGCTCTCACTGAAGTCTAGCAAATTTTGGCTAATTTTCTTGCAAGACAGAGTCTTGCTCTACCTTGATGACATTTAATGGATGGGTTAGGTGTTATTATTTAAGCTTTAATCACGAGGACTGGGGCTTTTAGCCAGACTTACCGTCTGTTTAATATTTGATATTGCTGTGGTTCATTAATCAAATGCATCTTCTTAGTTTACTTAGTAGCTTTGCTTTTTATTCATCCATGGTTCTGAATACTGACCTTTCTTCCCTTTTCAAAATTACTTTGAGTTCTGTGGTCTAATTGTTGTCATTGTCTGTTGGGGCTACCCAGAGTCCCAAGTGGTCTCCTGTGCAAGTTCTGGACAGGCCCAGGATTGCTTTGTTTCCAGGTCCTGAAAATATTCAGGCATTGGGCCCAGCCCTGTAGACCACCTTGTTCATAAGGAGGGCTTGAGTCTTACAAGGTTGAATCACAGAATGATTTGGGCTGGAAGGAACGTTGAAGATTATCTAGTTCCAGCCTCCTTGCCTTGAGCAGGCACACCTTCCACTAGACTGGGTTCTCAAAGCCCCATCCAACCTGGCCTTTAACATTTCCAGAGACAGGGCATCCATAACTTCTCTGGACAAACTGTTCTAGAGGGTCACCGCCCTCACAGGAAAGAATTTCTTTACATCTAACCCAAGCCTTCTCTCTTTCAGTCTGAAGCCGTCTCCCTTTGTCCTGTCATTGGTACCAAGTCATTTTCTGGCTTTCTTGGAGCCCCCTTCAGATACTGGATGGTTTTTGTGTCTTCAAATGCTGCACATACAATGTTCCCTGAGAAGAGAGGTTTCTCCTAGAGTTCTTCCAGAGGCACTTAATTTAGAGACCTTCTGTTTATGAGGGGTAAATGGATTCTGCTGGCAGTGTCTACCCTGCCTCCTGAATGTGAGCTTCTCTCACCTCCTGAGAGCAGCTGTACCCTGGGAAGTGGGGAGCAAATGGGAGGGTTGAGTAGAAGACACTTGGTTCCCCAGGCCCAGTGTCTCTTGCTTCATAGTATGGAGAAAATGGGGTCAAGGAAGATCCCCTTATTCTTGGTCCATACAGTGTTCTTGTGTTGAAATGCCAGGGCTCTGCTGTGTGATTGGAAGGGGATAAGGTGCTTTATAGGCCAGGAGATCTCCTTGCACCTCTGTGCAGCAGGGATGGGAGAGCAGCTTGGACTAGGAAACAGGCTCCAACCTCTGTTGTACTGGAAAAGTTGGATGCGGACAGAGCAAAGGCTGACAAATGCAGGAGACAAGCCAGCACTGTGCTCAGCAGGAGGAGTTGGGCTGCTCTTCAGACTGTGTTCCTCTTGTGTGAGGCATCTTTACAGCAGCTATCAGGGAGAGCTCAGAAAATCCCATCATGTGTCAAAAATACCGTGGACAGCAAGGAACACTTGGTACCTACAGCAGTATCTCCCACACTGCCCCAGATTAGGCCTTACAGGTTTGTTTTGGATGAAGTGAGAGACCAATTTCCTTTCAGGCCATGACAAATGCAAATATACACTACCAGTGCCCAAAGCCCAAACTTGTTTCCACAGCCTGCATGTACAAAAGTGGCACCTCATTCCTCTTGACAGGATGATTTCTAACGGGAAAGGCCTTACTAAGTGGTGTCCAGAGGTTCTGGAATTAAACAGGGAAGGGGAAGTATAACCTCACTGTACTTTAAACATTCAGGATTTGATAGGTGGTTGCACTCCTCTCTGCCTGTCTCTGCTCCTGCCATGTCTTCCTTGCCAGAGTTATCCTTCTCTGCTTGGGATACTGTAGCTGTTTCCAAAAGCTGCCAGTGATGATGTTGGCAAGAGTCTGCTGCGTGCTGTGGGGAGGACATAGTGAAAGCAGAGATAATTTTTCAGAGATCTTGTACCACATCACTACAAACACTGTGTAGCATGAATAATACTAAACTAACAAGTCAAGTGGCTTCTGGAGGTTTTTTGGGAGGGTTCTTATGTTGATGAAAAACCTAATGCCATTTGTATGACTTTGAGATACCTAAATAATTCTTTATGTAGTTGTAGTTTTGAGGGTGTATTAACATACATAAGAATTGTTTGGAAAAGAAACCAAACAGGTTTTTTACCACCTAGAGGTAGTGCTGCTGTGGTGCTGCCAGGAGGAATAAGTTCATGCTGCCACAATGAAAATCTCCTGAGTTGAAAAGGTTGAGTGATATCCTAATGCTATAACGATTTGCACTTTTTCCTAATGATTGGTTCATGCTTGCAATTTTCTTAAATGGAAACAGTGTGAATTCTGCTGAAATTCAGGTGTTTGGGGATGCTGAAATACACTTCTGCCTTGCCACACAAACTGCCTCCCTTCTGTAGCTTTTTGGGAAAAGAAGGAATTTGCATGAAGTGTGATGGTCAGTCTGAGGTTGACACTTTTGTTACTTTGTTGTTTATTGATTCCTAGATGCAGCTAATAAGAAAAGAAAACGTACATTGACATCTCCCACCGCCACAGAAGAAATGGTAATCCTGAATTTCAGTAGTACTTAAACAGGGGACCCACACCTGCCACAGCAAAGGACTGACTTATCAAAGTACTCTGGCAATGTTCAGAAAGAGCCTTGGGAGTTCCCAGTGGGCATGTGTTAGCTTCTCTGCTGTTTGGAAATGCAATGGTTAAGGAAGGTGGTGTCCCAGGTGTTTGGATTTTCTTAAAGTGTTCTTGCTTTGAAGCAGCTTTTGTTTCCATTTTCAAAACAGAATGTCTGGAGAGGAATTTTGTTATCCATGCAGAGATGGTGATTGTATTCCCAGAAATGTGGACTGCTTTTTACCTTTCTGCTAAGACAGAATATGATAGTGAGAACAGCAGTAAATGTCAGCATGATGTAAAAATACATTGTATTGATTTTCTTACAGAGTACAGAAGAGACAGCAGAAGAAGACCACTTACAAATACTAAAAAGAAAAAACAACAGGCATAAAGGTGAGACTCACTTTGGTACCAGAAGGGTTACTTCAGTTTTTACTGTGCCTGTGAAACTTTTAGCGGAGAGACAAGGCATGCAAACACTGCTCCTCTGGCAAGGACAGTAGAAAGACAAGAAGTTATGTGGCTCAAGAATGCAGTGGTAGATGGAACAGAGGACTGAGTCTGTGGGAACCTGGGGTAGGACTTGTGATAATGGATATATTGTAATATGTATGTAGGGAGTGTATATAAGCAACACACCTAACGTGGAGTCGAGGTGTCCACGTAAGGTTAGGAGTATCCCTGGCAGTACCTTGGGCCTGAGGAAAGGATACCCTCTTAACACAACTTCAGTGTTAAGGAGGCTTATTCTGATATTTTGGACATTTGGTAACACTTCTATGGAGCAACTAGGAGGTACTGTGATCTGTTATGTTGAAGTGCCGAGCTTGGAGATGCCTGGTAGCAAATGCTGTGCTGCAAATGTATCTTTATGATTCTCCCGAGATGAGTGGCTCTCAGCGCTCTGGCGTGGTAGCAGGGGTCTGATTTGCAGAGTGTTTTAGTAATTGTGCAGCAAACAAATGCCTGTGGTTTGGCTGAGTGAGACTTGCTGTGTGATACCAGCTGGTGGTTCAGATGGGAGTGCCGCCGCCCTGGCTGGCTGCTGCATTCAGCTCATCCCCTGCAGGCAGGGGTGCCTCTGTGTGATGCCCCTGCTCTGTATCAATACAGTTAAATCCAAAATGGGAGCCCTGGAAGGCGTTAACAGGGGAGGGGGCAGCACATCTTCCCTTTGGAAGCCTGGGTGTCACTCAGATTCACACAGGGTACTTTACACAATACAGAGTTTTACTGCATACAAATGGGGTTACAACAGTGAGCTGGATCACAGGACCTGTCCTTCACTGCTGCAGTTTTCATGTTACTCTGGAGCTCCTGCTGCAGTTGCTTGTTGGGATTCTGCCGGCACTTTGAAATTTGCAATGTGCTAATGGTGATTGTTCACCTCACTGTGAATATGCTTAATGTATGGGCATGGTATTGCAAGTGGCTGCCTAGTGGTTTTTTTCTGAATTTCACTACCACTGTAAAGAACAGGAAACCTATAAAAAATCCTGAAATACTTGTAGAGGATCTCCTGTAAGTGAGATGGCATTTCTTTCCTCACAAATGTCTCCAGTAAAATGTAACATTGTTTTTAATGGAAACTGGCGGGCTTTTGTGAGCCATCCAATGGCTCTTTGCTTTTGAACAGCCCATTGCATTGATCTTACTAAAACTTGTCACTGACCTGCTGCTCTGAGATAAAGAAAAAACGGTTATTTCTCTATCAATCCAGATCGGACAAAGTAGGCATATAAAATGGGCTGTAATAAAAACGTTTCGTTGCCTGGATCACTTGGAGTAAAAGCAGCCTCAATTTTTACCAAATCTAATACTGATTCATTTATTGCACTGTTTTCTGTGCTTTAGTTTGCTCGGTCCATGATGTGGTCCTAAGGATTGGTGGAAACACAAGCAAGACAAATCACTAGGGGGTATCATGAGCTTTAGGAGTGGCATATTTGGAGTTGTGGAGCTGTTTGCTCGTGATGAACAAAGCCAAAGCTAGAGCTTAGGGAACTTTACTCCCAGCACAGTGCTTATGTTTGCCTGGTTACTTTTTTGTTCCCACTGAAAAGGGCCGTGTGGGTGGCTGGAGGAGCCAGAGATCTGCAAAAGTATTTGTTACTGGTGGAAGGACTTTGGCCAAAGTTTTAGTTTCTGAAGAGAGGGAGCAAAGCCCCCTTTACAGATCACTTCTGTATAAGAATGCTCTTGTGTTTTAGCAGTTCGAATAGACTTGGTTAGGAAGTGCAAACAAGCTGGGCTTCTGGATGACATATTTGAAGAAATGCTGGACACACTTCACCTGGCTCAGGAAAAACTGATGGATGACAACACTTCAGAGACAGGTATGTTTCAGGGGGACCCATGACAGGGACTTTGCTATCACAGCAGAGGTGCAGAGCTGAATCCCGGGCACTTGGCCCTGGCCACCTTCCTGAGGATACTGTGGTGCTGAATAACTCAGTCCTTATTTCTGCAGCTGTGCAGGAGGTTGAGAATGACCTTCCCTTTTGAATGACCATTTACAGTGAAAGTTCCAAGGAACTTCTTTCTCAAAATTATGTAAGAGTTGTCAACTCAGCATCTCTAGTGAGACTTTCTGACTGGAATTTCTGAAGCCACCTTTTACATGTTGGCATAAGCATAGGAAGGTTCAGTCCAGCCTCTTCTCCCAGGAACTGGAGAACAGAAAGGTCCTGAAGAGAACCAGGTTTTATTTAGGTCGTAAGTGTGTTTTGCTCTTGCAGCTTCACACAGCTGTCTGTTAATATCAGTACTCTCTTTTGAGTGAAAATCCCCAAGTATGTACATTTTAAAGCTTTGGATGATTTGTCAGAACTGTACTGTCAGCCTTAAGTGTCTGTTTGGAGGTTTATGGCTTTATCACCTTGAGTGAAGTACTTTTGAAGAATTCCAATCTGATGTTGCTTTGTCCACAACACAGTTAAAAAAAAGTTCAACCCTTTCTCTCCAGTTGTCCTCTCAGTTTGGCAAAGTTAGGAGTAATCCCTTCGCATTAAGAGTGCCATTTATGCAAAGAAACTGAAGCACATGCACGGCAAGTGAAAGGTCCCAGCTGGGAAGTCTCCCTTCTTGAGCAGCTTGTGTGTCAGTGGTCAGTTGAGCTCAGCGAGTGTTTTGTATTTTGCTTCAGCAGAAGCTGCACGTATGAAATTGAGTTGTAATTCTTGGATGTTTCTTAACAGCAGACAGGGATAGCTCAGTCCCACACATGATCTGTCAGGAGGAGTTGGCACAGTCAGCTCTGCCATCACACAGTTCTGGCACACTGAAGTGAAATATAAGTATTAAGTATATTGTTCTTCTTTAAATGCACTGTTCATGTGGTGCAGGCCCAAAAAGGGAATAATTTTCTGTATGAAACTAAAAAGAAAGAATTGACAACTTGATGCTTCTTTCTTAATACAGATTATATGAGAAGGAAGACATCTTAAAACCTCAAGCAGTCAGTATGATGGAAAATAAGTAATTACTGTTTTGTGGTACTTCTAATGTAGGGCTCTGTAAACCTTTTCTCAGTGGTATTACATCACATTATCTCTTTCCCTAGAGTATGAAGAGACAGTGATGGCACTGTTTGACTGTGGACTGTTTGAAAATATACTGACAAATATTTATTCAGGTATGTGCAGAAAAGCTGTCAGAGGAGCAGTTGGGCTGGGGTTTGGCACTGAAGTTATTCTAATGAGAATTTTGATAGAACAATCATTTAAAATGAAAATTCCAAGGAACTTTTTTCTCAGTGTTTTATAAACAGTTGAATAAAAGCCATGGCTAGCTGAATCTTTAGAAATGCAGTATATCAGATTTGGCTGGCTGACCTGAAGGAGGGAGTGATTCACAGTTCCACAGCTTTTCTCTGCTCCAGGGGAGCTCCCCGCTCCTGCAGCTTATTTGGATTCCTTTTCCACAGCCTCCCTTCAGCAGCTTGCCAGTGTTACAGCTCTGCTGCTGGCTGCCAAGTGCTGGTCAGAGTAATGCTTTCCACTGAAACACAGAAGCCAAAGGCCAGCAGAACTCACCTGGACTGGGGGGCAACTGTGCTTTGAAAAACAAGATGAGAATGCTCAGAGTGAAAAGCAAACAAAGGCAGGAACAGTTGCTTGGGAGCACTGGTGTGGAAGGAAACTCTGGGGCTTGGACTCTCAGCTGTTTGAAGCAACAAGGCTGAAGCTGTTTTTCAGACAGGCAAGTCTCATGCTTCCCATTCCCAGTCCAACAGTTGTTCTAACTTTTGCTTTATTCTGGTGAAAAAGGTTTTAATTAGCTAATGTTGAGGTTTGGTATGTGAAGATGATGTTTGCTGTTTCCCCTTCACTTGACTGAAAAAGCCAGGCTCCTCCCTAAAGTCTTCTGTTCTTGCATTTAAATTCCTTTTTCAGCAGCTGGAGTGTCTGGTGTTGCAGTTGACTGACACAAGATTCCACCAGTGCCTCATCTGAGGACATTAAAACATCTCTGCCCGGAATTCCTCATGTGACACAACCTTGGATCACACTTGTTTCTTTCACTGCAGCATCAATTATTTCATCCTCTTCTCAGTTTACAGTAAAATCTCTCCATATTGGCACCTCCCTGCACACAACCATGTGATTTTCATGGGTACTAGTTGTCCCCTCTCCAAATCCCCACAAGCAGCTCAATTCTTCCTGTACCACACAATCTTCTTTTCTGAGACCTTTTAATTTCAAGGTCAGTAATGAGGTTGGATCCACAACTGATCCAAGCTGAGCTCTTAAAATGAAGCAGTGAGGCAGGAATGAAAACCATCTTAATTACAACTGAAACTGTAGAGAAGGAAGCAAATCACCAGCTGATTTTTTTTTTCTTCTTGTTTTGGTCATTGTTACTGTTGTCATAATCTCTTATGAGCTCTAGCTAGCAAGTTCCTGTGGTGACGTACTAAGTCAAGGACTACATAAAGTAGGACTGGTGTAAATACTGTGTGTCAAGGTGATGGTTTTGGGTCATCTGCCATGCTTTAACTTCAACCCTTTTGTCACCTCTGAAATCATCATGCAAAACCTCTTCTAAAGCCGTACGTGCCAGCACAGCAAAGCTACTCTGAACTGTAACTGTTGGAAGAGCTTTTTAAAATCCTTTTTATACACAGGGATCCACACTCCTTCTGCAGTGTGCAGCTTTACTGCAAACTCAACTGCATGTAAAACCTTCCACACAGGATATGCTGATGCCTCAGCAGCAGTTTCAGATTTCTCGGTTGGAAGTTTTTTTTCCTCTCCTCCAAGGAAAAAAGTCTCCTTTTAGTTTTGCTTTCAGTTCTGTTGTGCGTCCTGCTTGGGCAGGATGCCTCCATCAGCTTCCCTCTCCTCTATTGCTGGTCACCAGTCTGGCCAGGAGCTTCTGAGCTCTTTGACAGCATTTGTGTTCAGGGGGTTCGTAGCAGCGAATTCTGCAGTTCAGATAAAGGTTGTGGAGACAAAGGCCATGATATTTATTTTTAAACTCGTGCAGTTCCTTCACTGAGAGCCCCATAGGACTTGGGACAGTCATTCCAGGTCCAGTCAGGCCATTCCTGAATACATTTTCTTTCCCTTCAGGTCATTTCCTCTATGAGGTGGAAGGTTCCTAATCTGTTACCTGCCTTCCTGTGGAAGCACTGCTATAGGCCAGTCATTCCCATCACTGACATCTTTCTATGGGCTACCTCGATTTCTGCCACATCCTTTTGGCAGGAGAGAAACTGAGCTCTGTGTGTTCCATCTGTAGCTCTCCCAAATGCTGAATCAACAGGATCACAGTGTGTTCTGAGTTGGAAGGGACCCGCAGGGATCACTGAGTCCAGCTCTTAAGTAAGTGGCCTGTATGGGGATTGAGCCCATAACCGTGGCATTATTAGCACCATGCTCTAACCAGCTGAGCTGCTTTGGTAATTTCTGATAACTAATTTATATCCAGACACTAAGAGGGTTTTTTCCCCTGGTTCCACTTGTACATGTCCAACTTCCTCCAGTATGTATCACCTGAGTGCAGTGAAGGAGCATCTCCTTTTCTTCAGTCAGAGCTAGGCTGGGGCGCCAGGTCCCTCTTCAGAGAATGCGAACAGAATTCCCCGTGGGTAGCAGGCACCAGCATTGCTCTGGCTGCTGTTTTCAACACCCACATCCAACTTTGGGTAACACATTTGAAAACGTGTCCATGTCCATCATATTCCACATCCACCCACAGGCAGCAGGTGCTCTGCTTTTTGTGCTTTCTCACTACAGAGGAAGAAGCAGCAGAGAGGCAAAAGGCCAAAGTGCTTTATTTTTTTTTTTCTTCAAATCATTTAAGGCTCTCTTACTCTGAATGGCATAGGATAAACATCCGGAGAGAATTTCTCCACTCTACTCATTGCAACTTTGGAGACATCCTTCACCATCTTCTCACCCAAAAGAGGAAAAATACATTCAGTTTGTACAAAATATCTTCTCCTTACTAGAATCTGAACTCCCAACATTCTCACACGCTGAGAAAGTTGGTTGTTCACAGAGCAGCCTCGTTGCTCAGAGGTCACCTACACCTTTGTGTGTCCTGTTAACTGAACAGAGCAGGTGCTCCATTTAAAACTTGCAATTAACACTGTAAGGTCGTGGTAATGCTTCTGAATAGTGGCAAGATCCCTTACCGAGCTCTCACTGACTTCAATAATCTTTAACATTAGGGAAATGGAAGCAGCAGAGGGAAGCAGAAATGCAGTCAAGCAGGGCTGTGCAAATAAGGTAAACAACTTGGTTAATCCCATCAGGATACTGGCAATAATGATTTTGCCAGAAGCAGAAGAGTAAATGCTATTGAATTGTGGTTTTGAGAATAGAGTTGTTGAATGTAGTTGTCCAAACCATCTGTTTTTAGGTTTAATTTTGTTGTTGGCTAAAATCCATTAGGCTTTAGGAGTGTACCTTTAAAGATTTAAAATTGTCAATTGCTGGAAGTATTGCCACACAAACAGGCCCTGAAAACAGAACCGTTAAAGCTCATATGCCGGTTAACAGAGGGGGTCAGTAGCTAAATTAGTAATTTTTATGTATGATGTGTTTTAAATTTAATCTCAAAACTAGCTCTGTTATAGATTTTGGCATAGGAATGGCAGAGTGTGTGACTCCTGCTCTGTGCTTTCCCTGACATACCAGGCAGGCTCTCAGCAGACACAGAGTTCAGCTCTCTGTGAAGACACAGGTGTGCAGGGTGGGGGGCACAGACACTGCTGCAGAATGGCAAAGATTTTATTGTAGGTTAAACCAAGCATCGGGAGCTCTGCAGAGTTAATGAACATGTAACGTATTTTATATATGTAATACCTACGTATAACAACAAAATCCTTTTATCCCTTAATAACAAAAGTTTTTTACCTCTTTTTCATCATAGGAACAGAAGAAAAAATCCAGAAACTTCTGGAAAACAGAAAAAGACTGGATCACAAGATTGAGCTACTGCAGGACTTAAAAGAAGTCATCCTTTCTACTCCAGACAACATGGCCAGTACATCCAGTACCGTGTCCGAATAACCCCTGTCTGTGATAGTGCAATAGTTAGGATTTTCTAATGATAAAAACCACAGAGCAGTCTGAGCAGTGCCCAATTCCCCAGCCCCAAGAAGGGGGCTGAATGGGATGATATACTCATTTTTATACCTCACTGTTGAAATAAGTTTCAAATTATTCAAGTTTCCAAATCTTTATCTTCATGTTTTCCCTGGTTCCATTATAAATTTCCATTTATATTCCACAATGGAATAGAAATGAATGTTATAAACTGAATTTAGCTTTTTGAAAACACAACAGAACCCTTCAGAGAAGACTTTCTTCTCAGAGCCAAGGGAGTGTTCAGCTGCCACAGAACACGTGCTAACTGTGGGAGCCTTCTCCAGGCTGGGCAGCCGCTGCCTCACTGTCTGTGTCAGTGATGTTTGAAGGGTCGTAGTGCTGCTTTGGCTTTCCCAAAAAAGATAAATGAGCAGAACTTGCACACAAAGAAGCCTTCTGGTTATAAACAGGAGTTTAATTTAAAAAGCCAAATTATTCTTTCTTGACTGGTCCAGGTGTAGCTGTTTCTGCTGTAAGGGCAGTGGTAAAGCAGTGTTTGCAGGCAGACCAGAAAGGGTTGGGTGTCATACTCAGAGCAAAACAGTGACTGGATCTGCCCTTCTCCGTTAAGAAAGGGTTCAGCTTTCATCTGTTTTGTCTTTAAAATATTGTTTGAATACAGCAAAGCATTATTTAGCCACAACAGGCTAAGTAAATGAAATAAAACATTTTTAAAAGGAGCTGTGTGTGGAGTTGTGCTCCCTGTCCCTGCTGCTGCACAGGACATGGCCAAGAAGGGGGAATGCTGTCAGGCCATGCTTTACCCAGCCCTTGGCTGAGGGACAAGCAGAGCACTGGCAGCACTTGGCGTGACACGTGTGACATCCTGTTACAACAGCTGTACTCTCTCCATAACCACTTGGAATTCCTCACTTGAGCTTGTTGATAAGCACAGAGGCACAGCATTCAAAACAAGCTCTTGAACTATAAGGTGTGCTTGATTCAACAAAATAACAGTAATTTTAATTGCTTCCACAGTGCAAGTCTGCTGCCCTTCAGGGCCTAGAAACATCACCAGTTTACTGTCCAAGCCCAGGACTTGAGTGCCACTCAGCCTAAAAAAACCCACCTCAACAAAAAATGCATTAACAAGGAGTTCTGTTGTTAAACACAGTAAGAATGATAAGGATGTCTGTACTCACCTTCTGAAGGGTTACAGCCATTTATGGATGACTTTGTATAAGAAATCATATCCATAGAGTGAATCACTGCGGTCTAAAATTAGTGCCTACAAACAAATCTGCTCATCTCTGAAATCAAGGTCACAAGTATTTTGTCAGGCACAGTGAAATCAGCAAGATTCATTAGGGTGAGTTGGATTTTGGCTTTATTTGTTGTTTGTTTGGATTTTTCTTTGTTGTTTTGATGAGGTTTTTTAAATTAAGCAACTTAGATGCCATATGTAACACAAAAAGCTTGCAGTGTTCTTCAAAATCCAAAGTTTGCTAGTGAAGAGGTACAAAAAAGTGAATTTTATTACATGTAGTTTAAATTTAGACAATAATTAAAAGCAAAACCCCACCCAGCTTTGCCTTCCCCCTCCAAGGGAACCAACATAATCTGAAGTCACTGAAGAGTAGATTTCCATTAAGCATTATAAATATTGTTTGAACAGATTACACAAAGTACACATTACAACTTATATTAAAATATACCCAAATATAGAGATTTACTTCAAATTAGTTTTCCTAGTAACTCTTTTCTTCAGAGTCACTTGTGTAGGCTTTGAGGATACATTATTTTTGCACACTTGAAGCACTGGATACTCTTGGCTAATGACACACAGCAAATGGCCAATTCATTCACAGCCATGCAAATGCAGAAGATATAACTGTGGCATTTGCTTCTCTATAATCCCAGGGAGTTAATGATTTAAGTGACATCATTCAGTGGCTCGGGTCAGACTATTTTCCAACCCCCAACAGTAAATTGGAAACGTGAGCAGGCGGTGCTAGAACAGAGATTTCCTAGGCTGGAAAGGCAAGTCCGGAGCACTGGCTGGAATCCTTTGCACACTGCAGCACTTCCCCTCTGCCTGAAATCTTGAGCTGGTTCCACCATCCGGCTTTTCTAAATGCAACTGAGTATTTTGCTTGACACTTTTATAACAGTTCACTGTTGAGCACTGAAAACATCTGTTTTCACTGTGTCCTTTCAGGTCCTGTGATGGAAGAGACCACATAACTTGCCTGGACCCACAGTTAGGTTGTAGCTGGCAAAAGAACCCTACAAACACCTTGACTTACGGCCTCATTTTTTCAGTTCTTAAAGGCTCCACATTTACTGGCTTTAGCAATGAATTCCTTTAGCAGGGGACCATCCATTTCCCAAAATGCTGTAGTTTGTGTCACTTCCGTCAAATGATTGACACAAAACTTAAAGCAGAATTCCTCTAAGTCCTAAAGAGGAAGAAAAAAAAAAAGAAAATGTTAACATCTTTGCTTTCAATCACAGAAAGTTTCACTGAAGCAGAAATGCCTGTTTATGTTTTATTTTTGCAGCAAATTAGACAAACACACCCAGTGGCTCTCAGTGTTTTGCCCCCCAACAGTCACTATGTAAATGCAACAGAAAATAATTATTCTACCCATGTATGTCACTGTGTAAATGCAGTTACAAGGGGAGGTAACTAAAATTTGTTTCTCTCTATATAGTAGTAGCAGTCACAAAAACCAGCTGTTCTGAGAAATGTATATTTTAAGTTCTCACACTTGAAGAGTTTCATCTGCATTCTCTGACAACTCTGAAACTCCAATATAAATAGGAGATCGTGGGGTAATGATTATAACCAGGACTGTGGATAAAGAAAAATTCAGCTCTTTTGGTTCATAATATAAACAAATGTATTTGTAAGGTTGCTTGGCTTCCTTCCTGCTCATTGAAGGGATTAGCTAGAGCCCTGAAGTTCCGTGTCCCTAGGCTCAGTGCACGTGTATCCTGACTGGACAGTTTGTACAGCAAAGATTAGGCAGAAGGTCTTTCTGTGCTTTAGAAACGGACTCATGCTACAAAGTGCTTCACAGGTCTCCCCAGAGTGATTCAAAGGCAGCACTGGGGCACAGTGCAGCACAGCATTCTTGCAGAAAGTGGGCTCTGGATATCTGAGTTGGAAGTGCCCCCATGTAATAATTAGAAAAGCCTCACAACCATCATTGCACCCAGGTGATGTCAGACAAAGAAACGCCTTAAAGAACACAAGGCACAGTCCTTGTCAGTGTAAGGTTCCCCACAGAACTAGTCCCACTCAGATTATTTCCAACTCCTCCTTTGAGGATGAAATCTACTCTGTGGTGCAGATCTAAGCTGCTCTAAGGAGGATGCTGCAGCCCTGATAAAGGGCAACTCCCCACAGCGTTCTCATTTCTGTGTTGGATGTTTGTAGGACTCTCTGTATGTAAGAACACACCCTCCTTTGGCTGCTCAGCAGACTGGGCACTGTGGGAAGGCATAACAAACTTGCAGAGCTCCCTAAGCCCCAGGAGGTATGGAAGACTGAATAATATTCTTGTTTTCTCTTAAGGTCAATACTGAAACTAGGGCAACTGTGTGTGCCAGCGACAGTTCTTGACACAACAATAACATAAAAATATATCCTGGCCTAAAACCAGGCATTCTGAAGCTGCAGCTCTTGACTTGTGTGGCATCTGTGCAACAAAAAAAGACAAGCTTATTAGAACTGAATATTGATTTTTTTAATAACAATTAATTATCATTTTAAAGAAAATTACATCATACACGTTACAATATTTTGCACTGCTTTATTAAAAAATCCATATTCCGAGTCAATGCAACAGAAGCATACAATAAACAGAATTATTGTGGTATTAGTAAGTAACTCTGGAAAAACTAAGGTTCTGTATAAAAAGAAAGGCTGAGTTTCATTTGCAGACAGATGAGCTCCCAGCAAACTGTTCTTAATATAGACTTAGGTGAGTAAAGGCACAAGGTACAGCTAAGGATTATTTTAAAAGCTACAATGAGAAGCCAGCCCTGACCTAATTTTAGCCAATTCAGTCAGTCACCAAAAGAAACTGCAGGAGTTTCATGTCATGGAGGTATTTTAAATTAGTGAAGCAGCTTCTTTTAATTGTTGTCTTCCAGGCACACACCGCCCTGAATGAATTAGACCAGCCAATTCCAAGCCCCTGCCTGCATCACAGCATGTAAACCCAACTTTTTGTTAAAGCCCAACCCCTCAGCATCACCCACTCTCTCCTGGAAGCAGCACTGAAGCCTATGGCCCTACCTTTACTTAGCTAGGGAGGTACAGGTGAGGCAGAGTAACTGGATTTCTTACAGCCCTTGCAAGCAGAATCAATCACACACTGAAGACCCATCCTGCAAACCATCTCTGGAGGCTAAAATATGGGAATTTTCGTATTTTTGATGAACTTCTATCAAAGACATCATTATTCACAGTAGATCAGAAGCCACTACAGACACTAACACAGCCTTTGGGTAAGAGCTATCAAACAAGCAACTGCACTGCAAGAGCACTGCAAGGCTCTGAAATAAGGGCAACCTGCACAGCAGCTGTGGAAGTTAAGCACAAGCAGTAAGTTGATTTACTGAGTACCAAAAAACTGCTGATACTACTGAACACAAAGAGCCAAAGCAAGCCCAGGAATACTTCCCGGTTAGTTCCTAAGGCAGCATGTCAGGGATCTAGTAGTGAAGTCAGACATTCCACAGTGAGGAGGTTTCACTCCCCTTTTCACACACTGTTGCTCTGTCTTCAATGTTTATAAGGCCCATGAAGTAATTCTTATCCTGACACTTCTTTAGCATACTCTGAAAACTGGAAGAGTATTTGTACCTAACAAAACAAAAAAAGCAAAAAAAACCCCACCCCACCAACCAAAAAAGAAAGATCCCAAACGCACTCAATCCTCAACCTACCACCATGTCATCACACACAACACACAGCCTCACAAATAAGTAACTTAAGGCTTAAAAGCCTGCTTTTGATTATGTTACTTCCTTTTCTTTCTATTTAAACCCTCCCCTCATTTCAGAGTTAGTGTTTACATCCTCAGAAATATCTGCATACTAGTTCACCTTCCCAGTACTGCTTTATGGGGAAAAACAGAAATTAAAAAATGAGATACAAAAACTCTATTTGCCATGAGATGTAAGTCCAACATTCTCAAATTCTGAAAATGGCAAATAGTATTAAATGAATGTGAGAGCTTATATGAAAATGTAACCAGCTGCTTTTCCCCGCAGTTTAAGTCAGGAAGCAGCCACCCATTAAGAGATTGAACTTTAGAAGTTTACCTCTGCATCATATCTGACAGCAGCAGAGAGCAATGAAAATGCATTTTCCACAGTAATTCCTCTCTTGATAATGTGCTGACACAGTTTTTTCAGTCTGTTTTCACAGTATGAAGTAGCCAAATCCAAAAGCCCTGCAATTAAAACACCATCATATCAGTCAATTGTAAAATGATCTCTGCTCTTTCAACATCAGTTTCTGCTCCTGCAAAGCTCTGTATCTCTATGATGTGCTTTTTCTAAGTAGGTTACTACTCAGAAAATGCAGATTACAGGCAAAGAAAGGCTTTTGATTACCTCATGCTGCACTCCTGGCAATCTCTGTAAATATGAAAGCTGTCCTACTGACTTGCATACCTAGTGGCAGGCACCACAACATGAGTAAAAAACTATTATCAAGATATGGGCTTGAATTACAGCCTGCTGTAATTGCTCTGCTGTCCAAGTTTCCTTCCCATTAAATCTATTGAGATTATTTGATAGTATGCCAAACAGCAATTGACTCAATTTAGTCAAATATGCAACTGTTCTCACCCAGAGAAGTAGTTTCTCTCCCAGCCTCGACCAAACTGCTCATAGTTTATTTCTAAATACGCACCATTTTTGCTATAGTTACGTTTGCTACAACAGTATTTTAAAGACAACTTAGTTAACCACCAGTAAAACTCATTAAAGGCTAGAATAGAAGCCTTTATTGTATTTAGTGATTTATTCTGCATGCCCTGCCCCAGTATTTCTGGATGCTGCTCTCTGACACAAGTGCCCTATCTGCAGTACCTATTGCATCCTCAGGCGGGAGGTCAACACTGTCCGTGTACAGGTACTCGAGGAAGGCACGATACACAGGGTAGGAAAACTGGTCTATTTCGATCACCTCCTTCATATCCTCCGTCCAGTATGACTGGAACATGGTCCTGAAGTGTTCACACCTACAAGACAGAGACATCATCTGGAACATTTATACACACACAAATGCTACATTACAGTCTCCCTGAAACGCGTACTTGGGGCACTCTGCAATACTCACAGATATTTTACCGTGCCCCATCAGGATCAGAGGTCCTCATTTGGTTCCTAACACTGTAGACTTCGTTATGCATTTAAATAAAACCCTTATTTTGCACATGCTAAAAAAACATTGCAATCAGACCAACTTAACAGAATTTATTATCCCAGGAAAAACAGGCTCATTGAAAAATAAATGTAGACTACCTCTTTTACAATTACTTCATTTAAAGCTATTATGGATATATGGATGCCACCTACTACAGGTTTAGGGGTCCCTCCTTCCCTCTTACTTTTTTTTGCCCCTTTGATGATATCCTAAGAGTTTGTTCTGTACAAATAAGAGCTGTGAAACATGACCAGTACCTGATTTTCAGAACAGCTTTGTGGACATGGATGTACTTTCCATCCACACGGAACTTCAGGTCTGAGGTTTCTGGGCTGTCAAACTCTTTCTTCAGAGACTCTGCTACTGTTAAAAAGTCTTCATGCTCTACAGAAACAATTTCAAAACAAACAAACAAAACAAGACTTTAAAAGCATCTTAAATGGAACACACACATCACTAACTAAAGCTAGCAACTCAACTAAGTGTATCAAGGAAAACAGATTCGTGTCAGGGATCCATTGGCTTAAGCAGCAAAATGGGAAGGATTAATTAATCCAACAGCATTTCCCATTGGGAAGGGCTGCTCCACAACAGCTACAGGCAGCAGTGGTCAGCAGTTCCCATTCCATCCCACTGCACAGGGGCAGCACAGCCCCAAGGGAAGTACCTGGAGAGCTCCATCTCCATGTGGGCACTGCCCATGAGATTCCCGGCCTCCAGGCAGCTCATTGCCTGTGCTGGCTCAGCTCAGCCCTGCCCCCTGACCCGCACAGTGCAGCTAATGGGAGTCTGCAACAGCCCTGAACTCACTGGGGACATGGCCACACTGACACCTGTGGGCTGGGCCTAAAAAGAAACAGGTCACCACGTGGTCACCTTTCTGTGCTGGCACATCGGACACAGCCTGCAGGCTGACGAGGTCTTTGCCAGGGCTCAGTAACATGAACTACCACTGACACCAATTACTCACTTTATGAGTCAGCTCTATCAACACAAAATCCAGCAGCAGTGCTGCTGAAGGTACAACCAAGCACACAGAACCTCAGCAACTTTGGAGGTGGATTAAAGCAGAGATACCACAGTTCTCTCTACTGAGGCTTACAGCACTGGTCCTGCAGAAGGGTCCCACTCTGTGTCTCTAGAAATCATACAGGAGTTGCAGCACAAGTCTAAGGCTTTTGGTAAAGCAAGGCCTCTGAAGTTTTAGAAAACTTAATTAAACCCATTAGTTTGATGCATCTTAAAAGTGTGTTTCAAAGCATGTGGCTTCTAAAGTGAAGCATGGAAAAGAAAAACAAATGGATTTCTACTAAATGGGATGCAGTCTGTCTCCTGTGTCCCACAGGACTGCATAGTGTCCACCCAGATACAATCTGCACACCACTCTTCATCCTTTGGGACACTAAATTATTTTGTATTTAAAAAGAAATACTGCTGGAACAAACAACTCAGAACTGGCAAGTCATGCCTGTGCCACTGAAGACCTTGCACTCCTGACTTACAGGAATTACCCACAGAAACTGCATCTCCTCTGGCCTAACTAAGCCATGCTCCCATCTCTCTCCATTTGCTCACGTGATCTTTTTTTGCTAGGTCATGAGCTTAGCTTAAGCTATGCAGATCAACTTTCATTCCAAACACTTTCAGTCCTGCAAAAAGGCTGCAGATCTATACTTCACCACAGCCAGTCCTGACTGGCCGATTCCTTTTTTGGCAGAGACATCACAACTGTAAGTAGAACAATAACCTTTACACAGAATTAGCTCTCCCTACAAAAACAAAACAACACAAAAAAATCCAAACAAACAAACCATAAGAAAAAAGAAGGGTTTATTCCTATGTGATTAAAACAAGTGGGAAAGGAAAATATGCATATGGAGAATGGAGATTTAAAAATGCCCACAGAATTGATCCTTTTGATTTAAATATTCAGTAAGACTGCCAGAATATGTGGGGAAGAATCCCCAAAGACTAAGAGGAATTAAAGTGCAGGTAATAGAGGTCAGGCACCTGGCTATACTCAGTCTGGGAATACCTCATAAAAACCAGGAACTTGAAACCAGGGGAGATGTCATTTAAACAGCTCTCAGTATTAGCAAAAGGCACACTGCACAACCACAAGACCTCCACAAGTGGTGGAGGCAAGAGAAAGCAAGACCAGCACATATTGCAGAGGCTTAAAGAATGGAGAAAGTGACAAATGGGATAAAAGCAGACTTAAGATTTACTCAGGAGCAGACTGCTCAAAGTTCATCTTCTGTCTCTTTAGTAACTCTGCTTAGGTGTCCCCTACAGGTGAGATGCTGTTACCTGGACTTCTACAAATGTGGTAACATGCTAAATGAGAAGTTAACACACAGAAGCTGGGTTAGGACAAGCCAAATGCAACAGGGAAGTCTGAGGGACTTTACTGGAGAGAGGTTACTTAGGGAGTAATCCACCGCTCCCCAAAAACAATTCCATACAGAGACTAACAAAATTAGGGTCTGTTGTCAATACAAAAATAGATTAGATGTCCTAAGAGATCTTGAGAGCTGACACAGCAGATGTGAGATGAAACATTTTTTTTGAACATAAAAACACCTTCATGTTTTCCAGGAAGTGCAAGCTAAGCCCTTTATATCCTATTTGGGGTCCAAAAGGATTAGCAGCATGTGGATCAAGGAAAATAAAGAAAAAAGGTTTGAGCTTTTTTGTTGGACACAGAGACTGCATTCCATGGAGTAATCCACGGCAGCATAAGAAGAGAGTTCCAACAGAAAATGCAATTATATCAGAGTTGTTTCACAGAGACTATTATTTACAAGTCTGCCCATCTTTGAGGAAAGTCAAACTAAATAGACTTGAGACAAACCATCTCATTAAACAAAAACTTGGAATTCAGACTGTCAAAACAAGAAAACATAGGGGAGACATTCATTCCTAGAAGGGCAAATACTAATGAGGGGAAAGCTACAGACTTAAAATCCAAAGTTCTTAGGTATCAAAAAAACAAGCCTCAGGAGTAGTCCACCAAGCAGGAATAGTTTTAAGAGGAAAAAACCCCCAAAGTTTTGTTAAACGACTCAGGATTCCTTCCTGGACCTGAGCTAGAGTTCAAGCAACACAAACGTAGGGAATACACAATACTCATCAGGCAATGGTAAAACAGGGTTTGCTTTGGATGTACACTGGCAAACAATGTTGTTAACCCTACCCTAGATCCCCAGCTGCTGAAACAGACCGTTTTCTTCAGAAGGAAAAAACAACTAGCTGCTGAGTTGCCAAGTGTCCCTCCTTGACAGAGGAGCCTCCCAGGGAAGCAGTGTGCTGTGCTAATGACTAAGGGACACGGGGATGGCAGGAGCCAGAGCTCACCCACGGAGAGCAGGCGCCACATGACGGCCGGGGTGGCGAAGCAGGCGAACACGTCGTCGGTGCAGGCGAAGTGGGTGAGGTGGGGGAAGGTGACGGACTGTCCCCGGCACTGGCCCCACATGTACACCTGCCCGCTCTGCGTCTTGGCCGCCGACGTGTGCGCTGAGTGGCAGGCGGCGATCTCCACAACCCTGCGGGCACAAGAAACTCGCTGAGGCACCCGCACGCACGGAACCCTTTCCATAAGGGTTCTTTCCAAAGGCCTCGCCAAAATAACAGCCAATCAAACTGTGCAGCACAGTCTGGTACTTGGGCTTTTGACCTGCAGACTGTGATACTGCTTGAACAGGTGCTAAAAAATCCCACAATGAAAATTCAGATGGCTTGTAGATTTTATTGTAATCAGATATTGCTTTAACTACGTCATTCTCATCAACTTTCCTCCTGTTTTTTCATAACCATGGAAAAAGGGGATGAAGAAACAAGTTTTGGGTTTCCCCCTTAAAACCAACACACATCAAACCTATTCCCAAGAAGAAATTTCTTCTACCTCCTTTTAATTTGATTTTTGTAGTTGACAGAGATCTGACCCACTGCCTGTACTTCAGACTTCCTATTTCGCTATTCCTCGATACTGAAATTCACCATGAAACACAGTGCTTCATTTGAGGGGAATGAATCCTTTAAGAGCTACGGTTGTTTTTAATAAAGTCTACATAGTCGTTTCACCCACCTCCCACAGTTTTTTAAAATACTAAAGCTGCTGATGCTCCCTTATCTACCCCTGTTCTCCTGTTGCTCAGGCAATCCCTAGATTCTTATCTGAAACATTGCAAGAACCGAGAAGAAACACAATTACAATTAAAACACCACAAAGACATTGCCAGAGTTTCTGTGCATGTGATAAGCAAAACAGGGAGGTTCCCATGTTCAAAATAAAAGCTATGCCTTCCTGTTTTTTCTCTGTGGTAAAAAACACAGAGGATTTCATGCTGTTATGCCAGAAACACATCAACCAGGACAAACATCTTTCCAAGCAATCTAAGAATACACACACAAAAATGTGTGTTCCTTTACAGAACAATATCCATGAAGAGTTAGATTTTTAGGGAAAAAATAGTTTTAGCACAACGGTCATATTTTAAGTGCAAAAATTATTTCAAGATGAAACTCAAAGAATCTACATCACTTTCAGTATATGTATCAATTTCTGGCAGAAAACTGAAGAGTTGTTTTATACTACTAACAACTTACGAGCGTCTATGCAACATCTCTACAAGATACATTATAGAGGATTTATTTTAGGGACAACTTACTTTTTATCACAGCTATCAAGCTGAACTACTTCCTTCTCCAAAACTTCTTTTCTTAGCAGAACACGTTCATCTTTTTACAGACTGTACTACCTTTCAGCAGTACAGCAGAACATGTACTATAACACACGTGTGGTACTTGTACACATATTTACAGTACATTTACAGGGTAACATGTTAAGCATGCATTTAACACCAAAATTCAGGTAGCTGACCTTCACAGCTGCTCCTCCAAGCTAACACAAAATTTAAGTCTAAACATTCCTTACAAGCTGTAAGGAAATGAAACCTCCTAAGTAACTGCTGCCAGCATCAAATATAAATGACAAAAGAATTACATAAACTAAAAGATCAGGAGCAGCAGTAATGTGTTTCATGGGAAATGACAGCTCACCCACTTTCAGCACTGTTTCCAAGGGAGCCAAGTCAAGCAAGATGAATAAGTTCAAGTGACTTATCTCTCTCTTAGATCCCAAGCAGAAGTTCTATGGTATTTTCCCCCTCCTTCATCCATTGAATAAATGCCAGTTTTACTGTAACCCTATAGTTGAGTTCACATACAGTTCTATATGCAATAGTTCCCCTTAGTTCATTCACTAAATAAATGACTAACAAAACAAAGTTCATCTATCTGCAAATGTACACTTTTTTCCCATCGCTTTTTAAAGAATATTTCATTTTCTTTTGCTAGTGTCAGGCCCTTCACAGACACCACCAGCCTCACTTCAGTGGTTTTTATTGTGATAGTTCCTTTCTTCTTTCCCCATCCCCCATTTTTTAAGCTCTTAAACATTCTCAGTACTGTGAAGCTTTTAATTTAGTGTTAAGTGGGAGAAACAACAAAAAATAGGAATGACTTCTCAGCTGCTGGAGAAAAACCAAGCAGAAGTGTTTCCTAGTTAAGAGGAGATTGCAAATTAATAGATCTATAGAAGATCTACAGACCAAGACAAGGCACATTAACCTGTAGGTATACACAAGGGCTCAAAGAATGGGACTGAAGTCCACATTTGTAGGTGAGCAGCAGAAGAGCTACCCCCAACTATGAGGATGATGAAAGGGTGATGAAAGGGGATTGACAAGAGTTAATTTCATTCATTTATGAGTCCAGGAAACTAAAAAACTACAAACTGGTAGGAGTAATTGTTGCCATGAATTTTCCTAGTTTGCTGAGCGTTCATATTAAAGGAGAAACGTGCAGTTTCTCACGCTGGTGAATTGTAAACACAGGACCATGTTTTGTAAATATTAGCAATGTTATGAATACTTTCTCCAAGAGAAGGGGAGGCTGAATGACAGCCTCCTAGACCAATGTGACAGGAGAGGTGGCGATACCCTTCTCTAATCCATAGTCACCTTGACACAGATATAAAATGGAAAAATAAACTAAGGGCAGGTCTTCTGCCCTGCTGCTCTGATGCACCCAGATCTGTGTCCCCAGTCGGTGTTCCTGGTTGGGCCTCCACAGTGATAAGTAATAAAATTGGATACTAACTATCCTTAGCTCAAGCAACCTTGCAAACTGAGCTCTGTTTTCATGGTGGACCATTTTCAACCTTTCAAAAACTGTTTTTCCTCACATGTCACTTCTTGCAAAGGTGGTGTTTCCTTTCTCCCCACTTTTTCTTTTTTTTTTTTTCTAACGTAGGCCTCAATTCCTGGCTTGGCTTATTGATTTCATAGCTCCAGTTTTAAGCAAAGGAACCATATACAGAATAGCATAACACTTACTCATTCATTATCTTTCAGTACCAGGTAAAGGCAAAGTGTGTTTGTGTTCAATAACCACTACAGACAGCAAAAAGCACTCAGTGCTTGTTGTAAACAGTAAGTTACCATCCTTTCCCATGTTTTTAACATCAGCAACAGAAAAACAATCCACCAAGCCCTACACATGCATGCTTCCAGTGCTAGAGACTGCATAACACATGCTCAAACTTTATCAATCCAGAAACAGCTTCAGCAATATTACCTTTCTTTTTCCATCATGATCTGCACAGGGCTGAGCTGGTTACTTTTATTGCCAGTCCCCAGCTGCCCGTAAGTGTTAGCTCCCCAGGCATAGAGCAAGCCCTCATCTGTTAGTGCTAGAGTGTGTGCATAGCCACAGGCAATCTGTAAGTAAATGTATAAAGCGTTACTCTGGAACCAAACACAGATGAGAAACAAAATATCGCACACATTACCCTCGCCCAGCTCACCCTAAGTACCTCAGGCGCTCTTCACTCAGCACCTCAATGTGGTACTTGCCAGTACCTGCAGCTAACACAAAGTATGCTGGCTGCAGGTACTGCGAGTCCAGCTTCAGTAACTGAACAGGCTGCTCCCAAGGAATTTACTGCACACCAGAAAAGTCTCCCTAGATGCTACCTGCTTTCTTTTCAGATGAGGAACACTGAACTTCATCACATCTTGCAGTACTCGGAAAGTATTTCAGAGCTGGATTATTCTGAATATGTACAGCATGAGTACTCTGTAATGAGGAGAGCTGCAGTTCAACAGCCAACAACCCTTCAACCCAATGTACCACATTCAACTCTACAGAACCTTCCCCAATACCCAGGAAATCCCAAGTTTTAGTTTGATTCTCTAGCTAGAAAAAAAGACCCAACCAAGATCCAAACAAACCAAACTAAACCCAATCACCAAACAATCCAACCCACCCTCATGTCTCTCCCCTTGCTTCTAAAGAACTAATTAGAGCATTAGCATTAGAATACTTAGATTAAATATGAACATCTGATTCGTCTTCATTTCTTGTCTTCGACTAGCACATTTCATTCATATTTGTAACAAAAATGCAATTTGTATCCACTTTATAATTTACTAACAGTTATAGTAGCCAACTTTAAATCTTTCCAAGCATTTACCAAAGCAAGTATTTCACAGCTTACTTGCACCTTGTATCAGCAAAATATAATTCATTGCAGCTAAAACAAAATTCAGCCTGGGAACCAGTGAAATGTAGAAGCAGGTATAATATTGCAAAGAGAGAGTTCCAGCAGAAGCTAGCAGCAGGAAGGCCCTTTCCCCTCCACGCTGGGCGTACCTGGAGCACACAGACGCTGTGCAGCGCTGCCACTCTGCATGGTGTCAGCTGGTTCCCGTTGTTCCCCAGGCCGAGCTGGCCATTGCCATTGTAACCCCAGCCATAGACCTGGGAGCACGGGGAGAACAAAGTTAAGCCACTCTTCACCAGGAGAACACAGCATTCAACACTTAGTGCCAAGCACAAGCCAAGAAAAGTACTCATTACTAAAAAACTGTGTGCTATTTGAAGAGCAATACAGAGAAGGCTGAAAGATATTAAATAAACTGCAATGCCTTACTGCACTCAACTTCTCCACCCTGCATTTACCTTTTAAAGAAGCTAAAAAACACGTCTTTGAAGTACTAGGAATTTTGCAATAAACTTACACCACACCAAAATTTCTCCCATAGTGTCAACGCTTTGACCTTTATGCCATCCTCTTTCCTTATTACTTTTCCTTTCTTCTTTTTAGGGAGAACATTAAATTAGTTATTCTGATGAACTGATGAGTTTAAATGGAAGTCCCCAGTTTATCTCAAATTCTTCCTTTAGTTTTGTAACAGCGGACACACCATGACATATATGTAAATACAATGAAAGCCCATCTCAGCCCCAGGGACTTTACAGTCCTTCCATTCACAAGGAGATACTACCCCCTGTTTGGGAAAATGAAGTAAAATTGAGGTTACAGTTCATACCTAAAAGCAAGACAGCACCATAAACTTAGCACCATAAAGATACGTCAGACAAACAGCTGCACAATGGGAAGTCAATGTTCAAAAGAATGTTTGGGGTTTGTTGCTGGTAATTAAGCAATGTGTTTAAAAAACAGGATCGGCCAATGTGTCCTTGCAGAAAAATTAACTGTTTAGTTGTGAATGCTTTAAAGAAATAAACTGAGACTGATTTAATGAATTAAAAGAATTTGATGCAATTTATGTTAAATAATCTATTGCAACATGAAGACAGACATAGCTAATACAACTGTTCAAATTCTTGCAGTTGCAGGCTCAGTAAGAATTGTATTCCAATACAGTCTTTGCCATAAGAAGGAATACTGAAAGACTGCATCTCCAGCTCCTTGCAGTGTTTTCCTGCAGCTGGTCCCACAGGAGTTGCCAGGATAACTGTGTCAGTACAGCCCTAACCTGAGCACTCCCTGTCAGCATTTCTCCATATTCAGACACCAGCCTGGCAGAGTCAGGTAACAGAGAATGAGGGGATGCAGCAGCAGCACTCACCTCACCATTGTTTACTACAGCCATGGAGGAGGTCTGGCCACAAGCAATGCCAACTACAATTTTACCCTGCAGGCAGTTGGAAACTCTGCGAGGAGTTGGCTGGTTGGCTGTAGATCCAGATCCAACCTGACCACAGTTATTGTAGCCCCAAGCATACAGCTGTCCAGAAAAACAAACAAACAAAACCACAGAGTTTAAATCTTAACAACAGTAATGATAGCAATAGATAATCTTCCTATAGTCAGCACCAGATTGGGTAAACTATCCTACTTAACAAGCTAAAATGCTTAAAGTTCATTTTCAACAGATGAAAATTATAACCAGCATTAGGACTCATCTTGCAAATGGAATATAGCACTTTTTTCAGCTTATTGCAACAGAATGAGAGCATCTGACTAAAACAGAAAACAAAAGGAACATATTTCCATATTAAATACAAGTCAGACTGTAAGACAAAGAGCACAGTGACTGTGTCTATAATTTCATGATATTGGAAAAAGGAGTGCAAGCCAGAACATCATTTGTTTCCCAGACATGCTTTAACTCCTCAGTTTAGAGCTATGCAGTTTTCTTCATAGAACTCTAAACCAGGTTATTGCTGGATGCTCATCATACATCTTCTACATCTTTCAAGAGCTGTGAAAGAACAGGGTTTTTTCAGCCCATGTTTCACTGTAGCTAAATTCTCTCACAGCAGCATTAACATCAAAACCCACAATTACTGTCAGTTTAAAGTTTCTGGTGGTAAACTAGTACTAAAACAAAAATATGAGTTCCTTTTATCTGAAAGTCAGGAAGACAAGGAGGTAGTTTGCTTAAAAACAAATATAACACTGTGTTTCCAGTGCCTCCAGTTTTTATTACATGTATACATGCTCACAGCTTGGCATAACACTGTTTCTGATGCTTCACCCAGTTTAAAAGTTTGCCCTCTTGGAAACACCTCCCACAGACATGCTTGGCAGTACAAGCACACTGACAGGTACCCTCATGAGAAGCCTACACATCCTCTGGTGCCAGAAGCTGCCTGTTTACTGCAGCACCAAACCAAGAGTCATTCAAAGTCATTAAAACTAACACCTCCATCAGCACCAAAAAAAACCCCAACTCGCCAAAGACAAGAACAGAAGACTCCCCACCAACACAACTCATTTACAGTGAAAAATAGGAATAAAAGAAAGAATCAGTCCTTTGCTTTTTGTTACTTCTAACTGCTGGACCTTTGACTCCTACTGAATATTTCAAGATGCTTCATAAAATACTTTAATTTCAATAACAGCAAATATTTAGGTAGAGAATCTCAGAAGGTAGATCAAAATGCCAAAGGACATGCCAGAGAAGCATGAAAATCTGCATTCATTTAATTCTATCATTAAAATACTTCTGGTTAAATTTGCACTGCATTAAAACTGCACTGAACCACATCAACCAATTATGCCAGGTATTTCCACAAATACTTCCAACTTCAATGTCTCCCTGAGGCTTCAGGTATATCAGGACACAAGGGGGCTGGCAGCCAAATCTTTTTGTAAAGCTGCTTAACACATTTTGCTGCTCTCAGTGCACTCAGGTCTGGTAAAAGCTCGGAGTACAAACAGACCTGCAAAGTTACTGCAGGGTACACCAGGGATGGATTTAAAGTACATTAACGAGCCACACTGGTGAGCCAGCTGCAGATACCAACCCCCATGGCCAACATGAAGAAGTTTCCCTGCTTCCACTGAGATTTCAAGCCTGTCACGTTTATGACAAGAGACAGCATGGGCCTCACAGGCAGCTACCACACAGCAGCTGGCACCTCTAGTGTAAGTAATGCCTGAATGCCCTCTCCTTCCTGCACACTCACCAAGTTTCATAGTTTAACCAAGTCAAACACGACAGCACAAAATCTTTCCTAAGTGTAGATTCTTCCTTCAGATAAAATACAGACCACTTAACCCAATCTCTCTTTCCTACCCTTAAACACCTGGGCTTACTGTTGCACTATTATCCCATACTGGACCACAACACAGACATGCTCAGATCACCAGGATGAGAAGAGCTGTAGTTTCCCTTTTTATTGTTAAAAGGTTTTAAAATTAGAGCTTTTCTTTCGCTAGTGCACAGCTGAAACAAGATTTTCCACCATGCATACATTGGTCAAATCTGCATAACTGGAAACTAATTGTATGCGTTTCCCACAACACATAGCCTGAAGCCACATAAACAAACAGCATGGAGCAGACTTGGATATAAACCAAGCGCTCTCTCACCAGCTACACACCAAGGGATCCAGAGCTGCGCAGAGCAACCTTCTTTTACAGTACCAGTGTGGAAATGCAAGACATTTCTACAAGAAAAAGACTTAATTCTAACCCAGTAAATACAAATTCAACACACGCCCTAACTAACAGAACTGCAAGCAAATAAATTACATTTTTGCACCTCACAAACCATTTCACCTCTAAGTGGCAACATCTTTCTAGTCTCACCCCTGTGAGAGACACGAAAGTTTACCAAGTCGTATTTCCCTTGGTTTTGGGGTTGCCTTTTTTTTTTTTTGGCAGGGGGGTTAGTAATTTGGGGTTTGGGATTTTTTTTTTAGTTGCTTTCAAGTCTGCTCTGAAGAAAAGGACATCCTAGTTTGAGGCAGCAGGAGAAAGGGTTATGTTTGTAATTGCACTGCAGAAACAGAGAGAAGTTCAAACTGCAAGGTCACCTCCATTATTCACTTCAACAAGGAGATTAAGAGATTTGAACAGGTTTCAACTTACATCTCCATCCAATGAGAGCGCCATGGAATGATGAGAGCCACAAGCTACTTCCACCACTTTCTTTATTAACAGATTTGTGCAAACTTGAACAGGAGTAATGCCCTGATTGGTTGTGCCATTTCCAAGTTGGCTGTAACCATTATGTCCCCAAGCATACACTTCACCATCTGCAAAAATATTTGTGACAAAAAACACTAAAAATTCCAGGCAGGTTAAGACAGAATTTTAGGAAATTAGAAAATACCAACATGAAATTGAAAGGATGTTAACAAAAAGTGAAACTATTATAAGAATCATCTACATGCTAGAAAATGATACGCCTTGTTACATATTCATATACCGCAGCATATCCTCTAGATTGTGGAAATACATGGAAGTGCACAGGTACGACAAAGTACGTCGTAAGTGACAGAGCAAAATGCTACAACCTCAACATAATGGAAATGGAAACTTTACCAATTACAAAATCCATTTACTTCCACTTAAGACCAACAAGAACCTCTTAGTGTACATTAGCCAGTTAACAAGTAAATACAATTACATCATAATCCATTCCTGTTAAATGCAAGTGGAACTTAAAATCTCCAACTTATGTTTCGATACTAAATGTTAATTTTCTACCTTCAGTACAAAGAACAACATGGGGTCCACTTCCATAACTGAGACTGGAGATCTTCTTTCCACATAAGGCTTCTAATTTCTTTGGTACTATTGTGCTCTGATTATCTCCAGTCCCCAAACAATTACTGCAATTCAGTCCAAAAACAAATACCTGAAAAACAAAAGAACACTCACTTCAAATGTTTTATACCCAGGTATGCCAAGATGTGTAATACTCAGATCCTCATTAACTGGGGACAGAGTTTCACCTTGGATCCCCAGGGGCCATAGAATTCCCGCATGGAAATTAACAATCTCAAGAGTCAGCACAAGGGCACTTCGGGTGTTAACTGATGAGTCTGAATTGTTCAGATTCACACAGTCCTGGAAGTTAGGCTTTTTATTTTCAGGAACTGCATCGTAAAAAGTCTGAAACTGTGAAAAGTGGAAGACACCACCTTCTTTTAAAAGTGGTTTGCAAATAGCAAATAAAGCATAAGCATGTAAAGAGCTATACTGTGGGAGGCTCATCCTACAAGCACTATTGATAGGACTTGGGGGGGAAAAAATCCTTCTCTACCCAGTCCTATGAGAAACTTTCCCATTAATACATCCCAGAACACCTGGCTTGTTTTCTTTCAGCAGCATTATGCTAACTCATAATGTGTTTCTGAATCATTAAAATCTACAGATAGTCTTCCACGGTATTTTTTACTTAGCAAGCCATAACCTCATTTTCTAGCTTCATACCTGTCTGCACTTAACTTCAAGCTATCACACCTTCTTTTAAATTCTGCCTGTCTTGTAACGTGCATGTACTCCATTCCGGCATTTGCCACGTGAAATTTTTCTCAATAGTCCATTTATCCTGCCCCCATACAAAACTTAAAAATAAATCAGAAGTTATATCCACTACATTTTGGAAAACACAAATTTCACATCATGCTTTCGAGAAGCCATCGATCTGCAAATGTTCTGAAGACAGCTAAGTGTGGGGCAGCTGCCAGCCCGGCGGCAGGCTCACCTCGTCGTTGTGCGTGATGTAAATGGCCTCATTGGCCGACGTGCCGAACACACACGCCTTCCGAATGGAGGCGATTTCTTGGGGGGACAGTAAGGTAAATATTGGCCACTTGCCCACATCCACCATGATGCTGCTGTGTGTCATCACGCTTCTACAAGCAAGAGGACATTGCTGTAACAACAACAACAAAAAAGCTTATCAAAAAGAGTATTTTGTGTTTTCATTAACAGACAATAACGTAAATTCTTTTACATGGAGAAAAAAGACATGGAGCTCTGAAAGTAAATATTCTCTTCCGTATGAAATATGTAATTGTACTTCCATGCATTTAGGTGAACAAAAAGCTAGTCACTGGAAAAACAGATTCTTTTCTTAACAGGGTATTTAAGTAAACTATATCCAATACAGCTGAACATCTGCTCTTTAACAAGAAAACTTATTAAAAATTTGTGATGTAGCAAATATCCACTGGTGGCAGAGTGAAATTCTGAGGGAATTTTCAAAGGAGATTTCAGCAATTCCAATTTATAAAATGTTCACTTGTGAATTTTTTTTGTAGTCTTACAAGTCACAAACGCCATGTAAGCAAGCAGCTGATACATATGTGAAACACACAAATAAAAATAAGGCTGGAGCTGTTGTGAACACGACCCAAATCTGCCATCTCTTGTGTAATCAAAAGCTGTTATGGTCAAAAAGTATTTGTGAGGGCAAGAAAGCAGGAGCTTGTGCAATTAGGCAGTGAAACATATCAGAGAACAGCAATTAAATAAAATTGCCATAATCTGTTACTTAGAAACAAGGTGGATCGCATTAACAGCTGGAAACATGAAGGGTATAGAAATGCTTGTCAATGAACACAAATGTATACAACTCATCCTTCTCCAGTGCTCCCTCTTCCCAGTGTCCTCAGAACAACAGCTCAGGAGCAAAGCTGACAGCACAAACATCCAGAGCTTACCGAGGCATTCAACCCTGCACGGAACATCGCTCACACCCTGAAGGGACTCTGCCACTTAGAACCCCTATGATCCTTGCCCAGGGCTATCAGCAAGTTTTGTGAAATGTGGAGAGCATTAGGTGAAGAATTGCACAGAATGCCAGTGACAAGACAAATCTTCATAAAACAGTAAAAACCAAAAAGGCAGGGTAAATTCCATGGGTAAGAATTACAGTCTCAACCCAGATGTCATCCTCTCATCAACACTTAGTTCTTTCCTTTTCATTTGTTTGCTTCAGTGCAACCCAATCCCTCTACTCTTTGTTGAAAGCTGTGTTGCTTTCAATTCAGGCTACCTCCTGATGATACCCGAGTACCAGACATGGATAACAGTGAGAACACAAGACAGCCTCTCTGCTCTCCTTCTGATGCTTGGTTCTCAAAATTATGCTGACAATCACAACTTGGCTTCAGAAAGCCTTTGAACAGCAGCAGTCAACTGTTATTCAGTGAGATGTTTCTTGGAAGAAGGCAGTTTTTTAAAAGTAGTAATAATAAAAACAAAAGAATGAAATTTGAGAAACACTGAGGTCACTGTGGAATTATGTCCACAAAAAAAACTCTAACACAAACAAAACCCAGGCAGGGTTGCTTCCTTATCAGATTTCATAACCTTGGTCCAACAAACCCAGCTCTGCTCTACAGGCACCTCTCTTACTAAGAGCCTGACTTAACTCTGCATTCCACATTTCAAGCAGGTCTTGAAAACACCTAAAATTTCCAGACAGCAGATTCATACTAGATTGATTTGTAGAAAAGCTTTTTTTTTTCAAGCCTACTTGATGGCAAGGCGTAGCACATTCTCTACAGCTAAACAGGTTTGGATGCATTGAAGCCTTCTTATTTTCCAGTCCAGTTACGAGCACAGGCTAGTTAGCTGCTAAGATCTGTTACCTCACCTTGGCAAATCTTTTAAAGCATGACACTATCAATCAATTAAAACAAGGCAGCAATTACTTGTTCTTTTGAGCAGACCAGGGAAGTGTCCCTTCTGACTTCACCTATTTAACTTGCCTCATATAATTTACAACTGCCAAAGCACAAACGTGTCAGCCTGGCTATTCAGAAAACTATTTTCTTCACTGAAGGGATTTTCAACACAACCTGTGATGTTAAGACATGAAGACAACATGTTATTTTCCTAGAGAATAGAGAACATCCTAGAAAACTGACAAGTTTTACAGCACTCAGAGAACCTATTCTTCTCTGTAAGTAAGAAGTGTAATAGGTGCTGCCTTTTCTCTCCCATCCTGATCTGTGTGCTAGGTTTCTCATCCATTTGACTTTTCTGCTCCGTATGACTCAGTTAATCACTGCTCTTTGACAAAACCTTTTCAAGCACCTCCAAAACTTGTGCAAGTTCTGCTGCACTTCCCACACCTCACAGCTCAACCTGACATCTTGTCAGACAAACCAGTACTGATAGACAAAAGTTTTCAAGAGACTTCCCAAATTGGAGATATGAGCAATTAACCCCATGCATAGGTGAAGATCCTTACAATTGTCAACAGGTGATAACACTGCTTTATCCAAAACAACTCTGTATATTTGCAGCCATTTCAACTGTTACTACAATTCTAGAGTTATTTCAGGGGTTTTCCTCAAAAGGTTCTCAAGGACAACTGATCTGCCACTGGCAAGTTTGTTTCTTTAATAAATCTCAATCCTAAAGCCTATCCAGGTTTAGCAATCAATGAGGGTTCACAAAAATCCTTAAACAAAACAAACAACAAAAAAGCCTCTCTTGCCTTTTATGTAATATGTACTGTTTCTCCTCAAGGACACACTTTTCCCTCCTCTTGAAATATTAACTACTGTCCTTAGATTCTGCTATTTGCTGGAGTATCCATCATCATTGGCTTTCAACACTTCTGTGGCAGCAACAACAGCAGCTATTTTCCTTTATTCTTTTATCTAAGAGAGAAATTACACACAAACCTGAAAGTTCTGGGCCTTATACACTGACTACTGCTTCTTAACTGTAATTGTGCACAGAAAGCTGACTTTACTACTTATTCTTCATTTTCCACAGAAAACAAATGCTCCCTTTTTGCTCTCTAAAGACAGATTCCTTAACAACCCCAGCCAATTTCTAAGTTTTCCCATAAAAGTTCTGGCAGTCACAGGAAGGAAAAAAAAAGTCTACAATGAGGAAAAAAGTATTTGAGGAATCAATTTTTAAATGTAGGACTATAAATGGAGGCGTCAGTAAATTAACAGTAAATTAGCGTTATCAAAACTGAAACCAAATTGACTCTAGCATCCTGTAAGACATGCTGCACACTTTGCAGAAGAGCAGACGCTCTGTGATACCGTGACTGACCTCACGCCAACCACGCTCGCGCTTCATCCCTGCACAACGTCTGCCTGAATCTGGGGGGACAGGTGTGTCCAGAGCCTCTTCTGGGCAAATCCTTGCCATGAAAGGCAGAAGATCCAGGAGACTCCAGACACAGCACTGCAAGCAACAGCACGGAGAAACCCAGCGTCTTTCACTCACCCTTCCTGCAGTGTCAGTCACAGACCTAAGGTTGTTTACTCTTCCTGACAGGACCCTGCTACATCACACACTGTGCAAGGGCTGCACCTCAGCTGAGAAGTTTGTAAGAGCAAAGTTACCAGATGGAGCCCCAAGCAGTCGAGGTGTTTTAACCTGCATGCTAATATCTCTCTCAGTATATTAGCTCTCAGGCTATTGGTCTGATTCTGTGTGCAACAAGGCAGCAGTGGCTCTGAGGAGATATGCCATATATCAACACACAGCTCTTAAGTTCATTGCAATACAAAAACCCTATGAGTATAAAACCCCTGAGCTCAAACTGGTTGCTCCAGCTGCTTTTGGAAACACTGCATGCCACCTCTCAGCTGTTCATTTCTGCTGCATGATGCAGAGATAAACAATTATACAACACAAAGCGCTATTTCTGCTGCAAAATCAACCAGCAGAGGGAGTTTACATCTCACGGCTCTGACATCTCCAAAACGATCCAACCACCTCAGTATCCAAACAGGAACAGAAACAGCAATCACTCCTTGAATACAACTTAGACTAAAAATAAGCAAGAAAAGACGACTTGTAGAAGAAAGGAAACTGAAGTGGCCACATATTGTGATGAAAAAGAAACTAACCTCGGGGTAGGCACCAACATGAGGGGGAAAACATCTGCATCTGCTCACAATTTTAAAAAGCCACATACTTTCGGAGCCATAGACCCCTCAAAAATTCTGTGCTAATCTGCTACCTACACATTCATCTCCTCAGTAATTTACTTACTAAATAAAAAGCCTGCAAGCCAATTCACAGTGGCACATGAAAGACAAACATGAATCCCTGCCTCAAAAAAAAAAAAAAAAAAAAAAAGGCAGCGTTTACAAAATGCTTTGTTAAAATGATTTTAGATACCGCTCTACAGAGTTTATAGTTCAGCTAAATAAATCCACGCTGGATAGAACAATAGCCTAACACAACATCCTACCGGGACAACAGTACCAATTGTCCTCGCAACAAGAAAACCTACAGTTAGCTCCTCAAAGATTATCCCCTTATTTGCAAAGGCTGCTGGAACACAATTGCATGTTTGTTTGTTTCAGTCTTTTCTCAGGCTCTAATGTTGCAGCTTATTCCAGCTGGACAGCCCTACTCCTGCAAGAAAAACTGCAGGCTCAGGCCTTCGTTTCTCCTAATTGTCTTTGGGAATTATGAACAGCAGTGAGAACACAAAAGCTGGGATATCTGGCTTTAGAACAACACAGAGTGACGGGCACACTTAATCCCTTTTTAATGTGAAATACACCTTAACCAAGAAAGAATCAAGTCTTTCACACCACACCGATCTTCCCCCAGTCTACGTTTGCTTTTTTTGATTTCCTAGTTCAGCATTGAGAAGGAATATGGAAACAATATACTGTTAATTATATTAACAACACAATTGATATTAAGTAGATGTATAAACCAAGTGACGTTACTGAGGCACTCTCCTGCCAATGAAGAGACTGCACTCCCTGAAAACATGTGCCTTAACTTACTTTCCTCGGACCTTGCAGAAAGCAAAATTTCTATGGCCAAACTCATGTCTTCCAAACCTCTACACAATTTATTTTCAGGTGCCTTTAATGAGCCATACGGGGAGGAAAGAATTGCTGATCCAAGGGCTGACAACCAGACCTGCTGTTTGCTTTGAGCTGCCAGCTGAGAGAGATAAGCAAGCAAAAAGCAGCATCATACACGTGAACGCTACTGAACTCGACTGGTTTAGCCACGGGAAACTCACCCTTATGAGGATGACAGTCATCCACCCACCACAACACACCTCCAATTACAAAACCGTAATTACCACACTTTTTTCTTTTTTTTTTTCCCCTACGTCGAGCCATCAGTGCAACTTATCAAATCCATTCACTGAGGACAAGACCTCTTCTAAAGCAATGCTCGTCTTTCAATCGGGTGTACAGAGAGATAAGCATTTAAAAGGAAACATTCATATTAAGGCACTAAAGAATGAATGCATCTTCCAAATAGCTTCTAAAGTTTTTCCTAAAAATCTCTGTGCTCCAAACACATTTCCATTTATGATCCCTTGTACCCTTTTCTCTTAATCCCACCCCTTGTCGGAACGATTAAAGCCCATTTTACCTTCCGTCAGTAGAGGACAACACAAACGGGTCACTTGAACTTCCTAAATCAGAACCTTGCAAGTTCCTTATGAAACAGGTAAATATTCCCTTACAGTTAATTTACAAGAGCTTTCTAAACTGGAACTCTGCAAGTTCCTTTAAAAACAAAACAAATACCCATTCGGCTTAGAAGAAGCGCCATAAAAAGCCGAACAAACGCTGTAAATGTTCATAGAAAGCCGGGCGCAGAAAAACAAAAACAAAAAGCGTGGAGTTTTTCCTGCCCCTTTTATTTCTTCTTCTTCTTTTTTTTTTTTTTTTTTTCCCTCGACCAGCCGGGTACCTCAGTCAGGCTTCAGGAAGCCGGCGACAAAGGGCAAGGATAAACAGAAACACCACGAACCAGGAAAATAAAGGAGAAAAAAATCAGTAAGAACACGCAGCGTCAAGTACATGCAGTAGGAGCCTTCCAGAGGGCTATGGGGAAAACTGGCTAGCGGCGAGACAGAGCGCGGGCGAGGGTCCCCACCCCAGCCCTGCTGTGGCGACGAGGACCCTTTCCCTCCCTCTCTCCTGTCCCCGCTCTCCCGCTCCGCACCCTCGCAGCCCCCGGCAGCCGCGGTGCCCGCCGCAGCTTCGCGGCGAGGGGCGGGCGCTGCTCACCCGGTGCCCGCGGCAGGTCCCAGCGGGCTCCCGGCGGGCTCCCCGCGCCCGCTCCGCCCGGCGCGGCCCCCGCGCCTCCCGCCCGGCGCCGCCGCTCGCGCTGCCCCTCACGGCCGTCGGGGCCGCGCGCGCCGCCGGCGCCCGCGCACGTGACCAGGGAGGGAGGGGAGCGGGGGGGGCAGAGTGGCGCCGCATCACGTGACTCGCCAGAGAGAGGCAGGAGCGGCGGGGGGAGCCCCCCCTCCCTCTTGACCGTTCGCGCGCGCCCCGTCACGTGGGCGGCTCCTCGCTCCCTATTGGGCGCCGCGGGAGTGCCGGGCGCGTGACACGGGCCCTGCGCCGCTATTCCCCCCCTACCCCGGCGGGGCGGAGAGCGGGGACAGGGGGCTGGGGGTGACCCCGGCGGGGCGGAGAGCGGGGACAGCGGGCTGGGGGTGACCCCGGCGGGGCGGAGAGCGGGGAGAGCGGACAGCGGGCTGAGGGTGACCCCGGCAGCAACCAGAGCCCAGCCCCTTGGCCGAACACCGCCGTGTCAGCCAGACCATGGCACCGAGTGCCACGTCCAGCCTTTCCTGACGCACCTCCAGGGACGGTGACTCCGTCACCTCCCTGGGCAGCCCCTTCCAGTGCTCGGTCACTCTTTCTGTGAAGAAATTCCCTGGCACAGCTTGAGGCTTTGTCCTGCCGTCCTGCCACTGAATTACCTGGGAGAAGAGGCCGACCCCCCACCTGGCTCCACCCTCCTTTCAGGGAGCTGCAGAGAGCCATGAGGATTCCCCGAGCCCCCTTTTCTCCAGGCGGAACAATCCCCTCAACCCTGAACTCCCTCAGACGCTCTTCGTAAGACTTCGCTCCAAACCCTTCCCCAGCTCCGCTGCCTTTCTCTGGACCCCCTCCAGCAGCTCAGCGCCCTTCCTGAGCTGATGGCACCGTCTGCCCCCGCATCCTCCGCGGCGCGGAGCCGAGGGCAGGGCGGGGTGGCCGAGCCCAGGCTCCCTGCCCTGGGGCGGGGGAGCGGAGCCCGGCTGCGGCAGGATCCCGCTGGCTCTGCTGCAGGCTGCTGCCAGTGAGGCTTGGGTCCAGATGGATCCCAGAGACAGGGCTAAGGGTCTTCTGACACAGTCACTCAGCGACTTCTCTTCATTCAAAAGTATTTAGGCAGCCTGTAAACCCTTGCTGGACCTCAGCATTGGCAGTCTTGTCCCTTTACTGTTCCATTTCAACACCTGCAGATCAAGTAGGGAGGATCCAGGAAAGGGAAGATTGGAAACGGGCCTTCCCAAGAGAAGTCTTTTGTTGACACAAAGTTGTTACCAGGAAATGGTTTCCTCCTTTCCCAAAATGTACTTTTTTTCCAGACAGTGAGTTAGAAGGCAGCTGGGGGTTGCAGGGAGTGGGGAGCTGGTGGATCTGAAACACAGAGCAGTAAGGTCAAGGCCATTGGAGATATCAATCTCTTTTTGAAGGTCAATTTAAGAAAAAGCTAAATTCAAAGAAGAAAAGAAAAGAGAAAAATCTATTTCAGTAACCCAGGGATCAAGTGTGGATGGGTTGCTCTGAGAGGGAATCAATGATGCTGAAGAAATTCTCTGGAATATGAGGCTAGGAAAGCACAGTGGTTGGTCCAGAGTAAAAAGAGAATTTTCCTGCCAAGTTGCTGCTTACTGTGCTGCCAGCATCAGGAAAGTTCTGCTGAATACATTGTGGGAATTCTGGAGCAACAGAAAGAAAAGGCATAAATAAGATACATGGAAAAGTGTCATCAGCGCCTCCATGGGAGGCCCAAAAGAGCCAGAAAGGGAACATACACAACACTTGTTTTCAGCTTGTGTTTGTGGCTTCGTAAAGGAGTTGTCTGTCAAGAGCAGCTGCCTTTCCTGGCACTGCTGGGAAATGGTGCAAAGGTGGAGCTGCATAAACAAAAATGTGATTTAAGTTCTGCAGGACAGCCCTGCTTAGTTACCATATGCAGAAACCCAGTTGTTATAACAAGCACCAGAACACAAGCTCCAAGTCGGGGGCTTTTTTTCATTCACATGGGGTTATTTTTCTTCTTATTAGTTATCACTAGTTAGTTTTCACATTAATTTTATTATGCAATAAGTCCTTAAAGAGTAGTTGCAGGCAGTTTATATTGTGTCTGATCTTTACAAGCAGCTGAAACAGCTACAAAAGTGCTCTGTGTGGAGCAGAAATAATTTTATTATCTTGCAAATAACTAGTTTCAGTCCTTTTTCTCTCAGGATGGCTTTTTGTAAAAGCCGGCAATAACAAAAAGCAACCTTCTTCTAACATTTCTTTTTCTCTGAGGAAAAGGATTATGAAACCTTATATCCGATTTGGAAAAGTTATGACCGACTGGAAATGTTATGAAATCATTAAATAGGCCAACCAGGCAAAGCAATGCTATTCAGAGACAAGTTTTGTAGAACAAAAGGAATTGTTGCCCAAGACACCACACAGATAATGTGTGTTGCTGGCCTTGGTGGGTCAGCTCAGGTGCTGATCCTTCTCTCTCACACCAATAGCCTCAGTTTACATCTCTTGATATCAGTAGCAGGTGGCTGGGAAGGGCTTTCCTCAAGTGACCAAAGTGGGAACACTAGAAATTTGAAATGGAGAATAGCTTGGCATGAAATTATATCCCGAAACCTAATGAAACCTTATTCTGTAATTTCATTCCTAATGATATGCTGTCAGGCCCAGAGATCACAAAGGTGTGCATAGTCATAGATAAACCCAAGTTTACAGGAATTTATGATTTTGTTAATTGCGGATTTAAAAGCTTATTCTGTATCTGCAGCTCTGTAAGTGAACGCAAGCAGTGAAGAGTTGTGATGACAAATCTCAGTGACCTGTTAAATGATATTAAAGGAAGAAAGTTTTTCGAAGTGTTTCTTGTTTTTCTCCTCATTAAGCAGGTTTTTTTTCCCATCAGTAGGCTAACTGTTTTCACTCAAACTGTGGAGTGTTAGGATATGATGCCAGCTAAATCTGATGTGAAAACAGTCTGGAGGTAAATGTGACGTGCGTGGAAGTGACATCTCACTCCAGTTCTGCTCTGCAGTGCTCACCATCAGCTTCCTGTGGCACACAAAACAAACCTACAGCTGCTGTTCAGCAAAGCCTGTTTCAAAGTGATCCAGCTGCAAGAGGGTGTCGAGGGCCTCCCCCTAAATCAGAGCAGGAACTCTGACATCTGCTGTTTGGCAGGAGCTGATTCCGCTGGAGGCAGTCTCTCCACTGAGAAATGTGTAGGAAAATATTGACACTCTGTGGTCAGACAGATAAAATGCAACTCCTGAAATTTCACGGGTTTTCGTCACTTCCATTTTACAAAACAGAAATGTAAAGAACAATTTGTAGCTTTTATTCTTGTTGATAATTTCCAGTATCTTTTCAGTAATTTTTTTTTAATTAGTATAAAATATCCTAAACAAGCAAGCTAAGACAAATATTAAAAACAAATTATAAAACAAAACTTTGCATCCAAACTTCCTGAATCTGAGGAGCACTGAGAGTGAGACTCCACTGTTGCTCTGGAGCCTGTCAAGTTGCACAAAGTACATTTTCAGGTCCATGCTTGCACTGTCTTTTTAATATGTTTTTCTTCCTCTGGAAGTGGAACAAGGGAAGGCCACCTTAAAGGGAGCTGGATTTGAATATTGCAAAGCAGAATTTCCTACAGACTAATCTGGAGAGGTGAATTTCATCAGCATACCTCCAAAGTATAATTTTCACTTCCCATAGAAGTAACATAGAAGATATTACCTATATTATATTTAGTGCTGGTAGGGAGTAGGGTTCAGCATCATTAGATAGTCTCTTTAGGGCTTCCTCTCAATAGAAACCAAAAGAATATTTTAAAAGCCCCCCAAAACCGCCCAAAAGCCACTCCTTGCTTCATGGCTTTTACATTCAACAGATGGAGAAGCAAATACTAGGATACAGGAGCCTTTTTTTGGCACACTTAACACTGATGTTTTTGTAAGCATACACATATTTTTGGTGCTTTTTTTCCCCTCTTCAACTAGAAATATTAATAATAGTGAAGGATTGAGGTTAAGGCCTCTCACGGTAGTCAGAACTGTAATTTAATTAGTTTCTAAGGTGAAAATGGCTTGTGTGCAGTATATGGCATAGATGAGTGTATGAGTGTGCCCTATTTCTCCACATTCACCTTGTTGTCGTGGTGCAATGCAGGGAGTTGTGGCAGGGTCGGATGCCCAGGACCTGTCCCACTGTCCCTGGCCAGGGAGCAGGCAGGCTTGGGGCACATGCAGGGGCACCAGCAGCTCTGGCCATCAGGCATCTGTGCTGAGCAGGATCCCTCACCCCTGGGCATGTTTGTGTCCTAGTGGCTGCCGTCCTCCAGCACAGGGATGGGTCCCAGCAGGCCAGACAGGTGGGGACTGAGAAGAGCCAAGGACCAAGCTTCCTCTCTTGGGAACTGTGACCTGGCATCAGCGAGGGTGCAGCAGGTGAGCTTTTGTGCTTTCCAACTAGAGTCATTCCCTACTGGAAAGATTTAACTTCGGAAAGCACAAAGCTGATAGTCTATCTGCTGCCAGTTATGCTACCAAAAAACATTTTCCTTCACCAAATGTTTATCCCAGGAAATGAGGGGAAAACAAGGACCACAGGATGAGCTGGACCCTGAGAACAATGTCCTATTTCCAACCCCACCAGGAATACCCTGGAGGTACCAACACCTCTCAGAGTACTTGATGGACACCTGAAGGACAAGTGCTGCTGTGTCTTTTGTTGTGTGAGTCGTGTCACTCTGAACTTTAGGGTGTTGGTACAACTTTAAGATCATATCTTGTCAAGAGACATCACTGCAGGGAGGCTTTTCTAGGGCATGTCGTAGCCTGTGGCTGTCTTGTGTAACTTTCAGACTGTGCTAAGCCATGTTTCAAGCCTCTGGGAATTGTCTCGGGAGGAAGCAGCTTGCCTTCAGCTGCCAGCTCTCACAGCTACCCTCTGACCCTGCTGGAACAGGGAGCTTCCTGGGCATGTGCCAGGGGAACTGGCATGGCCTGTGAGCAGCAGTGAGTTTCCTGCGGGCACGCCACAAATCGGGGGCAGAGCAAGAGCAATGGAGCAGGATGCAGGAAAGAAAAAGGCCAAACTTCTCTAAGCCTGAACCATCACATTTGGCTTTGTTGTGGTTTTAGCCTGGGCCCCTGGCTAGGTCAAATCCAGTGATCCTAGCAGGTCCACAAGGAGCTCTTACAGGCCAAACACAGGGACAAAAGCACATCTGGATGGGGAGGCACCCTCTGCCTTTGCTGGTCTGAGATGTACTTGTTGTTCCAAGCAGATGCCATTTGGATGAACGCTCACAGTAAGGACCTGTTATTCCTGGTTCTGTGAAGAGTTGTTTTCCTGGAGCTGCCTTCCAAAGAGGTGGCAGAGGTTGGAACAAATGTGAGTTAATATAGTGATCAGGACAAAATCCCTGTAATTGGAGTATTTGGGGCATGGGAAGGAGGGGGGATTCTCTCCTATATTACAAGTACTGATTATTGCTTTTTGGGGGATTAATATCTAGGAAGCAGAGAAATGTATGCCTAAAAAACAGCAAACAAATAAATTGAAATTCTATGAAACTATAAATGGAACTAGCATTGCTCCTGAGAATTTGGGGACATGAAACACAAGACAAGAACATTTATTCTGTCCACAGAAGACACAGCTTGAATAGGGACTGTCCTTGTCTCTGAACAGAATGTCTGAATTATTTAGTACCTGGCCTTTCTGTTCCAGCAATAGATGCACTCAGAGCTCATCTTGTCTGCTTTTACTTTCTTTTCTTTCATTCTATCTTAAACAGACTTGTAATTGCTCCTATGTATTATTTATTGGAAATACTATGCTTTTGTAACATAGCTGTGGGTAGAACAGGCTCTGTAGGCACAGGCTCTGTATTTGGAATAATTGTCAAGAAGAAAGAAAATAGGTTGGGGTTCAATATATAAGCGTGTAAAAAAAGAAAAAGAACATTGTGTTTCCTCTATTTGCCCATGAATTACTGTATTCCGTGCCCCAGAGAATCTGAAGGGAATCACCAGTAAAACTATGCTTACTTACATCCTTTCTTCTGGCTTTATTTCTTCCTTTTCCTTTTCCTTTTCCTTTTCCTTTTCCTTTTCCTTTTCCTTTTCCTTTTCCTTTTCCTTTTCCTTTTCCTTTTCCTTTTCCTTTTCCTTTTCCTTTTCCTTTTCCTTTTCCTTTTCCTTTTCCTTTTCCTTTTCCCTTTCCCTTTCCCTTTCCCTTTCCCTTTCTCTTTTTTTTTAGAAGCAGCCTTCTTCTGTAGCATGTGAGGGAATGATGCAAAGAGTCTATCACATCATATTTCAAATGTTCAATTATTCACTGAAGGGTAGAGTCTCCACCCCTGCTTCCTGTACCTATATTTTAATTTACTTGAAAGAAATAATGGTACTATGAATGTCTGGTCAGATTAAACAAATGTGTGTCACTGCTGCTTGCCAAGTTTCAGAGAAGCTGAGCAGCAGCAAAGGCAGGAGAAACATGACAAGATCAAGACACAATTCACTTGACCCACGGTTATGTCTAAAAATGCGAACTATACTGATCTTAAAGGACAATGAAATGTCGGAGGTAAGGTTATTCCAAAATGGTGAGCAAGCAGATCAAGGATTTATTTTAAAAAGTGAAGAACATGGACGAAAAGAAAACCCTCAGGCAGCAACACACACTTCAGGGTGTGCAAGCAGTGTCCTGAAGGGCCAGAATCCACAGCACGTTACAGTTCTCTTTTTTTATCCACATCTAGAGAGTTTCCTGCCTATTTTGCACTTGCAGACTGGTTTTAGAACAGATGACACGTGAATATACGCTGTACAATTTTATTGTTGAATCTTGAGAAAAAAAGGCTTGAGGAAGTCCTTATCACTGTCTTCCAATATTTAAAGGATGGTTACAAAGAAGATAAAGAATCCCTTTTTACAAGGAGTTTATGGAAAAAATGAGCAGTAATGGGTACAATTTACTCCTGGGGAGATTCTGACTGTGCACAAGAGGACAACTTTTTACAGTAAGAACAATCTGCCATTGGAATGATCTCCCCTGGGAAGTGGTGTGTTCCCCAGCATGTGGGGACACTTAAGATTTGGCTGGAGAGGGTGCTGAGCCTCTTTTGGACCCTCCTTTTGCCTTGAAAGGTTGGTTGGACCAGATGATCCTCATGGTCCTTCCAACCTGGTATTCCATGATTGTTAAAACCCGTCTTACACATCCACAAGCTGCATAAACCTTGTGGAGGCTCTTGGTGCCAGCCAGCAATGTGGGTTAACAATGGGAGAGACATTTATCACAGAGGTATCTTGCAAAATGTCGTCGGTCTGTTTTGCACCCCTTGCTATCCCATGCAGCCTAAGTGGGCTGGACTCACTGTGTTCTTTTTATTCTCCTGCATCTTCCTTTCTGTAAAAGATGGAAAACTGAAGTATTTTGTCCCCAGAGGAAGAAATACAACTCTCAGTGATCAGCTGACCAGACAGTCCCTTCCATGCTCTGAGCTGAACTTTATCCCCAGCGATGCCTGTGGACATGGAGCTGTCATGTGGAGATTATTGCTGAGGAAACTGCATCTCCCACAGATGCCTCAAAAATTCCCCTGTGGTCCCAGGGAAGCAGAGGTGAATCCCATTTCTTTCTCAAATGAAGGTGGCTAGAGAGCAGCTCTGCCCTGCTGTGAGGTGAGGTCTGCACACCTCTGAGCAGCCTCTCAGGAGCAAAACCCACCCAATAGAGAAGGGAAATCAACACTGGCTTTGCTGGGACTCTGCTGGCTGTCCTCAGCAGCTCTTGCACAAACGACTCTGGGAGTTGTTGCAGCAGCACATTTTTGCCTCTGGCATGTGAAGTGGAAGGGATGCTGTCTTGTTAAACAGTTTTCTGTTCTTTTAGAGGATTTTTGTACCCCCTCAGACACAGAGGACTGACTTTGCTTCACTTAAAAAACCTTAAAATGTAGCAAATACTTTGATGTAAAGAATTTTATGGATTTTTGCCCTAGGAATAGCATTTTGACTCACTGTATTTCAGTGAGACATTTAAAAAACATGCTTGTGTGCATTTTTAAAAATTGCTGTTGTTACCATTTGCACAAAAGGTAATAAAAGCTGATGATACCGTGATTTGTTTTGTACTTTTTAACGTAAGACTGGGAGAAAAATAGCTGTCTTCTTGCCCAAGAGGCTTTAAATCCACACCCTTGAGCTGTGATTCAGCAAATTCCCAGAGTAACCCTGGTCTGAAACCCGGGTTCCTCCTTGTCCTGTCCTGCCGGGGGTGGATTTCTCCTAGACAAGCCAATGAACAGAAGCTCATTTACTTATGCATGTGGTGAGGAGGAAACTTGCTCCACAGTCTCCCCACCTCTTCCTGCAAAATGTGAGCTCTCTTTTGCACCAGTCCCTTCGGGTCCTGAATGAGAAGAAGCGAGAGGCAGCGGGGCTGGGCTGTAGAGGCTGCTGCTCTGAACATCGCTCGCTGGCTCCGCTGCACACCTCATGAGTGAATAATCGCTCTCACCTCCTCTGAGCTGCAGAGAGAAGCGAAAGCCGGCTGCCCGCGGCTTTCTCCAGCAATCCTAAGGTGCTCTCTCGGAGAGGCAGGACTGAGCCCTCTGTTAATGACTGACATCATCAGGGAAATACTCCTGCTTGGCTTTTTTGGCTACATTCCCCCGGCCCCCGCCACAGCCGGGGCAGTATCCTGATGGGGAAGCTGATCTCCAAAGGCTGGCGGAAAAGCGATGCCCGAGTTATCATGCTGGGGCTCGACTTCGCTGGCAAATCCACCCTTCTGTACAAACTGAAGAGCGGCCAGGCTGTGGAGACCTGCCCCACGGTGGGGTTCAACGTGGAGGCTCTGCAGACGCCCTGCGGCGTGTCCTTCACCCTGTGGGACGTGGGCGGACAGGACAGCCTGCGGGCCAGCTGGCCTCACTACCTGGAGGACATCAGCACCCTCATCTTCGTGCTTGACAGCACGGACACGGCGCGGCTGGCAGAAGCGAAGGCAGCGCTGGAGGAGGCGCTGGGCCACCCCGGCATGGCTGGCGTGCCTGTGCTCCTGCTGGCCAACAAGCAGGACGTGCCGGGAGCGCTGGCCCCCGCCGAGCTGGCGGAGGGGCTGCGGCCGGGGCCGCTGGCCGGACACCGCTGGATGCTGCGGGGCTGCAGCGCCCACAGCGGGCAGGGCCTGCAGGAGGTGCTGGCCATCCTGGGAATACTGCTGCGGGGCTAGGGCAGGGCTCCCAGGAGCAGGCAGACGGGAGGCAAGCTCCAGAGCAAACCTGAGCCTCACGTGGGCCCTTCCCACTCACGGCTGCCAGCAGGTCTGTCACGGAGGATTCCGGCCCCTGCAAGGAGCAGAGCTGCAGCTGGCACACGCTGGGGATCACCCAGCTCCTCACCACCACAACCCGCCAGGAGCATCTCTGAGCAGGACTCCCGTCGTGGAGCAGTTCCATCTCCTGGATTCTCATCTCTGGCTGCAGCCTGTCCCACTGTCACCACGTTCCATTCATCCACCGCACTTGTGTGTCCAGAGGGTCAGCAAGGATGCTGTTTAACACTTATGAATTGTAACAGAGATGTGTGCAAGGGACAGAAGTTTTCTTCAGATTTCTTCTATTCTGCAGCTGCCAGTCCAGATGCATCTATCCACGAGGGGAGCTTGCATGTGCCCCATGCTGCTTCTCTCAGCACGAATCACATGTTCCTTGGGTGGGAACGCAGAAAGGCACTGAAAGGAATGGCTGAAAGGGAGCAGAGTAAGCTCAGGAGTTTAAATGGCCGAGCAGCTATTTGGTTTTAGTGTGGCATCTACGGGTATAATAATCTTCAATCTATGGAAGCAAGCCAGGCTTTGATGGTGTAATGCAGTTCGAAGATGTGTGTATATTAGTTTGTGCATTTCTTCTGATGGTTCTTTCTTTCTCCATTCATCATTTTTATCACAGAATTATTTAATGAAAATGGTCTCTCATTTTCCTTGGATTATGTTTAAATATAAAGAAGTCAGACCTGACTTAAAGATGCTTGGAAATACTTCTCCATGGCCAGTCAACTTCTAGATATCCCCATGGTGGCCCAAACAGCCAAGACAAAACCCTGTCTCTCAGATTTTTGAAACTGCATGGGACCACTCCACATGCATTCATGCATTTGTTGGTAACCATGGGCACTTATGGGCACAGGCAGGTTGGTGACCAAAGGTCTCTCCACACTCAGCTGTGTCCAGGGCAAATGAAAACACCCCTGGCAGCTCACAAGAGGATCAGGTCCCATGTGGCAGTGATGGTCTTTGTCCAATCCTGCTCAACCTACCATTGGAAAGATCTATAAAATGTGTGCCTGGGGCTCCCTGTATCCAAGATTCTGTTTTCCAGAGTTAAAATTAAAATACTTCATAGTAGTCCCTACTTCATTATTAAGTGGATGGAGGAAGGGGAGAGATGGGATACAACATTTTTATTTCTATTTTTCATTTTTGTTTCTATTCAGAAATCAGCTGCTTTCAAGGAACAGCATACTCAGCCTAGAAACACCAAGGAGAAATACATGGTAAAATCCTCTTCTGTTCATATCAAAGCATTTTACAGTTGTTGAATTAATTGTCCAGCTGTTACTGGTGCTGTTATTAGCCACACTTCATAGAAGGCAGCAGCAGGAATAGAGAGCTCAAACAGTCACGAAGAAACAGAATCAGCCATTTGTAGGAAAGTCTCAATAAAAGAATCCTTCCCAACTGTCTTAGCTGCATTAATGTAAAATTACTACGTGCTATAAAACAGTGCTGCAGCGTCGATGTGGCCTAAGCAATCACAGTTATGAGTATATTTAAACAGCACTGAATCATGTAATCAATTATATGACCTGTGTGCATGGTGAGGAGGACAAAATCACGTCCTCAGATCTTTGCAGGTGACATAAGCTGGTTGATCTACCTTCAGCTTGTTGCAGGTGGTCATTTTTTGCCTCTAGCACACAAGGCTCCAAATGACCTGTTGGCCATTTTGGACACAAGTTCTAGAGGCACAACACAGAAGGCTCTGTGCTGCATTGCCATGCCAAAAAAAATTGTCCTTGGTGAGTTTGCTGGTGTTTTGGTCTTGTGTCTCACATGGCACAAATCAGAGAATTGTGCATTAAGGTAAATACAACAGAGACTGAAAGGCTGTTGCGGTGATGTCTTACTCCTAAGTGTCCCTTGATGCCTGCATTTGGCTCTACAGGATTGACTGCTGGTAGTTAAAAGAGACACTGAAGCCTTCCCATTTGTCTCTGAGTGGTTTTTAAGCTCTTTAAAAAGATAAAAAATGGGCTCCTCTGGCAGCAAATAGAGATAACCACCAGCCTCTGGTGGACATCACCCATTAAAACTGAAAACAGCAAGGTGGGAGGTGGAGAAGAAAGGGCAATGGGAATCCTGAGTGTCTGAAGCTGATGAAGCAACATTCCAGTTACTGAAATTGTTCTCACTTCCCCTGAAGCAGTAATTTGGCAAAACACCCCATCTCATGGGGCATCATGTGATTTACCATCCTTGTTTTCTGGAATAAGGCTGTTCTGGACACTCAGTCCCATTACTCAGCCCATTTATGCCATTGTTCAGAGACTGTCAAAACAATGATGGGTCATAACATTTGAAATAGCAACACAGAGATTTCTTCTAATGATTTTTCTCTTCTCCTGTGTTGGACAGCTGCTAAAACAAGTCAGTCTAATGAACACTGCACTGCTCTAATCAAAGGCTTGCAGGACACTCAACCCAACAGCACTTAAATGTTTCAGTGTCAAAACTCCTGCCTGGTTCAAAGGGAGCAGCACGGCAGGAAGCAGCCAGCTCGGGGGAGGGAAATTTGTTACCTCTTTCCTGGCAATTCTGCAGGAGAGCCCCTGCCACAGGGAGTGATATTAATCCCTGAAACATCTCTCCTCATGGATTTCAGCCAGGAGAGCACCCTCCAACTTAGTTTCCATCTTCCTGGACACGTGATAGATGTCACAGTCTCGGCTCTGATTTCTAAAATAACACAGCTTCTCTCTGAATAGCAGGTAAAGAAAAATCCTTAGAACTTTGTTTCAGGTTCCTCACAAATTTGAAGCATCCTTCAGGTTATTTGTCCCACAGCCCACTCTGGTTGCTCAAGATCCTTTTTTAGATGTGGGGTTTTTTTTTCTGGATGGGTATTAACCTTTACAGTGACATGACCAGAATCCATAATTGTGCATTAATCTTCCCAGGCACCCCTCCACTGAGATGCAGATAATTACCTACCCTTGCTTGGAGCTGTCACAGCAGCCTCCCTGCCCAGGCCTATTAGCAATTCCAGCCCCTGGGCCTCCCAGGGGTTCTGCAGGGATCACTGCAGTGGGAGCTGCCACCATGTCTTGCTGTTTACTCAAGGACACCAAGACACTTCATTGCTCTTTCACACTATTTACAAAAGGACATAGCTTATTCCTCACTGATTTACTGGCTTTTCTGTGGGACTTCTGTGGTTTTAAAGCAATGTCCTGTGTATGAACCCAGCACAGATTTATTTTTTAATTCTTGTCAAGAAGTTTTCCATCCACCTCCAGAGAGCAGGAAAGCAGCAAACTGGGAGAAAAAAACCCAAACAACCAACATTAAAGCCAGGACTGACAATTCACCTTTTCCTCTTCACCAGCACAGGAAGGGTGACTCACCCTTTCCCTGCTCTCTTCACAGCTTCCATTTTCAGCCAGTCCACGACACCAAACAGTTTCTACTTGCACAGTAGCTGATTTCTGCTGTTGGCATTGTTGCTTTATTTTCAGATGGAGCTACGTGCCTTTTGTCCTGCAGTTTCTGGTGGAGCTTCCCTGATGGGTTTCAGTATTGCTGAAGGGCCTGAGATCCCAGGGCAGGGTGAGGGCACGGACAGTTGCCAAAAGTAAAGGGGAACAGGCGGGCACAGGGTGCATGAGAGGATCTGTGACCGGATGTAACATCAGGAGGAGAGTGTTTGGGCAGCAGCCAAAGACCTGGAAAATGCTCGGGGGAAGAAAGGTCAGTAAGAATTTTTTTAAAGGCTAAGAAGAACTTTCTTTTCAAATAAAATAGGAAAAAAAAAATTCCAATCCTCCCTTTTTTGTTAGGAGACAGGCTGTATAATGCAGTGAAATGTCTTAATTTTTCCTTAATACACGTAACAGCTGTAATTTCTTCCTCTTTCAAAACTCTGAAACACTACCTATAAAGATTCTCCACAGGTAACTCACCAACAAAAAGCAAGGACCAAAACCATGTGTGACGCCATCTCTTAAAAAAATCAAAACTAGTGCCAAATGGTATTAAAAGCCAGTCGTGCAATAATGATTACGACAAATGACAAATAACTGTTCAATACATCACAGGCTTCAAAGGGTTAATTAACTGGCCTTCATGTAAGCTTTCCCACACTTGACTTTTTCATGATGCATTTCCTTGAGTCAAAGCCCTGAGCCTGCCATCTGGATGTTGTTAAAAATGCCAGGTGAAGGCTGGGATTTGGGTTAGGAACTCATCCATGGCCAGGAGGGCATCACCCCCACATGTCATACTTTACACAGTATGACTTCCATAAAATTCCTGCCAAAAGGGGGAAAAAAAAGATAATTTAACCAACTGCTATGACCCAGACCTGAGAAGTGTGTTCCCCTCTGGCTGTGTTCCACCTGCCTCTCTGTGGTCAGACCAGGAGCACAAACCTCTGCTCCAACCCCACCTGGACACTTTTCCCCTCCAAAGTTTTAGTGCATTAAACCAGACCAGCACCATCAATGTCTTGTCTGCTAATTGCTGTGAGAAACAATCTCCCTGCAGATCTCTCCTAGAGCTGACAAACTGTTCTTTAATTCTCCCTTACCCCTCAGATTTTTATTAGGTTTTTATTGGCCTGTGCTGGCTTAACACATTTGGATGTGGCAATGAGGGTTTTTTTCCAACAGGCCACAACCACTTGCCCAAAAAACTCCTGCTTGCTGATCAGTGGCTCTGCAGCAACACCAGATAGGAGAAATATTTGCTTTTTAACCAAACAGTGGTGGGGTTACAAAGCCATTGGTTTCTGCAGAGAGTGCAGAACAAAGTCACATGGGCCCACGTGAGGTTTGATAATGGTGGGAAATGACTTTGGAGAGACTAAACTGGGGGTTTCCTGGGGAAGAACAATATCAGCTGAGAGTTGGGACCCTCATTTCCTGGGGGATGAAGGGAGAGTCTGTTCCGCTCATAAACGCACAGAATTTACACCTCATGATTTTCTGGCTTTTGACAACACTTAACATTAGTGCTTTTGCTTAATAATGGTGTAATGAAGACCAATGCTAGAAGTCCTTCAACGCTGGCACTGCTTTCAGAGACATGAGGTTTGTGTCAGTACATGGCTGGAGCACGGCACCAGCAGTCAGGTGTCTGCACAGCGTGCCTCAGGGTGGAGCTTGCACAAGGATGGAGAAGTAGCTTCTCCCTGTTCCTTGGAGGAGGCCAACACAGAGGCAAAACATGACAGACAATTCCTGAGGATGTTCCACTTCTGCATGATGGGGTGGACCCTTCACTAGCAAAGCAAGGGAAGCTCAGCCAGGAAGAGCAGGGGGTTTTTGGGCTGCAAAAAAATGGGAAAACAATCCTGAGTCTCCAGAGCTGCCTTGGGAAGAATGGGTGCGATGTCCACCATGCTTCCAAGAAAAAGCAGCTCTGCAAAAACAGTGCCTGGGAGTGACTGGGAGGGTGGGGGACATGTCCTGCTGGAGATGGCTGCAGGCAACCCCAGACCTTCAGGTGATACAGGTACCTTAACTTGGCAGGAAGGTGCTGACTGGCACCTTGGTTCCCCCAGGTTTTCTTCCTTGGAGAGACCTTTATTCTCCTGTATTTCCTCCCTGGAAAGAAGCGCTTGTGATTTACTTCAATGAGATGCCACTCTATCTTAAACAAAAAATTCAGACTCAACATTTTGTTGCTCTTTTCTGCCCCCTACCTCTCTTCCACATCATAAAAACACTCACATTGCTCTCTGTTCCCCCAGCACCATCAGCAGAGGTAACAAATGGCCTTGTTGTAGCCCCCCCGGCAGAGCTGAAGGCTCCACTGGCCGCCTCCACCGCTGCATGGCAGGAAAATTGCTGGAAAATGGATCCTCGGAGATTTAATTCTCTGGGAAAGATGAGGGCCTCAACCAGCGAGAGAGGCCATAAACAGCACAGAATGGCTTCTGAGGCTGTGCCTTCCCATGCCCTCAGGGCTGGCCCTGGCTGGCGCTGCTTTTGCCTGGCACTTGGATCAGCAGCCAGGGGAAATGCAGCCCCCCGACCGCCCAGGCCACTGCCACACGGGAGCATCTCACAGGCTCTGCCACCTTCCTCACAGGAGGTGCACCCTCACCAAATTCCTTCCGTCTCTTCGGTGCTGGAACTCAATGGATCTGCTTGCCACTTTCCTGAAGGTAATGTGCCCCAGGAAAGAGCTTTCGATGACATGCCTGCTGTGAGCTTTGAGACTGCATGAAATACCCACGATAAAATAGCAATATAAATAATACAGCTGTTAAAAAACCCCAAACAAACAAACAAAAAACCCCACCAAAACAAACACCCATGCCCTAAAAACAAGGGACAGTGTGGGAAATTTCAGTTGAAAATAAAATCTAGGCAGCCTCCAGTCAGTTGTTCATTATAACCCTGAGCAACTACACACTGAGTAAGCAGCAAACTATGTGCACACCAACTTTCTCTGGTGTAATGGAGGGGGACAGCCTGACTTGGGAAGTCCCCAGGCATGGAGCTTGCAGCTGGCACTGACACCCACCTAGCAAGGAGCTTTTGCTTCTCTGCCACCACTTCTGGTTCTCGCACCATCTTAGGCTGGAAGGAACATGGATGCAGTTCAGCAGCCTGTTGTCTGCTGATTTCCAAGCAGGGAGAAGAGAGCCTCCAAGTCCTCAGTGTAAACACCTTAGTGCTTGCAGTGCTACTCGTTGAGTAGGTGACTGGGACTGCGTTAAGAGCAAACACAGGCTCTGAGGAATACCTGTTGTGTTCTTGCAACTGGAAGCACGAAAAGCAATCCTCAGATTAAATCAAGAAAAATCATGGACCTCAGTAAACTTTCATTTCTAAACACGCAGGACTCACATTTGCAAACTTTCTTTCCCATCTTTAGGGGCCAAGTCTTCCTTCTATTAAACTAATACATAACTGAGGCAAGCAAAACTCCTGGAAAAATTCAAAAGTTTAGATGTTGACTAAAATATCAAATACAGAGAAAACTGTGACCTTTACAAGAAGTGATTTCTTCCCTTTCCATCTTTTTTTAATATTTCAAGATCAGACCTCTGGTTGAGTTCACATAGAACCACCTCCCTAGATACCGATAGCCACGCAAAGCTCAGCGGGAACACTTGGCTGTGTGCGGCTGACAATGAGGTTGCATTTAAAACGCCAGCAGCTCCATAGCAGGGAGAAAGGAACATGCTGCTGCAGGAGCAAGGTGCCACCTTGTTAATTACTCCCCTTGGACTGAGCCCTTTTCTCACCAAAGGGTTAAATATTTCACTACAGAGCCCTGAAATCTGAGAATCTGAGACTGAGATTACAGAGCTGGAAGTACTATGGCTAAGTGTCCAGCACATCCAGCTCCCTGTAAGCGTTCACAAATGAGCCAGAAATTTTTCCATGTAAGATGCAACATTTTAACAGCAGTTGAAACAAATACACATTTAAAAGGTGGGGGAGTTAGCGCCCCCCCCTTTGTAAAAAAATTTTTTAATATTTGTTCTAAAAGATGGTAAAGGCAGTGACTGAGAGATCTGAAACAACTGAAAGAGCACTTTCCTTTTGACAACCAACACATTTTTTTAAAATTTGCTACATATTTGACTTGAACATGAGAATTTGACAAGTCCAAATGCTCCCTCTACACCTATCACCTCCTGAGATTTATATGCTGCCGTGCTTGACATGACAAAATCTAACACCAGGCAAACCACTCCTAGAGAACCAATGTCAAATAAATACTCTTACAACTACTGGACCAGACCTCCTGCAGGCTGGGATCATCATGGCAAGAACAGAAGGAATTTATCCCTTGTTTTCAATGTTATAACATGCAGGCAGTATGCAGATTTCAGGGAGCTCTACCAGGATATTCAAGTATGAAATGCAGGGGAAACTAGTTGCGAACTGCATCAAACAGATAGGAACAATGATGGGTCTAATCTCACAGCTTCTCCTAAGCATTTCTCTCCACAAACCTAGAACTGAACTTGCTGGAGCCCACTGGCAAAATATTTCAATTTTATCCTCCCTCTTCATGTACAAACAATTTTGTATGGGCTCATCATCTGGCTCCATGAATTAGGGTCAAAAACAAGCAAATAAAACCACTAAAGATGATCAGCCTGCAAACAGCAGATGCAGACGAGCTCCCTTACACTTCATTTCAGCACATTAAAAAAATCCCACCAAAAGTTTTCCACAGGACCCTACTTAGGAAAGAGGATAGTTAATCCATGTTCCACACCTTGTGTGTCCCTGGAACCTTTTTAATGTGCAGAGCAAATGGACAACCAACTTCCTCCTGCAGCTCCTCCACTGTGTCCAGGGAAGAGTCTCCCTGCAAGGTATCTAACTGCTTCACACAATTTGCCAGTTTTCCTCTGAGGGTGTGTGGTGACATTCACCTATTCTGCTGCTATAGATGAAGGCAGAGAGCAGCCTAAAGGCTCCAACCTTCATTTTAAAACAAAAGAATCGTGTTATTAACAGTCTTAGGTGTGATAGACAAGGTTGAGATCTCTCCGACATTAAAACCTTACAACTGAGGTTGGAAAAAAATCAGCTCTTACGTTCCCTTACAAACTGGGACGCTGCTCACGAAAGCTGTATCATGAGTGCATTTGAACACGAAGCTGCTCGTGTGCCTGCAGCAGCAGCTGGAGAGCTCCGGGGCCACGCCAGCAGCACGGAGCAGACCTGTCCATTGCTGTTTCTGTGGCAGGATGATGCACACACAAACCACGAGCAGGAAGCAGAAAGCTGCTCTAGCTCCTAACTCTGCATCTTAACACGAGGCAGTTTTCCTGAGCAGCCTGAAGTGATGTCCCAGCCTGAAGCAGAGCTGTGCAGTTCAGGCAGCCCCAGCTCCCGCTGCTGTCAAGGTGACAGTGACAATCCTAACAAGCCCCTGCAGCAAAATCTCCCAAGGCTTTGCCTGTTGGAGCCCACAGTTTTCTACTGATTGGTTTTTTTTCATTTTCTTCCTAAAAAGGGCTTCCTAATGGCTTGGCATAATTTGTTGTCCTACATATGTTTGAATAGAAGTATAACTATGTCACAAAAAGGAGTACTTTTTATGCAACAAAATAGAAGGAACACAACACACTGCATGTGGTGGAAAGGACTAGTTTGAAAGACATTCAGAATCCAGAGGGCATTACACAAGAGCAGAATAACAAAGTGGGCCTCAACTATCACTGAGCCCATTGAGATAAAAAAAAAATCAATTAAACCTCTGCCTGTCAGTGGCTCTTCTTACTCATTTCTGTTTAGCAGGTCAAGCTAAATGGAAGTGTCGGTACTCTTACAAATATGGGGAACATTAAGATATCATCTAGGTTTTACTCTTTCTAAATTAGACATATCTTAATGCATTATTTATTCCAATGTAGTATCTTCCAAGTCCACCAGGTACGATCTAGAGGACAATTAACAGGTTGCAAAAACCCAACACAGTTCAGCGGGGTCAACTGAAAGCTGAAGAAACCAAAGGGATTAAACACCTCTTAGAAATTGGAAGTAGGTTCTTATGAAATCTTTGTCCTTTATATCCCCATGGACGAGCATTTGTAAAGATTTAAATGCAGCACTGGAAGCTCCTCTCCGTCTCCCAGCCACGGGGAGAGGGGTTTCTCCAGGTGGCTCAGCCAACTGACACAGAGGAAGGATGGCAAAGCCACAGCTGCAGTCACAGGCACCTTTCAAACAGTTCAAGTGCTCTCCTTCCACTGCTGTTGTCCCATAATTAAAGCAGGACTGCACTAATGAGGAGGCTGCTGGACAATGTGTCCAACAAAGTGTCTGACAGTTCCCAGCTGTTCCCAGGCAGCATCCCAATGGGGTCACTTGTGCCAGGGGGAGGGACACTGGCCATGAAAGGCTGTCTGGCCCAAGGCCAGCTTTGGTGCACACTCCCTCCCAACCCACACTGGGCAGGAGTTGGGCCCCATCCTGAGCTTAAATTAATGCTGAGTCAGCAATCAGCCTCACACCAGGAGCCTGGAAGGCTGTGTCCAGAGGTAGAAGACAACTGTGGAAGTTCCTTGACTCGGTCCACCTTCAAGCCTTTGAACTGAAGTTGCTGTTTCAATCATAACATGCAACAGCTGCAGCCCACTTACCACATCCCCTGTACACACCTGGGAAACATCTCCATAGAAAGTATAAAACTCCGTATCCAAAGTTTCAGAGATGACTGCATCAGCTTACTTTATTCATACTTGTAACATACTTCCAACTTTGATGCGGAGTTCTGCTAACTAATATCTAGTCAAAGACAAAAACCCCTAAGTCAATCCATCAAGACTAAGCAGTTCCATAACCTTCAAAATAAGTTCTTGAATGTTTTATAGTATTTGATAGCAGCTTTTTATTGGTTACAAAACCTAAGCCCATATACAAAATTAGGAACACATTTAGATGCCTCTTTGAAAGAACGTTTTAGTCTATTTTAACTGATAGTTTAAAAAAATAATAAAAACAATGCAATTTTAAACACTGTTCTGAAAACATAAAAGTGCAGCAATATACTTTGTTTCCTTTATTAACTATGAAATGGTGCAATCCCAATCAAAAGCTGATAAGGTCACAGCAGAAAGAACTGAGCAAGCACTTCGTCCTGCCTTACCCAGTTCTCCGATGTTCACTTTTATTGTAATGCATCGAGTGCAAGAAAAGGATCGAATCTTTACAGTAGAGGAAAACTTGTTCGGTATCAATTTGCAGTAATCTCCAGAATAACTGAGTGTAGGCTGGACTGGGTATGCATCAGTCTATATGGCGTACAGGAGACTAGACTGAATTAGAAGGGGGGAAATATTTGTTCACAATAACATCTGCTGGAACTCTAATTTCACAAAAACTTTGTGACCTTACCTAACTTTGACTTTTTATTGTTTAGTTTTTTAGCGAACACCACACAGTTTCAAGATTTTAGACTATAGTGTGTGAATAGGATGCAGTTACCATATGAAGCTTCAACTCAACTTCAGGGAAAAGAAAAAAGGCACAATGAACTTCAACTCAATTTTATGTGCACAAGAGTTGAAAAATCTGAGCCACCTTAAAGAGAAATTGATTCTAAAATTTATAAAACCTATAAATAATCAGAGGCCAAACCACTATATTAAAACAGATTATCTAGCAAGTAAAAATCTTGCAGTTTAAACATACGCTTGTATCCAGCTGAGATACAAGACAACTCACTCTTTAAAGTGGCTCCACCTTGGCAGATATATATTTAATGAATGCACACCTGCTATGTGTTGTTCATCAGTGGAAAAACAGCTGATCCACAAAGCTCTGATGGCATCTGTCCTTATCCTCATCACAGTAAATACAACCCACATCCAATAACTAAATTAGTTTAGATTTTTCTATCCCTTCACATCAATGCATTGGGAAATTACACCCAGTAAACAACAGCAACAAAACCAGTTTGTGTGATAGCTTACAGAATTTCAAAATTACCCATCTTCGCCCCAGCAATACGAAAATCCCTTTGAAAGCGACTGGGTCAGGCGATTTTCCAAAAGCAATGACTTCACATACCTTATATAAAGTTATTTAATGTGCGCTGCACATCAGGTTTACGCTGAGTAACGGCAGCTTCCATACAGCCTCACACATCAACCAGTTTGTATGGTTTAATCACATGAATAAGATTTGAGACTAACTTGTGAATTATTCTTCCAATACTCCAAGAATGAAGCTTTTATGACGCTTCTAAGTAGTTGCTGGTTTGTTGCCAACCACATCATCATAAGCACTGGTTACTAAGTAAAAAATAGTTTAAGACTAAATTACAGTAAACATGAAAGCTCCACAGTTTAAACCCAATATAAATCAACCATATCCAATTATCAATTTAAAACAGAAGATATTGACTACTGAAAGTTGAAAGCAAGATTCTTTTTAACTAATACATTTTTGGACAGAATTTTTTTTCTACAGTCTGGGACTCTTGCTTTCAGCTTAAACAGAAGTTCAAGTCCATAACAGGTTGTAGCTCAGGTAAAATACCATGCACAGCATTTGATTACTTCAAAACAGCAGGAACACACAGGCTGAAGTGAGTGGTCAAATAGGGCTCGCTGTTCTCAAAAATTAGGTATAATGGCAAAAGCTTTACCAGTCCAAATCTACAGTTCATTCTCCAACCCTGGTTTCTGAGGCAGTTAATGAACACACATCAATTACTGATAGCTGAAGTAGGTTTTTTTTGTTTGTTTTAAACTTAAGTGTTTAATCAATTGCCAAGTGTTGTGTTTTTATAAGTTACTTTTATTTCAGTTTCACCAATGAAATTCATTTGGCTTGCATTTTTGAATCTATTCTTCCACATAAAGTTTATGAAAATATGTTTGTGGAGGACGATGATGGAGGCTCAGAGCAAACTGGGCCCCTGTAAAGTCTTCCAAAATGTATGCATCATACCAAAGTGTCTTGATCCACAGCGCACCATTTTCCAAATAAACTACTTTTCCGTGGAAAGCCAATGTGCCACCACTATGGAATATTCTTAACAAAACTGCAGACTGCGGTTGTCAGCATGTGGCACCAGGAAAAAGGCAAAAAAAGGTAGTTGGGACTGTTAAAAAGAATTCTGAAACAGTTTAAGAGATCATGCATATGCATTTACAGTCCATGTGATAGTGATGTTTGGCAACTGCAAAGTGACCAATACATGGCTTGCTTTAGAAGCATCAAAACGAAGAGGCATGTGTGTCTTGGAGCCTTTTGTTTCTTCACTTGGTAGCCATCTGGTGGTGCTTCGTACTGGTGTGGGACAAGAGAAGCTGCACTTTTTTTGAACTTAAAAATTAAATTCTTTTGTTTGAAGGTTGGCCGTTGGGTCGAAGTTGTAAGTACCTCCTTGAGTGGCTTCAGGAATGAGACTGGGATCTTCATCGATCTACAAAACACAGCAGCAGAAACACGTGAGAGGCTGATTTCCTGCATCATTGGCTACACAGAGAAGAAATTCACAAATGTGCCTTTTTTGGTTTTTTTTAACATTATTGCAGTAAAATTAGATCCATTTTTCCAATTCAATTCCCCAAATATGTTTAAAAAGAACAACACATCAACTCTGTTCTGATACCATTAGGGAAACAGAAAATTGTAATGGTTAGGGACAGTGCTGCTGTTTGGTCAAAACAGTTGCTATTTTAGCTGTGCATTTTAATTTTAATAAGTGCCAATTTTTAGTACTTCTGAAGTTGCTAATCACTAGTTGTGGATTCCAAAATTAGTTTTGTACTTTCTCCCATTTTCTTTCAACATGAAAATACATTTTTATCAGCAGCTCATAGAAATACTTACATGAAGCTTAAAAGAGCTCTTAGTATCTCCTATCAGAATCTCAGGGATTTAGAACTACTCATTTCAGAGCAGTTTTATAAAGGTCTCATAAGCACAATCTGAATTTGGTTTTAAACCAGAAGTACTTCATTGCTCTATGGACAGAGTGAAAGGAATCGGCAGCCAACCTCACCCAGCTTCCTCAGAGCTGTTAGAACTTAGGTATTTACAGCCTCAAGGAATAGCAAATAACATGGTCAGCAGCAACAAAATGCACAACTTCAAGCCCTACTCATCCTCCTGAAAATCACCAGCTGCACTGATATCTGAGCCTCATCTGAGATCGTGTGTCATTCTGAAGCAGGAAAGAGCCCTTGTGTGTGGGGTCTGAACAGCCTGCTGAGACCTGGAGCTGCAGTAGTGCACACATCAGAACTGACTCACCTAAAATCTTTCTCCTTACTTTGGGTGACACTGTCTAAACCGAGGGGAAGAGATTGAGGCCTTTTGTTGACAGCAATATCTGTACGTCAGGCCCACATCAAGACCAAATCTGTTTTGGAATGTTCTGCAAAACCTTTTTGTTTTGATAAACCAGCACTTCTGCCTTCTGCAGGGATACTATGAAGTAACCCCACCTAAGCTCACCTGCCTTTAACACAGAAACTGAAGACAGGAAGCTGTTAGTGCAGATCCTAAAGTACAGGCTGTGCACTTTACAGGGCTCAAAGGGACAGATGGGATTAGCAGTGAAGGGACATTGGGCAGCCAGCAAAACCTCATGAGAACACAGAAGATCCTAAAGTGACAAAAGGCAAGAACATGCCTGGACAGTCCACCTTAACACAGCCAATCAGGCTACCACAGCCAATCTCGTCTCCCTAGAGCAATTACGGAATTTCTACAATTTTGAGTTTTGGAAGCTCCAGAAAACATAGTAACAATATAATAATCTGAAGGAAAGTCCTGCTCTTGAGTAAAGAAGGCATATTCAGCCCATGAGGCATAGATTAAATTCTGTTAATGTAAAAAGTAAGTGCACAAAAGGGAGTACTAACCTCAACAGGGATATTTTTTCACCCACATCAACCAGACTGTGCTGTTTAATTAGACACAGAAGTTTTAGCGTTTCTATGGAGACTCTCAGACACTACTCACAGAACCACCACAGGCATAGGGAACTTTTCACATATCTTAACCTCTGGTGTCTAACTTTCCAGTCACTTGATGGGCCCATGAATTGAATGTATTGACTCCTGAAGTTCGAGCTGGCATTTGGAGAGTTCAGTTTAGGAGAAGAACTGAAAAAATAGTTCTGCTAGGCGGTAGAACTACAGACACCCTGGACAGCCTAGGAAAGATAATTTGTCTTCGAACTGCATGTTGAAGCACTCCTCAGGAACATGCAGCCAGTAGCAGGAGGAGCTAGGACCAGAGAGTCAAAATACCTAATCTGGGTGCAACAAAATATTGGATGGTCTAGATCAAAGAGTTGCAGAAAGTGCCCATAGTTTTGACAACTCTTTTCATTGCAGAATCCAGACTGAGCAAATACAAGTTAAAATACAAAAATCTGAAAGTAAAGATCTGCTGCCCCTTTCAAAGACTGATGTACGAGAAAATAAAAAGCAGAAAAAATAAAAAGGAGAGCCAGAGAACTGTTTAGATTCTAATCACAAGTAATTGCACATCAATCTGACAAAATTACGTGAGCATTGATCAATTTCTTAGGCAGAACTAGAGTAGTCCTCTTGATTTTGATGAAGAAAAGTCCGGGTATTGAGAAACTCTTCAAAGACTTTAAATTGAGGGAAACTATACTGAACAAGGATCAGGAGAACTAACTTTGGAGATAATGTACGTTTGTGACCACTGGAGCTGAGGAACAGGGACAATGTACTTACTAAGCTAAGAGCACAGTGCATATACTTTTCCATCTTCAGCATACTTACATCATCACCAGAGAAATATTGATCTATAATTTCAAATGCTAGTTTATAAATGTCTTCATTCTCGTGCTGTTGCAAGGCTTCAATTTTCTCTAACCCTGAATAAAAGAAAATGGAGAAGAGTTTTGTAAGATTAATCCAGAGTTACTGACTACTTAAAAAAAACCCTGAAAAATGATTAAACATTACTACTGAAACACACTAGAAAAGATGTAGCTCAGTTTGAAAATATGATCTATACAGCACCTATCTTTGTCTCTAAGAGGAAAGAGAAATAGCTAGTGAACTTTATATGCCATGGAATATTCTGTTTTATGAACAATGAAGTCTTCTCTTTGTTTAGATAAAACTCTTCTTTTTTAAAACTTCTGTCTACTATATAACTTTTGGGTTAGTCATTCTGCTTTCTACGTATCCTCAGAAAGAAGCGGCTACATTTGTGTGTTGCCTGTAAGTTTAAACCAGCAAGGTGACAAAGCAGCTAAAACAGCAGTCCCATTTTCAAACTGGGTATGGAATAACACAAGGGAAAAGGTTCCAGTGCATTATGTTATTCAGTGTGTCTTTATTATAATACATTAATTAGCACATGTTGGACTGTGATAGTGAAAAGACTCCTCATCCTGCTTTGGTCTGTAATGAAATTATATCCTAAAACTGATTCCAAGGCAATGAACTAGAGCAAGAATTGCATGTTTTGCTGCAGGACAAAGTATGTGCAATTATCAAATGAAAAGAATTACAATTCTCATTGAAACCTAAAAAATAACCTGAACTACAGAAAGCTCCTTCAACAACTGCCTCTACACAGCCATCTCCAAACTGAAATAAACAGGAAAAAAAGTAATGTCTCTCATTAAAAAGTCTCCCTTGTTTACCCAAATAGCCCATGTTAAACAACACTCCAGTAAACAACAACAGCAACAAGGGGAAAACAGAATAACATCCAGCCAATTAAGTTTTTTAAAAGCCTAGTAAGCTCTTACCTCCACACTCTTCTATAATTTCAGCTATTGTGCTAGCCTCATCACCAGCCATTATCAGGATGTTTTTTAGGCCATCCAGCACCACCTGTACCACTTGAGAATCCTTTACTGAGAGTAGATTGCAGAATGGTGGGATTACATTTTGTTGTACGAGGTATTCAACCTAAATAATTACAAAACCAAAAAAAAATGCTTTCAACATTGTGCTTCTTTCACAAATAGTTGCATGTGCAACATTTTAGTGACAGCTTGAAATCCCACTGCACATACCTGATCTTTTCTCCCACTTATTGTCAAATTGCTAATTGCCCAAGCAGCTTCCTTTTGTGTCCCGAAGTCCCCCTGAAAAATAAAATAATTAGCTCATTAAAATCAGCATGGAAACATCGGTCAAACTTATTAAATCACAAACTCTTCATGTCAGATTTATAAAAAGAGGATGACAACTTGCATAGCTGATAGCTTGACTGACCTTAGCCAGCTGGTGTATGATCATGGGGATTAGCCCAGCATCTATTACAGCCTGAACTTGTTGCTGGTTTCCTGCTGTGATATTGGAAAGGAACCAAACTGCTTCCTACAATGGGATAAAGCAAAAAAGCAAAGCACTTTTAAAAACTAGTCAGCAGATGAAAAAAAACTCAACCAAACCTGACCATCTCAAAACGTAAAATCATACCATGAGCAATCACTAAACAGGCCTCCTCCTCAGTAGCACTTCTAGCACACAAACTTTACTGCACTGTGAAAGACAACAGGGAATCAATACAAAATTCATATGATTGATTCACAGGGCCAGATTCTCTCTCACACAAGGAGTGTCTCCATACATCAGGAGGAATACTGATGTAAACCTTATATCCACTTTGCACTGCTGGAGTCACAGGCTTTAAAGATAGGCTTTAAACTTCCAGTTTTATAAGGAAAATAGGAAAACTGGTAAAGCATCATAAAAAAAGGACTTGTCCTGTAATTCTATTATTGGCAGCTCAATAGTACCTTTCTATGATAAAACCTTTCTCTCATTTTCTTTGTGTAACATGAAGTGTTGTCCACAAATCTCATTTAAGTATCACACATGACCCTCTATCCTGTGACTTTGCTCAGCAGTTACTCCTTCAGGAGGTTCATCCACATAGCTACCACCTATCTTATGGCAGTTATAAATTCCCAGTTACAAAGGGGGATACTGGTCAAGACAATCCAGAACATCTTAAAAATGCTCCAATCTTAAGTAAAAGACGTGGCAAGCAGGCAGTTATGAAGCACTGCAGGAGAGGAACATGGGTTCCCACTTGTTTAGGGCTGTGTATCTTGCTCTATTTTCCATTTGCCTCTCACAATACAGCCTTGAAACAAAACTCAAAGCATTTCTGGACAATATTTTTTTACAAAAATAATTCCTTAGCATTCAAAAGAGCTCTTCATCATTCTTTACTAAGAGTTAAGAGGGCAGGCAAAAATAAATCACATCAGTTTGACTGTCAAAGATAACTTCTTCAGAGATCTTCACAGCTGACAGGGCCTGAAGAAACAGATTCCTCACAAATAGATTTCTCCTTAGTGATACACTATATGGGGGAATCACACAATCTAAACAAAAAAGCCTTCTCCTCAGCCAGACCATCTTTGCAATGGAAGACAGCACAATGACTAAAAAAAACCCAGATAACATGAAATACAGCTCTGTAAAAGGAGGCACTGATCACTTTCATCAAACTCTCCCTATTCCACCAGTCCTTGCAGCAGTGAAGTTGTTTCTGCCAAAAGGAAGGAGATGAAATGCAGAGACAATTTTCAGGAAAGGACAATAATACACACTCCTTCCTTGAAGGTGAACAAGTGAACAAACTTCACTATGAAAAGGTGGAGTGGGAAAACTGCATCAGTTTTATGCAACTCACTGGACTCAATTAAAATTATGAAAAACTGTAACTGAAGTTAGCCAGTTACTCACTTTGAAAATGAAAAGAAAAAGTATCTCACTCCAAAGCAAAACCCTTCAGTCCTCCCAGAAAGCATGAGGCATCAGCACCAATGCAGGGACACTCATTATGGCTGTTTGGTTTCAGTGCTAATTAAGCACCAGCCTCAAAGGCTGCATCTTTATACAAAATTGCTCACATGCCAAAAATAACAGCTGTAGGAAACTCCTCTGTAATATTCCACAGGCTACTGTTTCATTTCTTAAAAAAATACTTAGGAAAAGTTAGGAAGAAGCAAATCATACCTTGTTTATCTTCTCTTTTGGATGCGTCAGGAGATGTGGGAAATAAGACAAAACATCACAATTGAGAACAACTTGTGTCTGCTCATCAGTACCAGTTACTATGTTGCCTACTGCTCTCAGTGCTGCTGTCTGAATATCCAAAGTGGGAAGGAAAAAAAATTCCATGTTAAAGACATTGCTGTTACTTACGCTATAACAAAGATCATTTTAAGATGTCTCTTTATAAAAACACTTTGCAAAATACAATTTAGCACTTCATCCTCTGAGCTACATCAGAAAAATGGATACTGTTTCATCAAAAGACACAATACATCACAGAATAAATGCATTGCAGCTCAACTCAAAAAGCACAAAGATTACAAATGAAAAGAATATTAGAACCTTAGAAGATTAGTTCATCATGTACCTGATCTGTGTTACAATTCCAACAACAGCTTCTAGGCTCTATGTCTGCTGAGGCTGCTCACTTCTCCATTCAGCTTCACTAGGGCATTCAAAACCTCACAACTACAGAGTCTCAGGTGATTTCAGAAATGGACTTTACATCTTTATGTATTGGTCAGTAAATGCTTTTACTGCTTTTACAGAATACTGGAGAGACTTCTTTCATCAAGTGAACTACTCTTGACAAATTTCAAGACGGCCAAATCTCATCCAAAGTACAAACTAAACGAACATGTCAAATGCACAGACACACAGAAGAGCTCCATATTACAGCGGATGGTTCATAAAAAACCCAGTACACATTAACTAACTTTTAGTTTCACATTGTCTTTAAAATTTATCAGCTAAGATCAGTTAACCTTTCACAGCTAATTACAAATTTACTTTATTAAAAGGACTCAGCATTTGCAGGTATTTCCATACTCTAAAGATTGCAAAATACAGATTTTCCATGAGCTATTCAGACAGAATATGCAGAACCATGCAGGCAGTACCAGAAAGAGTGTATATTACTTGAATTCTGGAAAATGTAAAATCCATTCTCATTAAATATTTTAGGACTACAAAAGGAAGGCACCCCTGGTAATCACATAATGGAAGTTAATGTTTAACCTGTCACTTTATTTAAAACTGTGCTAGTACTGCTTTGCTTAAGTTTTCTTTCTTTTTAATATTTTTTCCCAGTGTAGGTAACATTTTTCCTCAGTTTTACCTGCACAAAATGTAGCTATAAATGTTCATCTCACTAACTCTACTAATAAACACTGTGAGGCACATTTTTTAGCAAACAGCATACAAAGGACTATTCAAACACAACTGAATCACACTTACTTGAACTTTAACCTCCTGATGACTCAGAAGGGGAACTAGAAAAGGTACAACTCCCGAATCAATCACCATTTGTATCTGTTCATTTCCACCATCTGTTAAGTAGGACAAAGCCCAAACAGTGTCCACAAGAATCTACAAATTGAAGAGAACATGGTTTACACATTGAACAGAAAAATCTGTATAATGAAGGCTTAATTTAGTGAACAACATTCCACTTATCCGGGGGTGGAGAGGGGAAAACATGCAATTTAGTTATAGGAAAAACTAAAACATGATTGTTTTAAAATCACTAAAACTATCACCCACACTAAAACTGATTAGATGAGACCTAATCAGTAATGTTAGATTATTACGGAGAACTATGAAAACCAGGGCCATTTGTTCCATCAGAGTAATTTCTGTATGTCCTCTTGAATTCCTTTTTAATTAAAGTGACAGCACACAATCTCACAAAGGTAAATTGTTGGGCTTGATTTGCATTTCCAAGATAGACAACCAGCTCGGGTAAGTAGTTATGCTAGTAGCTTTCTGAAGCAAATATCAATACAGCCCCCTTAGCATAGCTGTAATTTGTTAGCTGTGCTATCTTATGATTATGGAATACATAAATTCCCTTAAGTCTCTAATCCATCTGACACTTTAGCATTTCTGATCCATAGTGTAGTTCTGAAGTGAAACTGCCAACAGTTCTTGGATGTATGTCATTTCCTGCCTTCGTATTAAGGATAAAAAACACAAGTAAAGGAAAGGAGCTTTTATACCAATGGAAGGACTAGCAACTATTGTAATGTGGCAACTGTTGAAGTGTTCAAGCAAGGCAAAACCCACAGAGAAATGCCTATCATGCTGGGCCATCTGAGAATCTTAGAAGAGAAAAAAGAAAGTCACTGATGACTTGATAAGGATGATTAGAAAGCCCCCAGAAATAGACAGGTAGAAAATTTAGTCACTGAAAATGTAGTACCTGAAGCAGAAATAAAGCCAGCAGAGAGTGATATCACATCACAGAGAGATGATGTTAGGAACTGCAGGAAGAGAAATCTGGACCCCACTAAGGACATAATCTGTTGAGGTACCTAGACCTAGCCTACTTTTAAAACAGATAACCATTTAAAATTTCCAGCTATGAGAACAGCTGAACACTGCAGTACTACAACATAGGAAGGATTTACAGTCCTGACCCACAGGCTGCTGCCACTCAGCTCCGGATACCAGCCAGTACAGCCCAAAGGCTCTCCTGCCACAGCCTGCTGCTGCCCTCACCTCCTGTGCTGCAGGGACAGCAGAACGTGCTGCAGTGGAGCCACTATGGCAGCAGAAGCAGTGAGAGATGGTGCCTCACCAGTTTGCTGCCCCACAGCCCTGCTAGTGACGAGAGCAGCAGCCGCCAGAAGCTCACAGGGCTGTGGGCCGACCTACCTGCATCACTGACTCATCTCCAAAGAGAGGTTTGCTGCTCCAGTATGGAGAGGCTGGGACCAGACTGGCACCTCCAAACTAGCACCTGACTCTCAGGATCAAAATGATGAACACCCTAGTTGAGATCAGTCAAAACCTGGCATCACAGTCTCATATCTGCATCAATAAGCTCTCATACAATCATCGCTTGTAAAAGCTTTAAAATTGGGCAGGGAAAAAGAGCCTACAGGTTAGAAGTATATTTGGTTTTGCACTGAATTCTTTTCAGCTTTGTCCAAATTACTCATTGAAAAGTCACCATGTGCTGTCTCCCACTCACATTACACTGGGAAAACCCTGGCAAAATCCCAGCTTAAACTGTACAAATATTTTGTGGAGACAAGCCCACTTCACTATTAAAAAAGCAGCAGAAACAGCTACTACAGCATTGAACTAACAAATGACAGTCCCACCGATCTTATGCCTTATTTTATCCTCAAACCCAACACAAGAGTTCAATTCCTTCTTCCCTAAACTAAAGGATCACTATAGGGATTACAAAGACCTGACAGAAGGAGGAGAAAAGCAGCTCAATGTCCCTCAGTTACACAGATCTCTGTTCTGAAGTCCCAATACACAAGGCTACATGAGGTAAATTCCACTCCCTAGGACATTACTTGGAAAAATACAGGTAAACTTAGGAATGTGGGATGTACTGAAGGTTTAGTATTAAAAACATGAAGGTTGTCAAAGGTGCCACAAAACAATAGTTTATTGCTGTTTGTTTAAATGTATTTTCATATGCAATTTCTCTAATTAAATGTTGCGAAGTCAGGCACCCAACAGGTTACAGAAGTCAGGTTTACCCTTATGAACACAATATTTGACTGGACTGATACATAGAATTACACGTAATTTTTTTTACACATATTACACATCATCTGTGCAAAATTATGAATTGCGGCAGAATTAACATACAGGTGATGGCAAAGCTGGCACTTCAATTTTCTAGTGCTCAATTAAAGCTAAGATTTTTTTTAAAGCTATTTCAAATGTGCAGGACAAAAAGTGCCATCTTTTACAAGAGGTATTTCAGAAATGATATTTGCACTTTATCTTCCATGCTCTGAAGAACTACAGTCACATTAGTCTTTGTATTTAATTATGCATTTATGACTTAATTATACATAAATTAACACACAAAGCCAAGTTTACTACTTTAACATAATCTTACAGTATTATCTTTCTAGAGAAAACAAAGAATCTAAATATCTAAAACTTTAGAAATTACTTACGTTTATATCTGTATGGTAAATGAGAACACACAATGCTGGCAAAATCTGAAAAGAAGTTCATCAGTCATTACAGTAGAAGAAAATTGGTAGTAAAATTATGAATCCAAGTACTGCAGTCACAGAGCTTAACTTGAGTCTGCTTTAGTATATTGTAATCACACACTTTCCAGCAGCTGGTCATTTCCCTCAAAATATGTATAAAATATCTGTATTATCTGTATTTCAAATTCATGAAAATGTGAGACAGTACCACATTCCAGATACAGAATGCAGACTGTATTTTGAGGGAAAACAAGCAAATAACAGAGATAAGATACCTTGCTGCTATTTTAAAAGCTTTGTTATCACACACAATAAAAAATGTTAGCCTAATATCAATATATAAACCTTTTGGATTAAAGCTTAATTTTTTATAATCACTTATGGAGAAAATATAAAACTGGGCTGTGATAAAACTGCTTTGAACAGACTAGTAAAAGTTTTCCTGTTTCTCTGCTTCATTTTAAAAATTCCATTAAAGTTTAGTTGTTAACAGTAATATACTTCACATGGATTCAAAAACTGTATCTACACTTTTGAATTTATCTTAAATCAAGACCTTTACTTACAATTACAGTCCTAGTCAAATAGCTCCATTTTACTACCTGTGCCAACCCTATCAACTGAGCATTTGCTCTGTTTACCAGTTTAAAAGGATTTTCAGGATTTCTGCTCAGGTTGGGACTTGGTATTGACTGCATGTGCACACTGAGTCCAAAGACAAACCACACTACATGCCAGTGTTCACTTACACTTCCTCTTGCTGAAAAAAATCACATTTGAATTATTCTACATACAGAATCAGACTGTAGCTTTTTTTAGTGAAAACCTAATGCTTAGTATTTTAATGCTTTCTAGTGTGTTAATTTTTTGTTGTATAGCTCATCACTTTAGTCTTACTCCGTTTCAGATGTTACAAATACCTTTATTACAGCTGTAGCAAGAACCACCGAATTGGTCAAATTGTTTCATCTAACAAATGGCAGAGTGGCATACCACATGTGCAGTGACAAAAGACATGCAAAAATTCATAGTATGACAATGTAAAATATTTGGCCTCCAGCCCAGAGTATAAAACATTATCTGTCTCATAATTCTTTATTTACCTCCTGAACTGTCTCCATAGGCGGTGGGGGGTCCTTATTCCTGCAGAGATTTACAATGACCCATGTGACGTTCCGAAGGAAGGTGATGGGAATGGAGGGATTGATGAAGGACAGAAGAGGTTTGACAACTCCCAGTGATATGACATAATCTCTACACTGAGGACCATCACCTACAGAAATGAAAATTGTTGCAAAAGAAATTACATTAAAAATGGAAAATCTTGAAATGTATGCAATGACATGTTGGGATACTGAAATTCTATGTTTCCTCACCAATACTCTACTACTAAAAGGTCATATTTAATTAAATATACATACGTAAAATTATGTATGTATATTTTACGAAATACAAAATTTATTCTGTTAATATTTTGTGCAACAAGTGATACTATTATTTAGAAAAAAACCCAGGAGGTACATATGTAATTCTGGCCATATTATATACTTTTAAAAAAATTGTATCAAGACACAATTCAGAGGAAACATAGTCTCTTATGATAATGCCAATGTTCAAAAAGTCAAGTTCTAAAATGAAATGCTCCCTGAATTCAAATCATTCAAACAACAAGTTACCTATAATATTTCCGAGAGCCCAGACAGCTTGCTCACAAACATTCTGATGTGGTGAATGAAGTAGTCTCAAGAAGAGGGGTACTGCATCTGCAGAGTGCAAAGATTGGATTTGTTTAATACTGGATCTTGGTATATGAGCAACATTTTCACTGATTTACACAAAACATATTCTCCACTATGCCTTACACATGTTTCTATTGTTAAGGGTGCAAAAAACCTGAGTTGAACATTTATTTCTATATGTATCTAGAGAAAGGGAAAAACAGAGAACAGAAAATTGAACTTGAGAACAGAATTATTAACAGTGCTCCCCACATTTAAACATTTCCCCATATTTCTCAAAGTGATAGGCAGACCCTCCAGTATGCAGGTGTGAGCTTTCATGTCCCGGTAATTCAGATTTTCCAGTTACCCAGGATCACAACACACACCAAGGAGAATGACATGCCTACTTGTGCAAACATGCTTCATATCTTGACTTTAAGAAAATAGCTTCCTCCCAAGAGGTGGCTATAGTTAGTTTCCATATGCAGTGAAGATTTACATCCATCTGCCAGCCCCAAGACACATTTTTATTTGCTCTTATATAATGCCAGCAACATACCAAATTAAGGAAATGGTACTGATTTTAGATATCATTCTCCGTGGAATTAAATATATGTGATAGAGCTAAGAAATCATCCCACTACTATTCCCATGCACTGTTTTCCTTCAGACAACCCACACTGTTTGAAAGACAGTAATTCTTGCAGCAATTTTTTAAATCTATATATGATCATTCTCATCCTATAGTCTGAATAAACTAGATCCATTTATATGCCATTAAGCAGTATTTTTTCTTGCAGAAATAGCTTCACAAATTTTTAAAAAGCGCAACAGTTTGTGAGCAACTGTGAATCAATATTGTGTTGATAATATAAAGTGATAATAAGCCAAACTCTGATGTATTTTTCTTAAAAATACAGAGCAATGAAGAATAAAGACAACCTAGAATTCCTTCCCCACTCCAGATGAGTGATTCAGCCATTGCCTGTAACTGACAAGCAAGGACAGCAGCATACTTGCTTAAGAACACTCACTATTGTAATAATCATCCCACTTCCATTAGCTCAAGTGGAATATTTTAGCTTCCTTCTCAGCAATTACTGAGATTACAATTCAGCCATATATGCATTTAACATTTTTCAGAGAAGAGGGTCAACTATGGAGTTTATATTACACTGCAATCCTGGTATGCTTTCAAAACCAGGAATGAAGTTATTTCATAATAGCACTCAGGCAGGAGGACAACCTGAAAGAGCATGAGTTGAGGTTATCTGACCTACCACTCTCAAAAAATTAATTACTCCTGCTCCAAATTGGCTCCTGCCAAGAGCTATTTTGTGCATATAGTACTTCTCTTCTGCTGGGCCTTCCAAGTACCATCTGTCCCTCCTGATTGCAGGAGGCTGCCTTCTTTTGTATTAAGGCTACATCAGCCTCTTCTGTAGCTGCAAGAACCTATTGCTTTGTTTCCTCAAATCCTTCCTTGTCTAAAGAGAGAAGAGCTGTGAGACCGTTTTCCCTTGGTCATCTCACAGTCAAAGCAGCAAGACTTCATGAGTAAAATGCCTTTTGAGTCTCTGAAATAACTTAGCAAATTTTCTTCTTTTCAACCATTAACTAAACAGTTCATGGGAGAGACATGTCCCAACTTGAACTTCTAGCAATTGTTCAGATAACAACGCTTTTAGTTGTGCTATACATACTTTTATTCATACTTTTATCCTACTTTTAGTTTTTACTTTGAGATTTTTTTCCTGTAAAGTTAGTACTAGAAAAACTAGAACAGAAAAACATCTTTTCTGTTAGCTTCACTCAAACAGGACAACATTGTGGGATATGAAAAAGAAATAAAACAGTGACTAACCAATGAACAAGTTGAGAAGAAAGAAAAAACTTGGGAGTAGATTTTCAAAGGTACTTAGACACCAGAAAAGCAATCTAAAAACAGAGGTGCCCAAATCACTCAGGAATTTTTGAAACACATTCAAGATATTGATTTTCTTTTTTTCAAAGCCTTTGGATTTTTATCCAAAGCTCATAACTAGGTCATCATTTTCCCCATATAAAAATAAGAATATGAGTAAGTCAACACAGTTTATTACATACTTGTTTATCTATAATCTACAGTTTAATGACGACACTTTGTATTTACCATAAAGGTGATTGTTTTAAGATAATTATGCTGATCCATAAAAGCTATATATATAATACTGAACAAATTATTTGATGAATTTATCTTCAATTGACTTTGGAGTTTCCTTCCTTTCTAACTGTCTGGTTAAACAAGAAATGAAAGCAGCACAACCAACTTTTGTGTACAGGAGATACTGATCATACAGACAAGGAAGAGATGGTAATTTTCTTAACAATGTATTTAAATGTGCAACCTTACATAACTGTATGTATTTAACATCCTTAACAAGATTTATGAACACATCTTTGAGGCAGAAAGAATTAATTCCTAACTTAAGTGTTAGTGACAGAGCAATTAATGGTACATGATTTCAGAAATCAAACCAAGAATGAGAAAGGACTTAGATTGTTGTCATAGTTATTGTATCAGCTGTCATTCTCTATCTTCTTTATGGGAAAATCCTGTCTGGGATCCTTAACATTAATTGTTAGTGACAGTAGATTAATGTTTAAGAGCAAATGTAGACATTTTTCCGAAATCCTTGACAAATCTTTAGGACAAACATGTATTTATTACTTTAATGGTATTGATAAGAAATGGCATTCGTTATCCAAATACTTTCTTTTTCCCACAGTAGCCACCCTCACTGCCCCTCCCCCAAACCCCAAAGCTGTAATACTTACTCGACTGTACAACAGCCTGAGTCTGTGCAGAAGTGCCTGACGCTATGTTGGTCAATGCCCATGCAGCTTCAAATTGTAGTGAAGGACTGTAGTGAGAGAATTTTATACCAGTAAGTTGAAACATGATCTGAAGACTAGTTTATGGCTCATTTCAATATTACTAGCTACATTCATCTAAAATATTCTACATTTAGGCAGTACCACTGGGCTAAAATTTTAAAAATCCCAACATTTAAGCCTGGACTTTTCAGGGGAAAAGCTGTAAGAAAAAAGAGGTCTTGCATTCTGTGACCTTTTGTAAATCATCCATCACTCTGAATTAATATTAGTAACAAAAAAAATCCAAACAGCCAATTAAACTTGATTCTTCCAACATTACATTCCAGACCAAGTGCAAGCTGGTATACTTGGATACAGACACTTTTCTGCACCATCACAGACAGGGGAAAAATCTAGAATCAGGTAAGACAGCATCACACCTGACTTATTAAACACGGATAAAATTAGTTAGAAATGGCATGAAAGCTGGGAGAACATCTCCTCCAAGATGTCTGTCAACTGTTGTCTATGCCAAGAGTAGTTTAGTAAAACAGCTTGCATGAAAACTGTTGTTCAAACAAATACTAGAAGTTAGGAGGTCTACAATCTACAGAAGAGTTTACAGCCCACGGTCATTAGCACAACCATAAGTGTCTGGATTTAGGCAGAACAGAGAGTATTTACTGTTAGGTGACTGTTCCATTTCCATGGGTTTTGTGTCTTTATCAGTCATGTTTCATATACGGTCATAAGTACCTGCTTCTCTTAAACTTTTTTGTGTATTAATTTCCAAAGCAATTTCAGGTTTTATTAGGGATGGGATTGCAAAAGAATTAAACAGGAGGTAAAAACAAATCGTACTTGTCAGCAGCTACCTATCAACCTTAAAATTTTAGGATCAACTGCACTGAAACTCTAGTTTTAGGTTAGTCCCTTCTTTCTCTCATGATAAGCTTTCAAGTATAACATGAACAGCTTTAATCATTTGTTATGCAAAGTCTTTTTAGAGTTTAACTCTGCTAAATATTATATAGCAATCATGATTAAAAGGATTGCTTAAAAATGTTGAGTTCAAATTTGAAAGACTTATTAAACATTTACAAGGGTAAATCGTACAAAAACTAGTAGAAGATTCAAATTAAAAGAATTTTCAAAGCACTGAACCATCTACTTCTAGAGCAGACAAGCGTTCATGACCCATTTTACAATGCTTTCCTGATTTGAATGTTATTGTCAGCTGCTTTCTAAGCAACTGTTTTGTTAAACAAGCTAGGAAGAAAAAAACCCTACTTGCAGTTTGTAGTTTTGCAGCCATCCAAATACATTGAAAATACCAAACCATATTTTTGAAGTTCTTAGCTCTCATAGCTGCAGAAATAACATTGAAAGAAATACTATAAATACGTTCATGTCTGCCTGATGCCAAAGACAGCCAAAAATATTTACCTCAATTGTGTTAATCCTCATCTATCTGAATCAGGGCCTCCAGATTTTAATATGGCATGTTCTGCTTCTTACATGTCATTAAATGCTTGCAGCTATATGCTCAGTGCTCTCTGCCTTCTTTACTGAAGCTCTTTATTTTCCAATAAAGACTCGGTGAGCATGCTCACCATGTTCTACCATCACATAAGAGAGCAGCAGAGAGCCAGAAGCAAACACACCTTGCAGTAAGATGAAATCAGAAATTTAACTAATAATCTTAATGGAAAAGACAAATGCATTCTGGAAAAGATCAATGTTCACAACTAGGCATGTTCTCTGCCTTCACACTAATAGACACATCAAGTCTCTGGCAGGCTTCTTAAAAAGCTGGCAAAAAGCTGAAATATTATAAACCAATGAGAAATGTAGTAAGGTTTTCTCTGTCAGCTGGATATGTTCAAACAAGCTCTAAAAAATTAAATGACAATTCAGTGGCAGAATAAATATTCCTGGAGAACTTGTGATTTACTCTCATGGAACGGGATCCACATTGTGTCAGATTATATGGTGCTGAAATCCTCAGTTTCATTTCAAAAACTGATTTTTTTTTTTATACAAATTTCCAGTAACAGTGAAGATTTTTAGAAGAATACTTACTTATCATCCCTTTCTAGGCATTTTACCAGAATTGGTAAAATTCCAGATTTTATTAAGTCATCAATAGGTGGATTTCTGTCACTGGATAGGAGTTTCCTGTGAAATCAAAAGCAAAAGTAAGTAACTTTCATGACAAAAAAAAAAAAAGTATAAATTATGTTTCTATATCTTTATTTATCTTTACCTTGCAGCTTGGACAGCACTCAGCTGGATCACTGGGTTGTCACTTGTGGCGTTCTGAAAAAAATAATTTAAAAACCCAGTAAAAATTTAAAATGCACAGAACACACCCTTCTAGTTTAGCCAAAAAAAAAGTTAAAGGTAACATACCTGAAGTATAGCTTCTAGTGTTACATTTTGCTTGAAAAGTAAAAAAAAAAAAAAGTTTTAGTAATTTTGCTGTTAAATTACAGCCTACTTAACATTTAATACAACCAAACTTATTTTAACAGTGTATCAGTTCATAAATCTGCTCTCAAATAACTGCAAGATAACAAAATACATTGTTTAGAGACATCACCGAAGTTTTAGAAGTAATTCCAGAATTAAGGAACTTACTGCTTTGAAATCAGCATCAACATCAGAATCTTCTAAGCTTTCCTCTTGAGGAACATTTCTTTTTTTCAAAAGATGTTCATCTCTTTTGTTCTGTAAAGAACAGACAAAAAATAAAGCCACTTTTAATGCTTATTAGTACAGGGTGGTGATACACAGTGGACCTTTTCAACATGTAAGTATAGATAAGGCTGCCTTTTTTTAAAGGCATTTGTAACTACAAATAGAATTTGCAGTATTTTAGCTGTAAGAATCTGGCAACTTGCTAATCAGACAGATCTATGACAATCCATGACATTTGAATTAATTAAAACTTACAGTCTGGGGATCAGTTTTCTAACAGGAATTCACAATACTCATAGCTCTGCATGACATTAACATTTAGCTACACATAACAGAAATTCTTTTTCAGTGTAAGATTATTTTTCAGCAAAACCTGTTTTGAAGCTCCCTGGTCACATCTATTTGCATTTTCTGTGTCAAGTAGCATGCTCCATGCACACCGGCACTTCCAGTATTTCCCACACACACTTTTAGCCTAATTTCTGACTTAAGACACCCTCCAGTCTTAGCTCCTCTAAGGAATTACAAAAGAATAAAATTATCCTTTCAGTGGTAAAATACCCATTTAACACTTCATTTTAACATTCCTAATTTAATGAATTTGAAGATGTAAAACAGTAATTTAAAAAGAAAGAAAACAAATCATCAATTGTTTACATTTTTTACAAATTTAAAATGTATTAAAAGTATTATACCAAAACTATGAAACAGTCTCTTCTAAATTTTAGACTTAATATTTTGTTTGGTGTGTCTAGAGATACAAAGACAGAAGGGACAATGGAAGATGATGATGCAGTACATATATCTGAACACCTTTTTAGGTTTGGTTTTAATTTTTTATAAGCTAATTAAGATTTAATTCAAGTGTTCAACTATCTGATAACCATAGTATTCATTAATGAGATTTTATTACATCACACCTTGTTTTTAATACGTAAAAAAGCCTCTAAACAAAATGATGTGTTGAAGGATCCCCAATATTTTATGTTATGTTATAAAAACCAGCAATTCCAGGTCAAAAATTTCTGGGACTTGCTTCCCTTTCAGACACCTTAGAAGGAACTTAAAACAAGTTTGAAATCCTCCCAACCAATATATTATTCTTTTTCCCGATAAGACAAAGCTAGAACAACAAACAAGCACGAGAATAACCCTTTAATGCAGAAGACAACATCTCACAGACTTAGCATCGTTTAATTCTAGTTGGGTTTTAAGTACAGAAACCAGATCTTCCAAGAGTGCACAAGATCCCCCAGACTGGCTGTGGCAGCCTTTCCAGAGCCGTGCAGTAACGGCTGCACACATGGATCACATCCATACAGACAAGCACCACAGGCAGTTTTTTGGCAAGTGGACCTGGAGAGGAGGAAGATGGAAAGGAGGAGCCAGTTAAACACTGAGAAAGTAGCATTATGCAGACCAACTGCATCAGGCAGGAGCATATTACCTGATGGATTCACCACAAAGATGTAATGTACTGTAATGCACCAATGGCACAAATACCATTACAAAGCGTTTACGTGGTTTTCCCACACCAGCTGAACAAGAGCCTGGCTCTCTCCTGTTCCAGTAAGCCTTCTACACCTGCACACACAACTATCCAATCCTTTGGCACCATGAGCACAGCTCAGAGCATGCCTCCTACTGTTAACCTTAACCAAAATAGGTACGAGTAACAGTCCATATTCTCAGGCCAAGATATTACATCCCCTAAGGAGAGACAAAGAAACTCCACATGACTGACCACAGAACAACGCTGAGATTTCTGTGAGTGCAGGCAATGTCTTCAGGCCATCTGCTATATGGTGTGATGGGCTCCAGAAAAAAATCAGCCAAGGAAAGAAAAAAGGAGCAAGAATGTTCCTGTAGCTACTCACTGTTTGCAGGTGACTGAGCTGAAAAACAACTGTCAGAACCAATATAGAGTACCTTCCACAGCAGCCTGAGGCAGAGAGGCTAGTACTTACTGAGAAGTACTAAAAGTTTTTATTCTAATTAGCATTTCTTATAAAGTCAAAGTGTTCATGAAACCTTTCAGTCCTAAATAGTATCTCTTAGGCTATTTGAAATAGCTCTGTCCGTCTGCAAGAGAGTCCAATCCCTGGACTAAACTAACTTACTGGACCTAAACTGCTCTCCTCAGTAATTTGACAGGCCAATCACTCTCCTACGTAAGGTGAAAGAAGATGATTTGCAGCGTGCCATGGCTTTAAAATGCTTGTATTTTGACATATTTTAGCAAACTCAAAAAGGTTTTGCCTAAATCAAAGCACCGACCTCTTCTGCAGGCTCCTGTGGCAAAAACAAAGACAACTGAACATACCTGGAAACAGCTGTCCTGTTCAAAGCCTTCAAAGGCAGAGGCATCAGAGTGGAATGTCTGATGAAGGGTAAAACCCTGTCAACTAACAAAATCTAGCAGGTCTCCCTCTAAAGGGAAGATCCTCAACATGGTCCAAACCCTGTGTGCTATGTACAATAAGCATGGAAGTTCATAAACAGGTGCTGACCGCTGGTGATGAGCATTGCCAACATTGTGGCAGAGATGGCACTCCAGCAGCCTACAAAGGTTTCTGTACAAACAACAGGTATTGGTAAACATGCCAAATGAATAGATAACAGTAATAATAGCAGGAGTGAACTTTCTTGTCGCGTTTTTATGACAGATATCCATCATTTGCTTCACTGAGAGTGGGATGGTCAAGCTACATGAACAGTAATTATTCAAATCCTGCAGATCCTGGTACTTCTTTTGGTTATCTTCTTGGAAGATGGCCACAGGATTAAAAAAATGTATAGAGCAATGCAAGCAAGTTTCAAATGTTCAAAAACATGATTTAACAGAAGACTCCTTGTGGGTAAAGGAAACATCCAAAAAGCTCTGTGCTGCACTGCACTTAGTTCTAGAGGACATGACCAATGGGATGCTCTAATGGAACTGAGAAAGGTGTCAAATATGAATTTCTACATATTTTTCAGCACTGGACATGCAGAAAAGCTCTGTGACGAGTGTCAGCTGTTGTGAGGCTTCAAGATTAAAAGGGAAAAGAAATTACCAAGAAAATCTTTGCCTGCGGGTAACAATTAGAAGGCATTTCTTCAGGTTAGGGGAAGTTTAGGAGCTCAGCAGCCAGTAGAAGTTCTTGTGGCATGAAAGTTAATTACTTCTGAGTCTTCTGAGAACAATAAGCAGAACTTCAAGAATATTTCAGCATTAGAAATTGGAGTTCCTAACACTAGCCAGTAATAGATATACTCACAGATGGCAACATGCAGGTCTTGCCCCTGCAATTACATCCAAGGAAAGACTAAGGGTTCAAGCCAGTGATGGAGGTAGATTCAGGTTTCTTGGACATCCCTTTTAAGCTACCACTGGTTCCAAGTCAGATTCCAAGATTCTTCTTCAGATAAAGGATATAGCTACAGATATAGAGTTAGAAGACGTAGGCAACTTTCCTACATTTGAGTTCTGCTAATTCACCTTTGTGATAACAAAGCAATCATCACGTTCCTGTTTGGTTAGTGCTCATCTGTCTCAGAAGAGGAGCAGATGAACTAAAAGTAAGTAGACAGCAGTGTATGGCCTAAGCCCTAAGCATGGATTGCAAAGACTGAGACCTCTTAAGTCAGGGAACAGCAAGATCTCACCAAAATGGATTCAAGCGAGCCTCCAAAGAATTTCTTCATAGTCCTTTTCAACTAAGCCTCTAAAAGAAACCATTAAGAATGTAGTTTTCCTCTTAGGGTATTTTTTTTTAATGAACCAATTCAGACAGGGTAAATGGAAATTCTTTTCCAAGAATTTGTGCTACTAACAGTTGATAGGGAAGCCTCCAGAAGAACATACTAATAGTGCTTCAGTGTCTGTAATTGTAGTCATTCTTCGAACTGGTAGACTTACACGGTATACTAAAATATATTCTTTATAGTGAATGAAAAGCTATACATACACACTGAACTGGAAAAGACACTTAACTGATGTAAGTTTTACTATCCTGAAATTAAGTATTTTCTTCTTCTTTTGAATTTTCAGACTTATTGAGAATCAGAAAAAATATTTTTTTCACCCTACCACTCCCAGCAACATGAAGACAGGTTCCTTTCTTCAAGGAGTCTTCTACTTTATTTAGGAACTATCACGGAACTAAGCAATCTTATTTAAGAAAGATCAGAGTAGAAACAAGGACAGTATGCCACGGAAAGGGGTAAAAAAAGACATATGCCCGTGACTCTTTAATCCACCACTTACTTAGCAAATAATTGCTTTGCCTTGCACGAAACTTAATTGGCAATTAGAGCTTTCATAAGCTCATGTCTATGAGCTCTCAGGGGCAGCTGAGTTTGCCAAGAAAGCCAAAAATAAACCTTGTGAGAGATCATGGAAGTTCTTAGGATTCTAGTTAGCAGGACAGTATGCTGTGTTTCTGCTGAGGTTAGGAGTGCTAAGGCTTCCTTTGAAGGGTGACATTGAACTCAATGACCGTGTCCCTGACCTGGCTAACGACTACCCTTCTGTAGGCACACAAGTGGCCCAAGGCAAACTTCATCCTCAGAGAAAGCCAGGCACCCAGAATCAAAGGATGTCTCAGAGCAGTGGAGTTACAGGATTCATTTAGATATAGAACGTTAAACTGAATCCTAACCATTGCTCATCCACCATATGCTGCTTTACACTGAGACGAAGCCAATTAATGCCAAGGTCCCTGTTACTAACAGAGTAGCCTTCAGGTTTCTGGGATGCTGAAACCAAGTAATAAACACTGCATCAGACTTCGTCAAGATGCTGCACTGAAAAGTTTTATATTCCAAATCCTGATGCAGTCTCCATCACCTGACAGTGACAGTGTCAAAACTGACACTTATCTGTCAGGAAAGGGAGATGGCTATTGTTTAGGCTCTCAGACCTGTTGCTGTACAAACAATATAATCAGAGACCAAAATTATCTTTCCAGAAATGTAGTAGATCCATTCTCAAAATGCATAGAACACAAAGCCAATACAGAATCAGTAAAAGGGCACCTGACCATGAGGAGTGTCATCTGACTGGCTCATGATGCCAACCCATGGAGTCTGGAATCTGCCAGACTACTGCTACCTTTTCATGTCAGATAGCTTTGTTAATCTTCGTTAATTAAACTCCTAAACAAACAATAAATTATTGGGAAATAAAAACCAGGGAAGAAATAGTTTCTTCCTGAATAAGTGCTGTGGTGTGAAGATTGTGAATAGAGATGATACGTTCTTGAAACACAGAATGTGTTGCAAGTGCACCTTGATGTCTGTAATTTCAAGAGAATAAACACCTCACACTGATGCATGCAGAAATTGTTTACTACTGTTCAACGCTGTGATTTTTTATTTATTCCATCTTACTAAACAGATATGTGAGCAATTTCATCAGATCCATTCATTTAATATTTATATCCACATTGATTCAAAAGACAAACCCATGACTCTGTAGTGCTTCAACTGTACGGATGAAGAATACACTCAACTCATCTCTTTTCTTCAAAGCCAGGTGTACACACAGCATCTGTGTAGTTGGGACAAAGAGAAGACACCCCTTTCCTTTGAAGAGCCACTGGTGGATTACTAAGGTCATGCCAAAAATTTCCTGAATTTGGCATACTCATGCTAGAGCAGCAGCGTTAACTGCAAAGACTGAAGCAATGATATTATTGGATTGCTGGAACTTGATAAAACATATCCCTTAGCATTTCAGTCTCAATTCTGTACCAGAAGCAGATTCTGTACCAGAAGATTCTCATCTGCCAGAGTTACCACAGCAAACCAGCTGCCCACCAGCACCAGCTGAGTTGACACACACTGAATTTATTATTAAAGCAGATTTTTTTTCTGGTCTCTGCAGTGAAGATGTTTAACCAACACTCTAGAAGAACACCAATTCCTGTCTTTAAGAGTGCTGCAGCTGCTTCACTCTTGATTTACAGTCTGACCTACATCCAGTGTTCAGGCTTCTCCTCTAAATGTGTAACTGATCTTTGCATGTACAGTCTTCAGTGGGAAGTCACTGGCAGCTCATAGGCTTCCTCCTCATTTTCACTCACATATTACTTGCCCATGCTGGATTCCTTCCACACAGGACAATCCCTTGCCTTTAGTGTCTGACTTGCTCCCCACCACGCTTCTGTAATAAACTGGCCTTGAAACTGTGACCTGTTACAAAAACCAATCATAAGAATTAATTTAAAATTAAAATTCTCACTTTGCACAGCAAACTTCTCGCCAAAGATTGCACTGGAATACTGGAATACTCATCCCATCTCAATTTAACAAGCTGTATAAGGATATACTGCATTAGTTAAGCCATCTTTTACAGGTTTGCTTTGCTAGCAGGCACAGGCTGCCCAAGCACTATGAATGAATCTTCCCAGTACAGATTTCACAGTCACACAGAGAGTTTTACACCACCTCTGAACAAAGAGAGCCTCTAACATGTCAGCATAAACTTCCATTGCTGATCATTTTCCAGTCATCTGGGTCAAATTAGATTTCTTTGACTAATTATTATAGACCCAGGATGAATCTTAGAAATATTTGTTTATATTGCAATGAGATAGAGAAGTTTTTCTCTATGACCTGAAAAAAACAGTCGCTTTTTCCAAGAGGAACAGAAGGATCCCAGGAAAATACTAGCACAAGATTTTTTGGTTGCTCCTACACAGTCAGGTGATAAGTGCAGACTAAATTTCTCAAAAACAAGTCAAACTGATTTATACCAACATAGTTTCTACTTACAAACCCTTCACTTTGATTTTAGTAAGGATTTTGTCTTCTCATTTTGCAAATAATGAAAACAAAAAGATGGAATTTGGTGGATGTGCACTCCTAAGCAAGCACCACTCAAACTTGTCAAGGATTCAGCTGGCAAACTGGAGATAAGTGTCAAATGGGAGACCAAAAGGAGCTTGGGCTATACTGAGAATATTCAAAACAAACACCTATCAGATCATTAATGAAAATAATAGAAAATACAGGTTATACCAAGCTGCAGAGGCCCTGAGACATACTGGGGGAACAGAATGGGAAAGCCTGGAAAAAGCAGATATAATTCAGAAGACAGAAGCCAAATGCAAAAAAAAAAAAAAAAATCTGCATTTATTTAACTACACAAACAAAGCAACTATATTTGTTTTGTGGTACTCTAGGAAGTGTATAAAGCATACAAAGACTGTATATCTGTCAACAACATACTTAATATAAAGTATGCATATTTAATATAAAGAATGCTGTGGTAGGAACTGTTTTTCAATATTCCATTTAAAACTTAGCTGCAGCCTGCATCCTTTCAGACTCACATACTTCCAGCAAAATACAGGCAATTTGAACCTGAGAAGCACCAACAAATCAAATCTAAGAAAGAGAATGTTCAAGACAAGGGTGAAGAACTGAAGACATTTTAACAGGATAAAGCTAAAGGGGCCAGTATGAAGTCCTTAAATACACTAAAGGTACCCAAAGGCAAATAAAAGTTTATCCTTTCTCTTAGCTTCTAAAGCATGCTTCAGAAGCAAGTCTTTGAGGTGCCTAGACAGACTGTTGGAAGAGTTATGAAGGCCGAGGGTGTAACAAACGCTCTAATTAGGCAGAGCAGTAAATTAGATCAGCTCTCATACTCATGATCTTCCCAATCATACTGACATTTACCCAATATAGCCAAAATCTGACCCCCAAATTAACTCCATGTACAGCATGGAAGCAATAATTTTCAGAAAACAAAATAAATGAAAAATCTCAACTTCGAAATGCTAAAACTCTCCCTTTTCCCATTCAGAGATTTTAAACATTTGAACAGCTGACAGCTCCACTGTACTAACTGGTACAGAAACTGAATATGGATTATTTCCAAGTGACACACTGGAGTAAAGCAGTACTACTCCGTTATACTGAGCTTCACAAATTGGAGAAGAAAAATAAACTAGAAACCACAATTAGTATTTAACAAATTTACACCTTTTCTATGCAAGTTTGGGGCTATAAAGCACAGCTTATGGAAAAATATTTAATTAAGACACCAGAGCACTATTAGCAAAGTAACACAGTTGATAAACAAAAGCAGGCTCACCTTCCGCAATTCAATTGTAACTTCATTTCTGTGTCTTCTCATAGTCTGTAAATAAAAAAAAAAAAGTATGTCAAGAAAGTAGTGTTCTGTTTTGGAATCAGCTGTTTCTACGTAAAAAGTGCAGTTATTCATCAAGACACGGAAAATTGTGCATAATTTATAACTCAATCGTTTCTAGGAGGATGTAATTTTTTGTGATGTTTTGCTTGGGCTGGATTTTTGTTTGTCTGTTTGGCTTGCTTTCCCTCTTTTTTTTTTTTTTGTTTTTTTAAATCATACATCTTACAGAAGGCTTTGTCATAAACCACAAGAAGTATCCCAAAGGTACAAATAATCCACTTCCCCATGGAGTTTCACTACAATGATTCTCCAGGTGTTTTTGCTGACATGACTCTCCAAGTGTTCACATGTGCAGACGAAAGGCAGCAGTAAATCCAGGTTAGACAATCTCGTATTCCCATATAATCACATTCAAAACCTGAACACATAACCTATACCAGTTCTCTGACCAAAATCAGTCATGACTGACAGAGGATGACTGAGCTCAATTTAACAAGACTAATCACGCTTGTGGAAAAAGGGAACAAAGTAATAGAGTGGTACTGAGTCTCCTTAGGATCTACAGCCTAAACCCTGCAAAGGAAAACCAGCCCTTAAGCATCTTGGCTCCTTAAAGATACTGGGCACTCAGGATGCATTCCTGACAATGCTGCTGCACCTCTTAGATAAGAAAGACCAGAAGACTGAAAAAGAATTTTAGCCTACTGAAGGCAATCTCCCTAGGTACATAGAACTATCACTGGAAAAGACATGCACCATCAGAACCATCAGAATGCAATTCAAAGGACAACAGGACTGGAAGACTGCTGGCAGCCCAGCAAGATCACCCACACTAACTAAAATTAGCCTTTTAAAATACTTTCTATGTCCTATCCTTGCTACTGACCTTCACTGCCACTCACTATCATGTTCCTCTTGAGTTAGGGCAAACAACTCCCTGAGCAAAAAAATACCAGTGAAGACCAGCAGTATACAGTAAACACCAGCACTCCCCATCAGCCAGCTAAGAAAATACCAAACATGCTAAAGATGAAACACAGGTAGAAAAAATGAGCAGATTTCACACCACAAATACACACAGGACATAACTACAACAGCTTCATTGTTCTCAGCCAGTTTGCACAGCAGTGCCACAGGCAGGGGTGCCACTCACTACACCAGGTTGCTCAGAGCCCCATCCAGCCTGGCCTTGAGCACTGCCAGGGATGGGGCATCAGCAGCTTCTCAGGGCAACCTGTGCCTCACCACTCCCTCAGTAAAGAATTTCTTCCTGACATTTAATCTAAACCTATTCTCCTTCAGTTTAAAAACCTTGTCCCTTGTCCTGTCACTATCTGCCCATATAAAAACCCTCTCTCCCTCCTTTTTATAAGCCCTCTTAAGGTACTGGAAGGCTGCAATGAGGTCTCCCTAAAGCTGTCATCTCTGCTCTGAAATTCATTACCTTGGGTTCACTGGAGAGAAGGATGGCTTGTCTTCCTGCCCACTGCTTGATTAGCCAGCTCACTCATGTAAATATGGACAAAATTCTCCTTTTACATCTCCAGGCTTGAATTCTACTACTTTAGACTAAGAAAGTCCTCCTTACTTTAGGTAAAAGAACACCAGCACCACAGCATCTACCAGAACTGCACATATTTCCCCCTCTCATCATTTTGGTAAACCATTGGCTACTTGTGACCATCTGAGCCTGCTGCAAGAGCTCAGCATAAGGACTGGATAGCTGGGGAATGGGAGGACATTGGGTGGGTTCATTTGTCTGAACAAATGAAGATGTCATCACATGCAATTAGCAGGACCAGTCATTCAAACTTCTTGTTCTATTAGAACTTTATATTTGAATAATCTTCATAACTGTGTCAAATTTAAGGACACCATATAGCCTGAAGTCTTTCAACACTTCTTCCCCACGACAGCTGCCTTCCAGTACTAAAGGGGGATACAAGAGAGCTGGACAGAGACTTTTTACCAGAGCATGCAGTGATAGGACAAGGGGGAATGCCTTTCAACTGAAAGAGGGCAGGTTTAGACTAGATATTAGGAGAAATTCTTTACTATGGGGGCGGTAAGGCACTGGCACAGGCTTCCCAGAAACGTCATGAATGTTCCAACTCTGGAATTGTTCAAGACCAAGTTGGATGAGGCTTTAAGCAACCTGGTCTTGTGGAAGGTGTCCCTTACCCTTGTGGAAGGTGGGAGGGAGGGTTGGAACTAGAACTAGATCTCTAAGACTCCTTTCCACTCACATCATTCTATGATTCTGTAACTCTGCATTTCAATAAAAAATGTAGTTAGACAATGCTGTGAAGTCTCCTCTTCTTGATTATTTTGTGTTCTAGACACCAAAACTCTTTACTGAAATTTTTACTAGCAACACCATCCCACTTTCCCCTAAAACCTCATTTTTTATTCCTAATTTATCTTAAATTTTAAGGCGTACCCTAGCATAATCAATCAACTCGAGCGTCCACTACAATTTCCCTCTCCAAAATCCAATATTGTACGTGCCAAATTTGAAGTCTCAGTGATTTAACAGATGCAAGGCACAATTCACTTTTAGATTTGCTTCCTACCTACCGTTTACTCATTTATCTATGCAAGAATACTCTAGAACACTTATACTGAACAGAAAAATCAGAATAAGTCTGAAATTCTTTAGGAGACAATGATAACATGTATCATGTACCATTCTTCTGGATGCAGGGCAGATCTAAGGAACACTATATGCTGTGCTCAACAGTTCAGCACCTTGATATTTTTGGTTTAGATAAAACCCAAATACAGTGCAGTCTCAGGCAAGACTTTACTACTCATTTCGTCAATTTACTCTAAAACCTTCTCTAACAATATTTTGACTAAAGACAGTTACTCAGAGTCAGCCATCCATGAAGTCTCTGCTGGGAAGACTCCAAGCTTCTTTCTAAGGGCAAATAATTCATTCAGATTTTCCATTAGGGTTTTATCTTTGTTTCATACTTCCATTACTTCAGCCTCTCTGATTCTATCCTATTAAATTCTGTCTCAACTTTTTTTTTTACTTTTTTCCTTGTTTTTTATCAAGCTGATCTTCAAAATATTTCACTATTCCGTTATGGTTTTCACATTTAATGTGCAAAAATCTCTCATCTTTTCCTCATTTAGAGAGCTACCACTCTTTAGAAAAATCTATAAAAAGGTTATCACCTCTGCAGACATTTTTGCTGACCAGTACCATGATTTTCTGAGATTTTCATACATTTTCTCAACTCTTATACTCTTTATTACAATCTCCATATTACCTGGGTTTTATTCTTTTAGCTGGTCTTTTGTATTTCATTTTAAACTTACTATGAGTGCTTTCTCTATTAAGGCAGCTCTGGTACATTTTCTTTTTACCTTCCTCCTTTAAAAGGCAGAACAGGCAGTACTCACCACTAAGTCCAATGCTGTCTCTCCATTCACAGAGCAAGTAGGTGGATAACTGGGATATCAGTCTTAACTCCATGGAAACAGTGAGTATAATCTGCCCCCCACTAAACTAAAGGCTCCCAGTCTTACAGGGTCTCCTGCAGGCACAGCATCTTTAAAAAAATCAGTTTGTCAGGGTCATCAGGATCACCAAGACTCAGTGATACAATGCTGGGGCTAGAGGCTTCCTACAAGCACACGGGACTGAAGTCAAAGAGCCTGTGCTGCATTCTGGCAGTTCAACTTGGTTGCCATGGCTGGATCATGGTCAGCGCTCCTTGCCTGATGCCTGTTGACACCATTTCTAATCCAACACTTCGTGTCCCTGACACATGAGATGACCATTCCACATCAGCGTGTTTAAGACCACAGATTCCACTTAATTCATACTTGTCAATTGTGGCAATTATAGACTGTACATGAAAAACACATGAATGCACTTTACAAGGGCTTGATTACCTAATTTTATTCATGCTGCTTTCTGAGAATTTCTCCAGACTGTTGCCCAGCTTGATTTTCTCCTCTTTACCACTGGAGCTGATACACTAGTGACAGACTGATCTGTGATAAGACTCTGAATGTCCACAATTTAGTCATCCTTGCCTTGAAAGACCTAAAAAATGTTTCAACTTCATCTAATTACAAGAAATGCAGGTATACATATAGTTCTATATTCAGCATACTCTTGCTGGACTTTTGGAAGCTTTACTTTAAAACTTGCAGACCAAAAGGCACAATTTCCAATCTTATCTGATGGAGTGAGGTGGGGAGAGTGGGACAGGATAGGACAGGAAGATTGGCAAAGCTAATTTTGTTCCCCAAAAAACAAATGATTCAGATAATTTTTTGTCCTGTTTTGGCATTTCTTGAAAGGAAAGTATTTAAAGCTTGTGTTTCAGATGAACAATTTTAGAAATACAGCAGGTCATCAGCACCTTCCTACAGTCTCAGAAGAGACACACATTATGATGCAACAGAATATAAAAGAAGCAGTCTTAGCTATCACTGCTAGCCCCTCTTCAAGCAATCATTACCACTGTAAGCAGAATAACATGCTTTTACACAACCTGCAACACCCAGCATGCAGGGACCTGACAGGCATTTACAATGGATTCGTACACTAGTAGAAAGGCTAGACATTTTCCCCAGCTAATATAGGTCAGATAAAACAGAGGGAAGAGACAAAATCATTCTGGACTTAACTCAGGATTCATTCCCAGCTTCCAGGCTGGGAGGACATCTGCTGAAGTCTATACACAGTTGAAGCCTAGCAAGAGGTTATCAATGGATCTAACACAGGGTTTGCCATCCACAGCTTCTGACTATGATCATGTCTCAGCATAATGTGCTCAAACAAGTAACTTCATGGAAGACAGAAGCAGCACATCTCAACCCTGACCCCCAAGCCAAGGCTGAACTGTTTCACTGAATAAAAGACAGTCTCCAAATCTCAGACAGGGAAACCATGGCACAGGCAAAATCCTACAAACCACAAAAACTATGACAGCTGCAGCATCTGAACCATGAGGACACTCCTAAACACAAAGTATTGATGCACCATGCACTACGTGCAAACAGTAAAAATTAGTAACTACCAGTCAGTGTTAAGAAATAAGAACACAACACTTATCAAGCTGTGCTACAACATAACATCTCAGTTGTTACACATGATGCAAGGCAGACTCAAGTTCATGAGGCTTTTATAACAAGACATTTCTTCTCCCCAGTTTGCCATATGTAAGGAACAATTATTTACCAGTATTTTTGACAGGCTGATATAACCACAGTAATGTGCCAAGTACTGTAAGTCTTGTTACAAGTCAAAAGTAGATGTTGAGAAGTATTTCTAATTTCAAGTTCCTCAGCATTTTATTATTTCATAAAATAAAGCATAAAAACCCCCAAAAGATCTGCTAGATGTTAGATAAATCAGTGTTTCACTTCTACTCTGAATTTCTGAACATTCTTCCAAAGTCAGATACAGTTACATATGAAGAACCTCTCCTTATCACCTTCCACTTGAAGGAAAAGTAATTCCTAGTTCCCTCAAATCTGAAATTAATTTCATATGCCAAAGAGGAAAATGACTGTACAGATTAGGGCTGCTGTATTAAGGGCTGCAAGGGAACTTTGTTTCACTGGGATACAAAACACAAAAATGCTAAGCTGCTGACAAAAGACAAGAGATTTAAGAGACTAGATCTTGGGAAAAAAAAAAAAAAGAGGAAAAGAATGCCACAGTCCCTGTAAAACTGCCTTTGACAGAAGAAACACAGAATACAGCTGTCCTCATCAGATCAGTGCTTCAGATCTCTCAACAAGGGTGCTATCTCTCTCAACAAGATGACAAGAAACTCAAAAGTTCAGTTGCAGCCACCTGAGGCAAAGGGAAATATCTTCCCTGTTTTTCAGTTGATACTTGTTTTACGACAGAACGCAAAACTGCATCAAACTCTTAATATCAAAAAGCAGTGGCCTCTGAAATTCTGAATTATCAGCATAAGCTGTACTGCCAGCACATTCAAAGATTTTTCAGTGACCAAATATTTGGGAACCTTTGTGAACCACACATGCTGCACAAGTCCCATTCGTGAAACTGCATATGAGGTTTATATCACAGGATGCCCACTATGTGCTGAAGAGCCAATACCACCACTGTCACACTGCCACTTGGTGCCTTACCACAAGCCATGCAGACCTACTTGGAAAAAAAAAAAAAGGATTACTTTGAAGTGTTGAGTAACACTGAGATTCTGTGGAGGTAAGTCTAACAAGCTTCTCGAGCCTCTGTTTAACATAAGAAACACTTAACTGAATAATACATTAAACTACTCGAAAAGGCAATCCATATAGCTTCTGTAAACTAGGAATTCCAGGAACCCCAAAACATATCAATTGTACTTGTACATAAGAACAAAACATTTTTCAAAATCCCCTGTAGCAAACACAAAGTGTTGTACCAGAGTGGGAAGGAACAAAAACGCAAACCCTACTTATAGATATACAAGGCTGCAGACAAAAAAAAAAAAAAAAAAAAAAATTTTAAAAAAAAAAAAAAAAAAAAAATCAAGCTATCCAAAAGGATAAAAATCACAACTTAGACAAAGCAATCAGAATAGTCCTCCATTTGTGAAAACATGTTTTTAAACAATGCTGCTACTTTAAGCAAGCTCAATCTCATCCACAAATATTAGAACTAGTCTTAGGGTTTCTATTAACTTTAAGTTTCTACTTCATATCTAAAAATCATTCTTAATTGATTAAAAACACTTTCAAGTTCCTTAAAGTATATCACTTTTGGAGTCATAGAATTCTGGCCACTTGTAAGATTACTTCATCCCCAGTTACAGTACAAATCAGCAAACCAAAACTATTTAAATGTGTGGGTGATGTAACTAGTCAAAAGGTTAGGTCATTACATTTCAATTTGTATGGTGGGATACAGAATACTTAAACAAAATTAAAAACTAAGTTTCATGTACAGGGTGCTTAATAATGTACATTCTCTGCACAGAAAAAATAATCAAATGCTGCAACAGTAAGTGGTATGAATTTTAATAATTTTAACTACTTGTAGCTATACCAATTGTGCCAGAAGGAAGATTAAAGGCATAACCAGCATTTAACAACTAAAATCTACCTACCATTGTAAGAACAAGATAGGGAGCTCACTGTGGGGCTCATCCTGAGCATCTACCTCATTAAACGGGATACGTCAGCAGTGACAACTTTTAATCAACACATTTAGATCACTTCCATTACAACTTGAGCAAGCAAGTCCACAAACCATCAGAAGTGAAGAGGCAGGAAGCAGATGTTTTTATGCAGACAGCACATCAATACTGCCAGCTGCCCCACGACCAGCCAGCTGCCTACTTCTGCTGCAGGTCAGCCAGCACACAGCAGCCTCGAGCTAGCCCATGGAAGTGGAAAATCCAGGATCATCTTGACAAGATGAACACCACAGCCCAATGTCAGCTTTGGCTATTCTGTGGATACAGAAGTCATGTTTGCACAAACTTTAGGAAGATGTGCATTTAATTCCGTTGAAAATTCAGCTTTTAAATGGAGAGAACAAATTCAGTGACCAATTCTAATTTCTCTGAATCTGCAAACATCATTAAATTCTTTATTTCTGCTTTTGCTTCTCAGCATTACAGAAACAGGTCTCAGAAAACCAGAAGTTACATGCTTAGAGGAAAGAGCTGCCCTGAACACATAGCTGGGTTAATAAAGCAACTTGATTAAACATACAGGGTGCCCAAACAACTCAGTATTTGCAAGTCAATTCTAGACTACTTCCACCTGCCTAACTGAAAGAAGAAAACTGGCCCAGTTCCAACAGATGGATTGGATTTAACTAATAATGCCTTCCCTCTTGGATACGAGCATATCCTTGAGTACAATTTATATACTTCACAACATAGGTGCAGGTGCAAGACAATAAAAGGTGATGTTTATGTTCTTCCCTAAAAACTGCTTTACTGGCCTTTTTTCCCTATTCCTTCCCTGACACCTCTCAACAAGTATGAAATACTGCAATGCACATGAAAATGCAGAAGCCTCAGGAGCCAGGCTGGTTTGGGGCAGAAAAAAACCCCATCAAAATGCTTGTTTGTATACAATTGATGGGATGATTAAGATTGTCAGCTGCCTGTCTTTGGTTAACATCAGAAGCTAAATACTCCTAATTTGCATAGGCATATAATTAGTATGTGTAAAGTTGAGGCTTAAAATGATGATATTGTTCTACTCGTTCTGGTTAACAGCTGGCTTCAGATAAAAACTAAGACAAAGAACACTGACAGGAGGTGACACTGCTGTTCTACCTGTTCACACTTTCAAAGTGCACATCCCTTACTCTGAGAATTGCAAGTATATCTTAATACAGGAGGGAAGAATTCTGGGACTGCATCATGATGACCTGGATGCAACTACTTAATCACAACTGGAGGAAATAAAAACGATGCTCTGGACACCAATCCCATCTAGTTCTTTTCGACGTGCAAAAAGATTTGACATCCGTGTCAAAGTAAACCAAATGTTTAGTCCAAATTAACCCTTACAGCTAGGTTTATTCCCTTATCTACAAGCATCATGTACTATTACCCATCTTTTTTTCCCCCCAACCAGTGTATGTTCTAGGCAGACTCTTCTTCCCCAAGCCAAATTACCTAATTACCAAGTGTGCCTATATAAAGCTTCAAATTGTCCTTCTATGGAAAAAAAAAAGGGATTTTTTCCCAGCTGTATAGACTACAAAGTTAGAACAACTTCACTTCTGGCTTTATTATCATAGCTCCACATTAAATTATGCTGACCCAGCTAAAAATGCAGGTGGGGGGATGGAGTCCACAGTACAAGCAATAGATTTACCAAAGCAGCCAAACAAACTTAAAGTGTGTCTATACCTTCATCTGATATTCCAAGACAGTTTTATTTCATTTGATTACTATTTGACCCAAAAGGTATTTGCACCTCTTTTAGGTAAGCATTGTATTATTTTGCAGAAGGTATTAAAACTTAGTTAAGATTCCCTGTGTGCTGCAGGACCATAATATTTTAAAGCTTCCTTTTGGCTTGTAACATTTAACACAGTGCTAGGAACATGAAGAGCAGAGTGCAGTATTTATGCTACTGTATTTTATGCCATCATCTGTCTGGGACCTATGTTCCCCAGGGTTAATAAAGGCCACTAAAAGAAAACTAGATCTTTTTGCAGTTAGAGCCACCACACTTTGTTTTAATCCCCAGTTTGGGGCCCCTGAAATCAAGTCCAGCTGCCTTTTGTTAACCAGCCTGTGACAAGATAATTCACGTATGTGAACCTGGCTAGCCTCAGCAAACTGGATGAATGAGAGATCTACCGTAACTCTTTTACTTAGTGGTGGGTAATGACTCACTGAAGTCAGACTCCCATGCCAATATGGAAAACCACAAACCTCCAATTATTCCTGCTCATGATGCTGACTAACCTGAAAGCCCTGTGGAAGCAGACAGAGCTGCCCATGCACACTGTCTGCCTCTACTACTCCAAAAGATCTTGGCAGAAAAGCAAGTGCTGTGTTTATTTCTTACCAGCTCTTTTGTAAGGATATTCTTCGAGGTCTTGATATCCACTCTGCAATTGTTCAACCTGTGAACTACTGAGCTACTACCAGCAAAGAAGCAAGAAGTGAACCCTCATGTTTTCATTCCCATATACCAATTACCCAGTTTACAAGTACAAACCTATTAAACAACCCTCAGAAGGCTGGACTGGAAACAAGTTAGTTGGCTGCATTCAACACAAATTGCACCAATACCGAAGGACATGAAGCAGTCTGGAATACAATGAATATGTTATCTCCTGGTTTGATATAGAATAAAAGAGCTGGAATTCTCTATTCAACATCAAAACTTCAGGAAAGAATACAACATCTAGTCAGTTGCTAGTTACTGCTGTTGTGTGAATCAAGGACAATATATCCTGACAAAAGTTTTACAGCATTTCCACTCAGATGTAGATCTTAACACTGTTTATCACACCTTTACTGACATCAGACCAAAGACCACAATGCACCCATTTGGGTTCCACCTGAAGGCAAAATCAAGTTTCCAGGTAATTCACCAGCATCCCAAGATAAATTCATCACTGCGCCACAGCTGGTCTGCACAAACCAACAGGCAGGCAGCAAGGATCACCAACTAATTCCAAGTTCTACTTTTGACTGGTGGTCCTAACAGGGCAAGGAAACTCTCCACAGAATGTGACGAAAAGCAGTAGCAATGCAGTCACTTACCATCTCCATTTTGACAAAGGTCTACCTTGAAAAACTTTACTGCAGTGTTTCATCATTTATGCTGCAGCCCAAAAGCAACTGATACCTGCATTGAGTTTTTCTTCTCCCGTATCTTTTGGAAAGAAGGGCATATTGGATTTCACAAAGATGCCAGCTCTGCCTTACCTGAATACTGTAACACACCACATAAACACCAAGAATAGTGGAAACCAAGATAGTCTAATTACAAGTGATTCCTATTCACACTTCTTTTGCAAGTTAGAAGATTAAGGCCTCTTGACACATTAAGTAGGTACAAGGATTTGAGATTTTGTACTTTTGCATTACAGGAATCTGCTTTTGCCAATACACAAACTTCTAAAAAGGTAATTAGTTATTTTCCTGTAAGGCATGAGCATTGCAGTAAATGCTTTAGTTTCCTGGAAAGAGAAGCTTAACCTGTCCTTGGGGGTGAACAAATGATGTACCTACACAATTCACCCAAGACACGACACCCCCTCTGTCCTCTCCTAAGCAAGCATCCCTCTCATCCCTTTATTGAGCAGGGAAAGCAGCAGACCTGTCTAGTCAGGCAGAAAACCTGACTGCCTCCACAAAAGACAGGAAGGCCCTTTTCCCTTCCACAGTCCACAAGACTAGAAGAGTCTGAAGAGTGCAGAACACCAACTCAGGTACAGTTTCATTTTCTTACTAACAGATGTTACCAGAAACCAAACCCACCACCTAATACCATATTTCACAGACAAAATACCATATCCACTGGTGTACAGCACATCAAAGCAGCACAGCAGAATTAGGACCTTTCGTGGTAACTAGGTGCAAACAACTGACTAGAATTTTAATCTTCAGATCAACATAAAGATTTAAATACTTTCAAATGTAAAAACTTACATGAAACAGTAGATAACACCACTTTCAAGAAATTCATTACAAAGTTAAGTGTTTGGTCAGAAAGGCTTCACAGATTTCTGGGGCAACATCAGTAGACCAGAGATTCTTAAGCTTGCCAAATATTTATACTTGTTTCCCTTAGGAAGAAAAAAAAGAAAACATACAAGTCTATAAATACTACCCAGGTACCTTCTTGTGCAATCTGTGTTTGAATAAAGACACTCCCTTTTCAGATACTTTAACAGTCTTCAACTGTAATACCAAAGTACCTCAGACGATCATTCTATGAATTCATGATATATTTATATGCATCTCCCTGTGAAGTGGGGAAAAAAGTTTCATTATTCCATCTATAAAATGGGAAAATAATTGCAATTTGCATACATTTACAGGGTGCCATGAAAAAAACCCAAAAAATCAAGTCCCTAGAGAGCTAGGCTATATTCAACCACAGCAAACTTTTTTGTATAATATTACATGGCTCAAATGAAATCAGATTTTCTTTGCTGTTTTTTGAAAGATATAATCAAAAGGCAAAAAAAAAAGAAAAAAAAGATTAAACATGTGCTAGCTGCCTAATTAAATCTATGAAGAGATCATTCTGCTCAAGATGCAAGAGAAAACAACAAACCCAGCTGACAACGCAGGAAGAAGATGGAGCATTAGGAATTAGAAAATACACTCTAGCAACATCCCACAATCTTATGAACCTTGTCAGCTGCCCTTCTGATTTAATCATTTTGGTATCCTGAATTCTAGATGCTTCTACCTCACTTTTTAATGTGACAGAAACATAGAATCCGTGTGCTTACATTACTTGAACACCTTGGGTATCATACTTCTCTCCTTGAGGATTCCTTAGGTTTCTCAAAATTTCGATTTATACATCCTCCCATTAAAAAAAAGGTGCTGTCACCTTGGCTGAACATGTCAGGACTCCTTTAATGTCTCTTCTTGTCTGGAAGGTTGCTCCCCAGTGCTGTTTGATCAGTGCTATGAAGACTACAGATTCTTCTTGCACACCTGGTGAACAGTGGTTAACAGGATCCTGATGAATTGCAGCACATCTCTCATTTCAGGACCCTCTCCTGACGAGGAAGGCCTTCTGTATTTGGCTGAAAGTCAGATTTTTATTGCAGAGAAATCACTACCACTGACTTTGCATCTCACATTACATGTGCCTGAAAAGAAGTGAGATGCCCTGATGCCAAAAAGCTGCATGAAGAGTATCTGCTGGTTAGGGAGACTTCAGTTACCTTAGCAAGACACAACACTGTCTCTCCACAGAACTTCATCAAGCTTCTGACTTACACTGCAGTTGACTGAGAAGAGGCAAGGGCTAGGACTCCAAGAACTGCAGACCTGAAATCTGACACTGCACCCGGTCAGGAGTCCCCTGCTAGCACCTCTGAAAACCTGAGCACAACCCAGCCGAGCACCCTGTGCGACTGACAACCTTCTCATGCCGACAAGCTCTGTGTTCCACACCAGCAAGTTTGTAGTGGGCCTTGAACACTCAATAGAGCACACGTCCATCAACACTTTCAAGTCTTGAAAGGCAGCTGTTTTGCCAAACTGATTTTGCAAATGACTTACTCCATCACCATCTCCAAAGACCACCTGTCACTGAATCTGACAATTACAAAGGTTAAAAAAGCTCAAGAAGAGGTCCTCAGCTGATAAGACAAGACAGAGTATGGGGGAAATGAGTAGTTCAGTAACAGGTGTTTGAATGAAGAAGATACAAATTGGTCTCCTGTTCTGCAGACACTGGTACATTATATACTCTTATTCTGTACTTGCTGTACCTTTTAAACAGACACAAAATCAAGTTTAAACGTTTGCTTAGCCTGAGAAAGGAGATAAGTGTCAGCTGACCCAGAGGAGCCTCCCCAGCAGATTTAACGGTGTTAATCTGATTGTGAAGGGATAACAATCCAGCAGTTAAATACCACTAGACAAATATACCTACTCCCCTTCACACTGACCTCTTTGAGCCACCACTGGTCTTCTCCAGATGTGAAGGGCTGGCTCAGGAAGCTAAGGAGCAGAAAATTAAAGAAATATGAAGAGCTTTGCAACTAGTTCACTCCAAGGCACAGACAGCTCTGATGCATGACTATCTTTTTGGAAGAAACCAGTGCTTTTGACTACCCACACCAAATTTTGTGATATGGAATACAAAGCCCAGTTTCTGCTATTGTATTAGTAATCAGGAACATCAATTCAGTATCAGTTTCCCACAGCAGGTATTTTGCAAACAACTGACAGTCTCTATTCTTGGAAGAGATACAGGTTTTAGATTTCTTTTTCAAATCAGGTCAGTTGACAATTTGTCTTTGCTACTTCATGACACAACCCATTATCTACTAGTTCATTGCCTCCTCTAACCTGTTATAAATTAGATGCCTCATTCCACTTCTAATCTCACAACAAATACAAATCTGATCAGTTACTTGTAGCTGGTGCATCCTCCTAATTGCTGTCTTTTCATATAACACAGTTTTAGAGGACAAAACATCCTGCTTGGATATGTGCTGGAACTATACAATTATAAAAGCCTCAAAGAACTTATGTAGAAAATAGCTAAAGAGCCCTTTAAAACTAGTCTGACTGTTACACTGCTACCAGCTGTGACTAGACGTCAATATTCTACAAATTAAAAATCAATCCTTTTATAAAAGCAGCTTTAGAGATACCAGTGCCACTGCTGTAGTGTTAGAAATACACAAGAATGAAGAAAAACAAATTCTGTAATTACAGGAAGATTACCAGAGGCTCGGTATATCACAACAGCAAACAGCAATAATTGGGCCTCAATACAGCAAGCACAGATCCCAATCAGCTTACGAAGATTATGTTCATCACAAGATACCATCTCCAAATTGCTTTCTCCATAGGTATTTTTGAAATAAACAATTTCCTAATGTATCTGTGTATTTAAATATTCTCAAATGAAATGCATTTAACTGATTTTGAACCTCAAGGAAAACACTACATAGTAGATCTAAATGGACTTATTAGGTGTTTTCTTTCTGCCAAGAGTCACAAACATTTCACAGAGTTGTACCATTTACCTGCAGACTAAAGCTTGGAAAATTCTGTAGCAATAGCAACCAAGGAGGCTTCTCACATCCGTATCTTACTTCCTACCCATGTAATTCTTTCCAAGGGTAACAGCTTTGTCAAGAACACACTTGTGCTCCATCAAGAGTGTGTATGTATGTGTGTATATACACATATATATATACACACACACTAGGTTTAAAGGATAATAAAGAAGCAGCTGGCATTAAAAACTCTGCATGAGAGTACTGGATCTTGTATTACATCTCGTTCCCAACAGGAAGCTACCTGACACATGTGTCTTCACTCAACAAGCACTGAACTTTTTAGGACAGCAGGTCCAATAGTACCATAATCGACCCAAAGCAGCTGTTTAAGCCCTAATCCCTCCTGGTATCTTTTCCTGTGTCAAAGTGAAAGGCATAGAGAACTGATCAACCTGTAGTGTGAAATCTTGAAATAAACGGCATTGG